>NW_023416325.1:22892789-23332012 GCF_014108235.1 Myotis myotis | reverse complement strand
CCCTCCCGGTCACTGGGCACTCATCAAAGCGATGGAGCCAGTGTGGCGACTGTGAAGTTGTTCTTTGGGGCAGTAGTCACAAAGCTAATGAAACGGCGTCCTTGTAGGGTGGTGAAGGGAAGGGAGGGCTGGTCTGAGTCAGCCCTCCAACTGCTGATGCGCAGGTGAGGAGAGCACAAGGTCATTCAGCCATTCATTCCAGAAGAAGTGATGGAGGCCTCGCTCAGACTCAGCTCTGCGGGGCCCCACAGACACAAATGCAATAAAAATAAATAAATAAGTAAGTAAACACGCAACTGTGGTATGTGTTCCATTGTTCACCCAATTTGTTGGCAAGTATCTCTATTTTTCCTCTGTTACAGGTTTGTCTCGGCGAGCATGAGGGCTTTCATTTCCCTTCAGTACAGCATCATTATCTTCCTCATCTTCACCCTCTCCTGTTTTTCTTTCTTCTGAAGGAGGTGGTGATTCCTTTGCTAGCTTTAGCACCATGTTTTCGAGATATTCTGGCAAACTTTTGAACTGCTGTTTGGTTGGCTGGAAGAAGTGAGGGCTTCTCCGTGCTAACAGAATCAGGGCTCTCCAACCATAATTTGCATTGTTCACAACCTTATATTCCTTTTCAATCATGCTTTCCGGGTCTGCCTGTTCAATGGCTTCTTCAAAGAATTCCTCCAAAGTTGGCATATAGCCTCTTGGGTCTGATTTACAAACTTCCATATTATCCGGGCAGAGATCCCAAAGGCTTGTTAACGCCTCCTTTCCCTTCAGAGTCTTTTTGTTGGGCCCTTTCCCCAGGAAGTCCAGGAAGTCCTCTGGTGCTGTTCTCTTTCGTACTGCTCTCGTCGGCTTAGTATCTGATGTTCTTTCCTTCACAAAACTTGGGCAGCCTTCATTTTTCCACGAGTTCCAGTTTTCTTCAGTGTTTAATATATGCTCTACCATCTTTGAAAATCTCTCTCCATCGGGTGGGTTTTCAGATAGCAGTTGATAAACTGATTTTGTGGTGCCTTCAATCCAGAGTGACTGCTCATCAGTTAAAACATCCTTTGAACTTTTGGACTTCACCTGCCCCTTGAGATGTTGGAATAAAATGAGATACTGCAGTAGAATGTGCCGGCGAAAGTTACTGTCACTCAGTTGTAAACCCAGCAACTTCTCACTTGTTAAAAATTTTGCAACATATACATGTGCTCCTCCTGGTTTTAATTCTCCCATCTTTTTTCTTGAGGCCAGAGTGTCATCTAATTTGTAATTCTTGAAAACAGCCAGGACTTCTTCTGAGTACTTGAGGAAAGTTTTCCATGAAATCTTCTCATAGCATTGCACAGGGTTCCTGAAGTAATCCTGAAGTGACCAGAATTTTCGATACAGGCTGTAATCCATCGGAATGGAGCAAGTTGTTGGAGCTTCGTCATCGCCCATTTCACCTTCGTCTACATCCATTCCTTCTTCTCTGTCTTCAGCGTGCTCCTGACCCAAGGTGCTTTCCTGCTCATTGGTATTGAAAACGGTGACATTTTCCAGATTAAACTGACTCTGCAAGTTAAGACCGGATCTCTCAGATAAAGGGAAAAGCCTGGCCAAAAAGAGTTGAATTCGTGCACGCAAAACTGTGTGCTGGGATTTTGATAATCTTCTGAAGAGATCATTGCACGTACGTAGTAAATAATTTTTCCCAGCAGAATAGAATGTATTTGATCTCCAAGTAGCAACATTTCTTTCCACAAACGTGAATATTGTGTCACACTGATCCAAAGGGAGACATTCCAAAACGTCTCCCAAAAGTACAGCAGGTATAGATGCGGTGCAAATACCTTCAGTTACTCCCCCAATAGCAAGAGAAATAACAGCTAGAACATTTTCACACGATGAGTGACTTATAATTTCTTCTTGCAGAACACCTCTGAAAGCTTGGTAAAGAGTACATTTTTTTTCATCTTCACTTCCAGGTAACTGGCTGAAGGTATTCAATAATGGCTGGATATTTTTGTTGTTCAGGGCTTCTCTGGTAGACTTCGTGAACCGCGTCCGCACTTCAGGTACACTGAAGCGTGGCCATGTAGGAGACATCTTCTCGGCGGCGCGTGTTGGTGGGGTCGAAGCCCAGCAGGTCCAGGGGTTCCCAAACGTGTGGACGGAGTCGGCGAAGAAGAAATGACACGGAGACAGCGTTCAGTTGATCAGCAGCCTAGCCAGGTTCTAGCTAGGTGCTCCAGCGGCTTCTATGTCCTGGGATCAGTGCTTGGCGAGATCTCTCCCCTGAAAGCTCTCTTGGAGAACGAGAACGACGACCAAGACAACAAGCCTAGGGCTGAGAAGCTCTGCAAAGAAGACGCTGCTTTCTTTTATAGCCCGGGAGCGTGGTGGGAGGAGCCAAATCATCCGGCCGGCCGCTCCACCAATCAGCCGCCCCCAGGACTGGAAGCGTCACCGGTTGGGCGTCAAGTTTAAGGTGGGAGTGCACATGTTCCAAGCTAGGCCCCGGGCGGCCCGCCCCTTCAGGTGGCATTCACCGAAAGGACCTCAAGGAAAGGTTCTGTTGAATGTGGCTGCGCCTGGTATTTATTCCTCGTAAGGAATGGCCCGGGCGAGGGTGGGGGTGGGGGTAGGGATGGGGGCGGAGGTAAGGGGGTAGACCGGAGACGCAGACACACCCAATGCACCCGGCCTTGGAGGTCATGGGAGGCAGGGGCTGAGGCTGAAGTTGATGTGAATAAAATGTGTATGGTTTTGTATATTAGCTCTGCGCCCAGGACGCCAGAGGCCACCAGCAGTCAAACAGCCCCAGCAGAGAGTGGTGGTATAGATGTCTATGGATCTGTCCCTGTTCCTCAGTCTACGTTGTTCTCTATATTTCACAAGTGGGTGAGTTCATGTGGTATTCATTTTGCTCTGACTGGCTAACTTCACTTAGCATAATGCTCTCCAGTTCCATCCATGCTGGCAAGAATTCCTTCTCTCTTTTTTTTTTTTTTACCTTTTTACCGCAGCAGCGTAGTATTCCGTTATGTAGATGTACCACAGTTGTGTGTGTGTGTGTGTATGTGATATTAGGGTTTGGCCCTGCCCTGGGGGACCCAGGTGCCAACAGCACCTTGAGGGCTTCCTGTGTGGTGGGAGCAGGGCCACCTTGTAGGTTACATTAATCCATTTCTGGAAGAGGAAACTGGGGCTGAGGCAGGTGAAATTAATTTGCATAAGCGGGTCAATTATCAGGGAGACCGGAAGCTGGAGGTGAAGAAGTTGAGAGCCAAGGCGAGGGTACCCTTCTGAACAGGGTGAAGAGTGGGAGCCTAGGGAGAGAAGCCATCGGTCTGCAGTCAAACAGCTTAGCCACCGAGGGAGGGCATGACTAGTCCGAGTCTGTGGGCCCTGCGTAGCTGGGTCTGAGCGATGCCTCCATCACTTCTTCCTGAATGAATGGCTGAATGACCTTGTGCTCACCAAAACGGGCGGGCGGGACTTGGTCTCTGGCGGGGACCCGGCCATACACACAGAGAGTGTGGGTCCAGCAGATGGCCTGCCCGGGACTTGATTTCTGGCTGTCGATCAGAGTGATTGGCGGCGGGACTTTTTTAATTTAATTTAATTTAATTTAATTTAATTATTTTATTTTTTCATTTTATCTTATACATTTTATTTCATTTTATTTTACTTTAATTTTATTTTATTTATTTTACTTTATTGTATTTTATTTTATTTTATAATTATATTTTCCTGGCCCGGACTTAGTCTCTGGTTGTGGATCAGAGTGATTTGGGTTGATCCGGGGCGAGGCCAAAAAGCAAATAAATGTTGACAGAATACTTTTCATTTTATTTCTTTCTTTATACCAATAGCTACAGGCCAGCACCACCCCACCGTCTGCCCAGGCCAAGCCCCAGCCCCAGCCCCAGCCCCAGCCGCAGCCCCAGCCCTCCTCCGGCTCCAGGCAACGCAAGCGCAGCAACAGCCAAAGCCCAACAGCCACGCAGCCATCGACTGGGGGAAGATGGCGGAGCAGTGGCTTCAGGAGAAGGAGGCTGAGCGGGGGAAACAAAAGCAGCGGCTGACACCTTGGCCACACCCGGCCCTAGGAATGAAAGCACCCCATGTCTATTGCTGGCGATGCCACCCCGCTCTTGGACAAGATGGATCAGTAGGGGCCCTGCTCCCAGGACTCTGGTTACCTCTGAGGCTGGGAGATGCTCAAAGTATTGTGCGTGATTGCGGCCATTGTCCTACTCATTTTCAAAAAAAAAAAAAAAAAAAAAAAAAAAACTTGCTAAAAAAATAATAATAAAAATAAACCTCCAAAAAAACCACTTTGATCCTGACTTTCAATGCGCCGCCCTCTGCTGTTTGAGAAGCGCCGATGCAACCCCCCCGCCCAACCCCACGCACGCCCCCCAACCCCCGCTGCAACCTCCTCTAAAATAAAATAAAATAAAACAAAATAAAAAACAAAAGAAAATAAAATAAAAAAATAAACCCCGCCGCCAATCACTCTGATCGACAACCAGATATACGAAAGCAGACACATTTTATTCTCATCCACTTCAGCCTCTGCCTCCCATGACCTCCAAGGCACCCTGCGTTCCGTGTGTTTGCGTCTCTGGTCTCCCCCCTCCGTCCCGCCCCCCCCTCCCCCCGCCCCTCCCTTTGAGGAATGAATAGGAGGCATCTCAGCCACTTTCAGGAGAACGTGAGACAGAGAGAGTGGGGGAGGGAGGGAGAGAGAGGGAGACAGTGATGTGAGAGAATCATGGATCGGTTGCCTCCCACAAGCACCCTGCCCAGAGCCAGGATAGAACCTGGTATGTGCAACCACGTGTGCGCCCTTGACCCGGAATGGAGCCCTCAGCTTTCCATGGCCTGACGCCACCTCTCTCACCTACTGAGCCACACCAGCAGGCGCCGCTTGTCTTTCAGTCGGATCTTGTCGTCTATTTATACTTGGAGAGATTACCGCCAGTTAAGGGTGCTGGCGCTGTTATGGTTTCCTGAGTTTCAGAGCCCTCTGTTTCTCTTTATTTTCCTGCTCTCTTGTCCTGTATGCTGAGGACTCTCTGTAGTGCTGTGTTTGAGTTCCTTTCGCTGGTTTCTCGTGCGCCTGGTGTAGACTTGGTGTGCGGTGACCTGGACGCCTGACTTAGCACAAATAAACAGCCTCTCCTCACAGTGAGGCGATGGCCTCTCAGGTAACCCTGCCGGGCCTAGTGTCCCTCAAAGATGGCCGAAGAGCCCGTCCCGCCCTCTGCTGGTCGAGAAGCGCCAATGCAAGCCACCCTCCTGCAGCCAGAGCCAAGTGCCTGGACTTGACCTGAGAGGGGAAGGACAAGCAGGGGGCGGGGCACGCTGTCTTCAAGAAGGCAGGGGCTGAAGGGTGCTCATGGATGCCGACGGACCATTCAAATCAAGAAGTGTCTGTGCGTGACTGCGGATTTACACACACAGACGCGCACACTCACACCCACACACCTACCCCGCTCTGCCCCCTCCACACACACACACACACACACACACGGGAGCACAAGTTCCGCTATCAAATGAGTGGCCCACGTCTAGGAGATTTACTGTGGCTTTTTTTCCTGTGGCTTGTCCTGGGCCCACCCGAGCCTGTCTAAATATGTATTGTCCCCTCTTCAACCCAGAAAACGGTGATGCCGCCCCGCAAGGCGTGGAGACGGAGCTCTGCGCGCCTCCTTGGGCACCTGCCCCATCTCCCAAGTCCTCCCCAAGCCCCGGGAATCGCTTCGGCGGGCCAGTGGCGCCCTCTACTGGTCCTGGAGTTCCAATGCAAGGCTCCTCCCCAACCCCGACTCCCACCCCCTTCCGCAGCCTCCACTGGGGAAGGCAGAGCCAGGTGTCTGGACCTCCCAGGTGTGGGTAGACCCGAGGGGTGGGGGAAGGTCCAGCAGGGGGGGGTTGTCTGCGAGAAGCCAACTGTAGGACACTACACCCATACCCATTAGCGGTCACCTCCCTTTCTCAGTGTCCCTCCCTGTCCTCCCGCCCTAGCCCCTCCCGGTCACTGGGCACTCATCAAAGCGATGGAGCCAGTGTGGCGACTGTGAAGTTGTTCTTTGGGGCAGTAGTCACAAAGCTAATGAAATGGCGTCCTTGTAGGGTGGTGAAGGGAAGGGAGGGCTGGTCTGAGTCAGCCCTCCAACTGCTGATGCGCAGGTGAGGAGAGCACAAGGTCATTCAGCCATTCATTCCAGAAGAAGTGATGGAAGCCTCGCTCAGACTCAGCTCTGCGGGGCCCCACAGACACAAATGCAATAAAAATAAATAAATAAGTAAGTAAACACGCAACTGTGGTATGTGTTCCATTGTTCACCCAATTTGTTGGCAAGTATCTCTATTTTTCCTCTGTTACAGGTTTGTCTCGGCGAGCATGAGGGCTTTCATTTCCCTTCAGTACAGCATCATTATCTTCCTCATCTTCACCCTCTCCTGTTTTTCTTTCTTCTGAAGGAGGTGGTGATTCCTTTGCTAGCTTTAGTACCATGTTTTCGAGATATTCTGGCAAACTTTTGAACTGCTGTTTGGTTGGCTGGAAGAAGTGAGGGCTTCTCCGTGCTAACAGTCTCAGGGCTCTCCAACCATAATTTGGATTGTTCACAACCTTATATTCCTTTTCAATCATGCTTTCCGGGTCTGCCTGTTCAATGGCTTCTTCAAAGAATTCCTCCAAAGTTGGCATATAGCCTCTTGGGTCTGATTTACAAGCTTCCATATTATCCGGGCAGAGATCCCAAAGGCTTGTTAATGCCTCCTTTCCCTTCAGAATCCTTTTGTTGGGCCCTTTCCCCAGGAAGTCCAGGAAGTCCTCTGGTGCTGTTCTCTTTCGTACTGCTCTCGTCGGCTTAGTATCTGATGTTCTTTCCTTCGCAAAACTTGGGCAGCCTTCATTTTTCCACGAGTTCCAGTTTTCTTCAGTGTTTAATATATGCTCTACCATCTTTGAAAATCTCTCTCCATCAGGTGGGTTTTCAGATAGCAGTTGATAAACTGATTTTGTGGTGCCTTCAATCCAGAGTGACTGCTCCTCAGTTAAAACATCCTTTGAACTTTTGGACTTCACCTGCCCCTTGAGATGTTGGAATAAAATGAGATACTGCAGTAGAATGTGCCGGCGAAAGTTACTGTCACTCAGTTGTAAACCCAGCAACTTCTCACTTGTTAAAAATTTTGCAACATATACATGTGCTCCTCCTGGTTTTAATTCTCCCATCTTTTTTCTTGAGGCCAGAGTGTCATCTAATTTGTAATTCTTGAAAACAGCCAGGACTTCTTCTGAGTACTTGAGGAAAGTTTTCCATGAAATCTTCTCATGGCATTGCACAGGGTTCCTGAAGTAATCCTGAAGTGACCAGAATTTTCGATACAGGCTGTAATCCATGGGAATGGAGCAAGTTGTTGGAGCTTCGTCATCGCCCATTTCACCTTCGTCTACATCCATTCCTTCTTCTCTGTCTTCAGCGTGCTCCTGACCCAAGGTGCTTTCCTGCTCATTGGTATTGAAAACGGTGACATTTTCCAGATTAAACTGACTCTGCAAGTTAAGACCGGATCTCTCAGATAAAGGGAAAAGCCTGGCCAAAAAGAGTTGAATTCGTGCACGCAAAACTGTGTGCTGGGATTTTGATAATCTTCTGAAGAGATCATTGCACGTACGTAGTAAATAATTCTTCCCAGCAGAATAGAACGTATTTGATCTCCAAGTAGCAACATTTCTTTCCACAAACGTGAATATTGTGTCACACTGATCCAAAGGGAGACATTCCAAAACGTCTCCCAACAATACAGAAGGTGTAGATGCGGTGCAAATACCTTCAGTTACTCCCCCAACAGCCAGAGAAATAACAGCTAGAACATTTTCACACGATGAGTGACTTATAATTTCTTCTTGCAGAACACCTCTGAGAGCTTGGTCAAGGGCACATTTTTTTTCATCTTCAGTTCCAGGTAACTGGCCGAAGGTATTCAACAATGGCTTGATATTTTTGTTGTTCAGAGCTTCTCTGGTAGACTTCGTGAACCGCATCTGCGCTTCGGGTACACTGAAGCGTGGCTGTGTAGGAGACATCTTCCCGGCCGCGCGTGTTGGTGGGGTCGAAGCCCAGCAGGTCCAGGGGTTCCCAAACGTGCGGACGGAGTCGGCGAAGAAGAAATGACACGGACACAGCGTTCAGTTGATCAGCAGCCTAGCCAGGTGCTAGCCAGGTGCTCCAGCGGCTTCTATGTCCCGGGACCGGGTCTTGGCGAGATCTCTCCCCTGAAAGCTGTCTTGGGAGGACGAGGACGACGACCAAGGCAACAAGCCTAGGGCTGAGAAGCTCTGCAAAGAAGACGCTGCTTTCTTTTATAGCCCGAGCGTGGTGGGAGGAGCCAAATCAGCCGCCCGCTCCACCAATCAGCCGCCCCCAGGACTGACAGCGTCACCGGTTGGGCGTCAAGTTTAAGGTGGGAGTGCACATGTTCCAAGCTAGGCCCCGGGCGGCCCGCCCCTTCAGGTGGCATTCACCGAAAGGACCTCAAGGAAAGGTTCTGTTGAATGTGGCTGCGCCTGGTATTTATTCCTCGTAAGGAATGGCCCGGGCGAGGGTGGGGGTGGGGGTAGGGATGGGGGCGGAGGTAAGGGGGTAGACCGGAGACGCAGACACACCGAATGCACCCGGCCTTGGAGGTCATGGGAGGCAGGGGCTGAGGCTGAAGTTGATGTGAATAAAATGTGTATGGTTTTGTATATTAGCTCTGCGCCCAGGACGCCAGAGGCCACCAGCAGTCAAACAGCCCCAGCAGAGAGTGGTGGTATAGATGTCTATGGATCTGTCCCTGTTCCTCAGTCTACGTTGTTCTCTATATTTCACAAATGAGTGAGTTCATGTGGTATTCATTTTTCTCTGACTGGCTAACTTCACTTAGCATAATGCTCTCCAGTTCCATCCATGCTGGCAAGAATTCCTTCTCTCTTTTTTTTTTTTTTACCTTTTTACCGCAGCAGCGTAGTATTCCGTTATGTAGATGTACCACAGTTGTGTGTGTGTGTGTGTGTGTATGTGATATTAGGGTTTGGCCCTCCTGGGGGACCCAGGTGCCAATGGCACCTTGAGGGCTTCCAGTGTGGTGGGAGCAGGGACACCTTGTAGGTTACACTAATCCATTTCTGGAAGAGGAAACTGAGGCTGAGGCAGGTGAAATTAATTTGCATAAACGTGTCAGTTATCAGGAAGACTGGAAGCTGGAGTTGAAGAAGTTGAGGGCCAGGGCGAGGGTACCCTTCTGAACAGGGTGAAGAGTGGGAGCCTAGGGAGAGAAAGCCGTCTGTCTGCAGTCAAACAGCTTAGCCCTACCGAGGGAGGGCATGACTAGTCCGTGTCTGTGGGCCCTGCGTAGCTGGGTCTGAGCGAGGCCTCCATCACTTCTTCCTGAATGAATGGCTGAATGACCTTGTGCTCACCAAAACGGGCGGGCGGGACTTGGTCTCTGGCGGGGACCCGGCCATACACACAGAGAGTGTGGGTCCAGCAGATGGCCTGCCCGGGACTTGATTTCTGGCTGTCGATCAGAGTGATTGGCGGCGGGACTTTTTTAATTTAATTTAATTTAATTTAATTATTTTATTTTTTCATTTTATCTTATACATTTTATTTCATTTTATTTTACTTTAATTTTATTTTATTTATTTTACTTTATTGTATTTTATTTTATTTTATAATTATATTTTCCTGGCCCGGACTTAGTCTCTGGTTGTGGATCAGAGTGATTTGGGTTGATCCGGGGCGAGGCCAAAAAGCAAATAAATGTTGACAGAATACTTTTCATTTTATTTCTTTCTTTATACCAATAGCTACAGGCCAGCACCACCCCACCGTCTGCCCAGGCCAAGCCCCAGCCCCAGCCCCAGCCCCAGCCGCAGCCCCAGCCGCAGCCCCAGCCCTCCTCCGGCTCCAGGCAACGCAAGGGCAGCAACAGCCAAAGCCCAACAGCCACGCAGCCATCGACTGGGGGAAGATGGCGGAGCAGTGGCTTCAGGAGAAGGAGGCTGAGCGGGGGAAACAAAAGCAGCGGCTGACACCTTGGCCACACCCGGCCCTAGGAATGAAAGCACCCCATGTCTATTGCTGGCGATGCCACCCCGCTCTTGGACAAGATGGATCAGTAGGGGCCCTGCTCCCAGGACTCTGGTTACCTCTGAGGCTGGGAGATGCTCAAAGTATTGTGCGTGACTGCAGCCATTGTCCTACTCATTTTCAAAAAAAAAAAAATTGCTAAAAATAATAAAAATAAACCTCCTAAAAAAACACTTTGATCCAGACTTTCAATGCGCCGCCTTCTGCTGGTCGAGAAGCGCCAATGCAACCCCCCCCCCCAACCCCACGCACGCCCCCCGCCCCCCGCTGCAACCTCTTCTAAAATAAAGTAAAATAAAATAAAATAAAAAACGAAAGAAAAGAAAAGAAAAAAATAAACCCCGCCGCCAATCACTCTGATCGACAACCAGATATACAAAAGCATACACATTTTATTCACATCCACTTCAGCCTCTGCCTCCCATGACCTTCAAGGCACCCTTCGTTCAGTGTGTTTAGGTCTCCGGTCTCCCCCCTCCCTTACCCCACGCCCCCCACCCCCTCCCTTGGAGAAATGAATACGAGGAACCTCAGCCACTTTCAGGAGAATGTGAGACGGCGAGAGTGGGGGAGGGAGGGAGAGAGAGGGAGATACAGTGATGTGAGAGAATCATGGATTGGTTGCCTCCCACAAGCACCCTGCCCCAGAGCCAGGATAGAACCTGGTATGTGCAACCACGTATGTGCCCTTGACCCGCAATCCCTTGACCCAGAATGGAGCCCTCAGCTTTCCATTGCATGATGCGACCTCTCTTACCTACTGAGCCACACCAGCAGGGCTCCATTTGTCTTTCAATTGGATCTTGTAATCTATTTATACTTGAAGAGATTATCGCCAGTTAAGGGTGCTTGTGGTGTTATGGTTTTCTGAGTTTTAGAGTCCTCTGTTTCTCTTTATTTTCCTGCTCTCTTGTCCTGTATGCTGAGGACTCTCTGTAGTGCTGTGTTTGAGTTCCTTTCGCTGGTTTCTCGTGCGCCTGGTGTAGACTTGGTGTGCGGTGACCTGGACGCCTGACTTAGCACAAATAAACAGCCTCTCCTCACAGTGAGGCGATGGCCTCTCAGGTAACCCTGCCGGGCCTAGTGTCCCTCAAAGATGGCCGAAGAGCCCGTCCCGCCCTCTGCTGGTCGAGAAGCGCCAATGCAAGCCACCCTCCTGCAGCCAGAGCCAGGTGCCTGGCCTTGACCCCAGCCGGGAAGGACAAGCAGGGGGCGGGGCACGCTGATTGCAAGAAGGCCGGGGCTGAAGGGTGCTCATGGATGCCGACGGACCATTCCAATCAAGAAGTGCCCGTGCGTGACTGCGGATTTACACACACAGACGCGCACACGCACACCCACACACCTACCCCCCTCCCCTCTCCACTCCCCCCCCCACACACACACACACACGCACACACACACGGGAGCACAAGTTCCGCTATCAAATGTGTGGCCCACGTCTAGGAGATTTACTGTGGCTTTTTTCCTTCAGGCTCATCCCGGGCCCACCCGAGCCTGTCTAAATATGTATTGTCCCCTCTTCAACCCAGAAAACAGCGATGCCGCCCCGGGAGGCGTGGAGATGGAGCCTTTCGGGCCTCCTTGGGCACCTGCCCCATCTCCCAAGTCCTCCCCAAGCCCCGGGAATCGCTTCGGCGGGCCAGTGGCGCCCTCTACTGGTCTTGGAGCGCCAACGCAAGCCTCCTCCCCACCCCACACCTGCACCCCCTTCTGCAGCCTCCACTGGGGAAGGCAGAGCCAGGTGTCTGGACCTCCCAGGTGTGGGTAGACCCGAGGGGTGGAGGAAGGTCCAGCCGGGGGCGCTGTCTGCGAGAAGCCAACTGTAGGACACTACACCCATACCCATTAGCAGTCACCTCCCTTTCTCAGTGCCCCTCCCTGTCCTCCCGACCTAGCCCCTCCCGGTCACTGGTCACTCATCAAAGCGATGGAGCCAGTGTGGCGGCTGTGAAGTTGTTCTTTGGGGCAGTAGTCACAAAGCTAATGAAACGGAGTCCTTGTAGGGTGGTGAAGGGAAGGGCCCTCAAGAACTCTGGATGGCTGGTCTGAGTCAGCCCTCCAACTGCTGATGTGCAGGTGAGGAGAGCACAAGGTCATTCAGCCATTCATTCCAGAAGAAGTGATGGAGGGCTCACTCAGACTCAGCTCCGCGGGGCCTCACAGACACAAATGCAATTAAAAAAAGAAAAATAAATAAACACGCAACTGTGGTATGTGTCCCATTGTTCACCCAATTTGTTGGCAAATATCTCTATTTTTCCCCGGTTACAGGTTTGTCTCGGCGAGCATCAGGGCTTTCATTTCCCTTCAGTACAGCATCATTATCTTCCTCATCTTCACCCTCACCTGTTTTTATTTCTTCTGAAGGAGGTGGTGATTCCTTTGCTAGCTTTAGTACCATGTTTTCGAGATATTCTGGCAAACTTTTGAACTGCTGTTTGGCTGGCTGGAAGAAGTGAGGGCTTCTCCGTGCTAACAGTCTCAGGGCTCTCCAACCATAATTTGGATTGTTCACAACCTTATATTCCTTTTCAATCATGCTTTCCGGGTCTGCCTGTTCAATGGCTTCTTCAAAGAATTCCTCCAAAGTTGGCATATAGCCTCTTGAGTCTGATTTACAAGCTTCCATATTATCCGGGCAGAGATCCCAAAGGCTTGTTAAGGCCTCCTTTCCCTTCAGAATCTTTTTGTTGGGCCCTTTCCCCAGGAAGTCCAGGAAGTCCTCTGGTGCTGTTCTCTTTCGTACTGCTCTCGTCGGCTTAGTATCTGATGTTCTTTCCTTCACAAAACTTGGGCAGCCTTCATTTTTCCACGAGTTCCAGTTTTCTTCAGTGTTTAATATATGCTCTACCATCTTTGAAAATCTCTCTCCATCGGGTGGGTTTTCAGATAGCAGTTGATAAACTGATTTTGTAGTACCTTCAATCCAGAGTGACTGCTCCTCAGTTAAAACATCCTTTGAACTTTTGGATTTCACCTGTCCCTTGAGATGTTGGAATAAAATGAGATACTGCAGTAGAATGTGTCGACGAAAGTTACTGTCACTCAGTTGTAAACCCAGCAACTTTTCACTTGTTAAAAATTTTGCAGCATATACATGTTCTCCTCCTGTTTTTAATTCTCCCATCTTTTTTCTTGAGGCCTGAGTGTCATCTAATTTGTAATTCTTGAAGACAGCCAGGACTTCTTCTGAGTACTTGAGGAAAGTTTTCCATGAAATCTTCTCATAGCATTGCACAGGGTTCCTGAAGTAATCCTGAAGTGACCAGAATTTTCGATACAGGCTGTAATCCATTGGAATGGAGCAAGCTGTTGGAGCTTCATCATCACCCGTTTCACCTTCGTCTACGTCCATTCCTTCTTCTCTGTCTTCAGCATGCTTCTGACCCAAGGTGCTTTCCTGCTCATTGGTATTGAAAACGGTGACATTTTCCAGATTAAACTGACTCTGCAAGTTAAGACCGGATCTCTCAGATAAAGGGAAAAGCCTGGCCAAAAAGAGTTGAATTCGTGCACGCAAAACTGTGTGCTGGGATTTTGATAATCTTCTTTAGAGATCATTGCACGTACGTAGTAAATAATTTTTCCCAGCAGAATAGAATGTATTTGATTTCCAAGTAGCAACATTTCTTTCCACAAACGTGAATATTGTGTCACACTGATCCAAAGGGAGACATTCCAAAACGTCTCCCAACAATACAGAAGGTGTAGATGCGGTGCAAATACCTTCAGTTACTCCCCCAATAGCAACAGAAATAATAGCTAAAACATTTTCACACGATGAGTGATTTATAATTTCTTCTTGCAGAACACCTCTGAAAGCGTGGTAAAGAGTACATTTTTTTTTTTAATCTTCACTTCCAGGTAACTGGCTGAAGGTATTCAACAATGGCTTGATATTTTTGTTATTCGGGGCTTCTCTGGTAGACTTAGTAAACCGCGTCCGCACTTCATGTACACTGAAGAGTGGCAGCGCCCGAGACATCTTCTCAGCTGCGTGTGTTGTTGGGGTCGAACCCCAGCAGGTACAGGGGTTCCCTTAGGTGTGGACAGAGTGGACAAAGAAGAAATGACACGGAGACAGCGTTCAGTTGATCAGCAGCCTAGCCAGGTTCTAGCCAGGTGCTTCAGTGGCTTCTATGTCCCGGGACCTGGTCTTGGCGAGATCTCTCCCCTGAAAGCTCCCTTGGAGAACGAGGACGACAATCACGACCACAAGCCTAGGGCTGAGAAGCTCTGCAAAGAAGACGCTGCTTTCTTTTATAGCCCGGGAGCGTGGTGGGAGGAGCCAAATCAGCCGCCCGCTCCACCAATCAGCCGCCCCCAGGACTGACAGCGTCACAGGTTGGTATCGCCAATCCAAGCCACCCTCCTGCAGCCACCTCTGGGGAAGGCAGAGGCTGGTTCCCAGCCTGGCGCATGAGCGCCCCCACCCTAAACTTGATGCCCAACTGGTGACGCTTCAGTCCTGAGCGGGCGGCTGCTTTGGCTCCTCCCACCACGCTCTGGGGCTATAAAGAAGGGGGGCCTTCCTTCTTTGCAGACCTTCTCGGCCCTGGGCTGGTTGTCGTCATTCTCCAAGGGAGCTTTCAGGGGAGAGTACTCGCCAAGACCCGGTCGTGCTGCTGGAGCACCTGGCGAGAGCCTGGCTACGCGGCTGATCCACTGAACGTGCTGTCTCCGGGTCATTTCTTCTTGGCCGACGCCGTCCACTCCTTTGGGAAACCCTGGACGTGCACCCCAACATCTGGGGCCCCAACAGGAACAGCTCCGGCGCCTTGCGGGAAGTGACGGACTGGACCGGCGTGCTTACCCGCGGCCTCCATCCGAGGCCCATTCCGTGCCCGACACGGCCGACAAATGAACATGACTGTGGACTGTATCATTGAGCTGAACCGGAGCCAGCGGGGTGGCCGCGAGTGAGCCGGGTCGGTGGGCCCATCCGGAACCGGGCGGCCTCGGTGGCGGCGCCGCTGGGGACGGGGGAGGCCGAAACAGCTTCCCGACAAGTGGCAACACAACATTTTGGACAGCAGCTTCGGCAGGGGCGCCGGCCTGGTGACGGGGGGGGGGGGGGGGGGGGGGGGGGGGCGTGCTGCTGTGTCCAGCCTGGACTTCGGAGTGGGCGTGGGGGGCAGGAGTGGCCGGGGAGAGGTCAGTGGGGGAAAAGGAGACATATGTAATACTTTCAACAATAAAGAATTTCTAAAGAACTAAAAACTTTGTATGTACCTTTTGTTACTGATTTACTGATTAACTGCTATTAGGGCAAGAACTATAATTTATATAATTTTAATCCTTTGAAATTTGTTGAAATTTATATGGTCACCTAAAAAATATTTCCAAGTGTGGTTTTTGCTGCCATCTCGTGTGCAACGTGGGAATAACATGTGAGTGTCTTTCGGCAGGAAAGGTTGTTGGTTATCTGAATGTTGGATACAGTTTGTTGAAGGGTTTTCCATTTTTACTGAAGTGTTTGTGGGCGGCTGTTGGTTCTCAAAGGGGCACACTCTGTCTCTGAGTGAGAGAGTGTGTTAAACTTACTATGATTATAAATGTGTCTAGTTTCCCCAGTAGCTCTGCTCTGTGGACTTCGATCTCACGTTATTAAGTGCTTGTGAATGCGGATCTTCCTGTTGAAATGGAGTTATTGATAGGAAGTGTTCTTTATTTATAGTCAAGCTTTTTGCCTTCAAGTCTCCTGTGTTATCACATTATTAAAGTGTGGTTTATCATTTGCTTAATATATCTTTCTTCCATTCTTTTACTTTTGATCTCTTTGTACCCTTGCGTTTTCGATAGCTTTCAGTTTTTATACTAGTTATGAGTGAAATGAATTAATTTTGGTTCAATATTTTTTTCCCATTCAGTTGTTTCAACATATTTTCCCACTTTTCTGAGGTGGTATTTTTATTATACTAAATTTTCATATGTATTTGAGTCTATTACTGGACTTTGTATTATGTCCCATTAATTTACCTATTCACAGGACATTACCCAAATTTTTAAATTACTCTTCACAGGACAATACTCAATTTTTTAAATTACTGTAGCTTTATAACACAATACAGTATTCTTTTTCAGAATTTTACTATGATTTTTTTAAAACATGTCCTCGGTGAGGATTTTTTAATTTTATTTATTTTAAAAAATATATATTTTGTTGATCTTTTACAGAGAGGAATGTTGAGGGATAGAGAGCTAGAAACATCGATGAGAGAGAAACATCGATCAGCTGCCGATGTGCCCGCAACCAAGGTACATGCCCTTGACCAGAATCGAACCTGGGACCCTTCAGTCTGCAAGCTCTATCCACTGAGCCAAACCGGTTAGGGCTGAATTTTACATCTTTTATAAAAACATCAATATGTTTTTATTGATTTCAGAGAGGAAGGGAGAGAGAGAGAGAGAAACATCAATGATGAGAGAGAATCATTGATTAGCTGCCTCCTGAATGCTCCCCACTGGGGATCAAACCCACAACCAGGGCATGTGCCCAGACCAGGAATCGAACTGTGACCTCCTGGTTCATAGCTCAATACTTATCCACTGAGCCATGCTGTCCAGGCCAGAATTTTCTTCTACATTTTTCATTTTAACATGCGAACTTAAATTAGCTTGATTTAGTCTTAAAAATCTTGCTGATATTTTATTCAAATGACAATAAATTTATAATAATTAGGAGAGTGACATCATTATGTTTTTTTTCTACCCAAGAATATGATGTTACTGTCCAGTTGCTCAAGTGCCTCTTATTGGGTAGCATTGTAAAACTTTGTTATACAGATTGTGCACATTTTTGTTAAGATAATTCCTAGGCATTTATGTGTTTTGTTTCCATTGTATATTTTCTTTGATTATATATTTCATATACAGTTTTAAAGCATATGTATTTATATGCATACTAGAGGCCCGGCGCATGAAATTCGTGCTGGGGGGGGGGGGTGATGTGTGTCCCTCAGCCAAGCCTGCACCCTCTCCAATCTGGGACCCCTTGAGGGATTCACGGCTGCCCGTTTAGGCCCAATCCCACCTATATGGGCAATTGGACATCCCTCTCACAATCCAGAACTGCTGGCTCCCAACCACTCGCCTGCCTGCCAGCCTGATCATTCCCTAACCCAGCCAAACTATGGGCAAACTATGGCCCGCAGGCCGGATCCGGCCCGTTTGAAATGAATAAAACTAAAAAAAAAAGACCGTACCCTTTTGTGTAATGATGTTTACTTTGAATTTATATTAGTTCACACAAACACTTCATCCATGCTTTTGTTCCAGCCCTCTGGTCCAGTTTAAGAACCCATTGTGGCCCTCGAGTCAAAAAGTTTGCCCACCCCTGCCCTAACCACTCCCCTCCCAACCTGATCAATGCCTAACTGCTCCCCTGCTGGCCCGATTGTCCCTAACTTCCCTCCCCTGCTGGCTGGTCACCCCTAACTGCCCTCCCCTGCAGGCCTGATTGCCCCCAACTGTTATCCTGTGCTAGCCCAGTCACCCCTAAGTTCCTTCCCTTGCCAGCCTGGTTGCCCCTAACTGCTGTCCCCTGCTGGCCTGGTTACCCCTAACTGTCCTCCCCTGCAGGCCTGGTCTCCCCCAACTGCCCTCTCCTACAGGGCTGGTCCACCACAACTGCTCTCTCCTGCAGGCCTGGGTCCCCCCCAACTGTCCTCTGCTGCTGGCCCAGTCACCCCTAACTGCCCTCCCCTGCTGGCCCAGTCACTCCTAACTGCCCTCCCGTGCTGGCCATCTTTGATCACATGGGGGCGGCCATCTTGTGTGTTGGAGTGATGGTCAATTTGCATATTACTCTTTTATTAGATAGGATTATCTCTACATTCCTCTCTGAAATCAATAAAAAATATATTAAAAGAGTAAGATTATTGATTATTAGTAAAAAAAATCAGTCTAATCTTTTGTTTCTTCACCATATAAGCAAGTAACCAGACATTTTGGGAGTACATGTCCATCATCATTTCCTGAACTAAGGTTTTAAAAATATATGGTAATAATGATTTTTGGAGAGAGGGGAAGGGAAAAGGAGAGAGAGTGAAACATCGAGGCGCGATATCACATCAACCTGCAGCCTCCTGCGTGCCCCCTTCGGGGACGGAGCCCACAGCCCGGTGTGTGCCTGACTGGGGCCGAGCAGCGGCCTCTGGACGCCTGGGAAACACTCAGCCCCAGAGCCCACAGCCCGGTGTGTGCCTGACTGGGAGTCGAACAGTGGCCTCTGGACGCCTGGGAAACACTCAGCCCCAGAGCCCACAACCCGGGTGTGTGCCTAACTGGGGCCGAGCAGCGGCCTCTGAACGCCTGGGAAACACTCAGCCCCAGAGCCCACAACCCGGGTGTGTGCCTGACTGGGGCCGAGCAGCGGCCTCTGGACGCCTGGGAAACACTCAGCCCCAGAGCCACACCAGACGGGTGAACTAAGATTTAACAATTGAGCTAAAGTGATTTATTCTCAACTGAATGATTATGTCAATGAAATGTGGAACAGTCTACTGATTTATCTTGTGGTTGTAAACTTTTATTTAAAATTTTAAAAGTGGGAATGAAGAGGACCAAAATTTTGCATTGGGTTCACTGATTTTAAGCTCATTGTGAAAAAAATAAAAATGAGAAAGAACTTATGATTATCTCCCATTTCTTTCTAGAAGATTTACTTGGAAAAAATAGGTATAGGAAGAGAACTTTACTGGAAGTTTCTTTTAAAGAATATATATATATATTTTTTATATATATATTTTATTGATTTTTTACAGAGAGGAAGGGAGAGAGATAGAGAGCTAGAAACATCGATGAGAGAGAAACATCGATTAGCTGCCTCCTGCACATCTCCCACTGGGGATGTGCCCGCAACCCTGGTACATGCCCTTGACTGGAATCGAACCTGGGACCTTTCAGTCCGCAGGCCGACGCTCTATCCACTGAGCCAAACCAGTTTCGGCTAAAGAATATATTTTTATTGACTTCTGAGAGGAAGGGAGAGGGAGAGATAGAAACATCAATGATGAGAGAGAATCAGTGATTGGCTGCCTCCTGCACGCCCCACCCTGGGGAACAAGCCTGCAACCCGGGCATGTGCCCTGACTGGAAATCGAACCATGACCTCCCAGCCACTGAGCAACACTGGTCAGGCTACCAGGAGTCTCTTGATGCCCCTATCTTACCGCCCCCCCTCCATCCTATAGTTTTTGGGATTACCCAATGAAAATTAGCATGCCACATAACCTGCACTTTTTCTAAATATCACCCATTTCACCTCTACAACCTAACACCCTGTCTCCCCATTTTCCAACATGTCCTGTTTCTTGTATCACCTCATTGTCTCTGGCATTCATTTGCATGTGAGTTTTCCTTGTGCATGTATTGAACGTTACCTGGTATATGCCTCTTGTTAATTTGATCAAGTTAACTTGGTGATTAGCCCAGGTGTTAGATTTACAAGGTATGAGGTAAACAATTACTTTTTAAATACCCTACCATTGTGAAGAGCCAACCTTCTGATCCCTCCAACTTTGTTCTTTTTTCTCAGGATTGTTGCAGCTATTCGGGGTCTTTCTTTATTCCATATGGATATTTGGAGAGTTTGTTCCAGATCTGTGAAATATGCCGTTAGTGTTTTAATGGGGGTTGCATTGAATCTCTAGATTGCTTTGGGTAGTATGGACATTTTAATGATGTTGATTCTACCAACCCATGAACACAGTATGTTCTTCCATTTGTTTATGTCTTCCTCTATCCCGTTTTTCAACATCCTGTAGTTATCCAAATACAGGTCTTTTACCTCCTTAGTTAAGTGTATTCCTAGGTATCTTAATTTTTTGGTGCAATGGTAAGTAGGAAATTTTTTTAGTTTCTCTTTCTTATACATATTCATGTATAAGAAAGCCATAGATTTCTGGGTATTAATTTTGTATCCTGCTACATTGCTGAATTCATTTACTAAGTCTAGTAGTTTTTTGATGGAATCTTAGAGTTGTCTATGTACAATCTCATGTCATCTACAAATAATGACAGTTTTACTTCTTCTTTTCCAATTTGGATGCCCTTTATTTATTCTTCTTTTCTGATCACTATGACTAGCACTTCTAGTACTATGTCAAACAGGAGTGGTGAGAGTGGGCATCCCTCTCTTCTTCCTGTTCTTAGGGGAAATACTTTTAGTTTTTGCCCATTGAGTATGATGTTGGCTGTAGGTTTGTTGTATAAGGATTTTATTATGTTGAGGTATGATCCCTCTATTCTCACTTTGCTGAGAGTCTTTATCAAGAACGGGTGTTGGATTTTGTCAAATGCTTTTTCTGCATCAATTAATATGACCATGTGATTTTTATATCTCCATTCATGTGATACATCATGTTTATTGATTTGTGGATATTGTACCAACCTTGCATCCTGGAATAAATCCGACTTGGTTGTGGTGATGGTCTTTCTAATGTATTGCTGGATCCGATTTGCTAGGACTTTGTTGAGGATTTTAGCATCTATGTTCATTAGAGATACTGGCCTGTAAGTCTCTTTCATTGTATTGTCTTTATCTGATTTTGGAATTAGGGTGATGCTGGCTTCATAGAAAGAGCTTGAAAGTGTTCCTTCCTCTTGGATTTTTTGGAATAGTGTGAGGAGGGTAGGTTTTAGTTCTCTGGAATGTTTGGTAAAACTTCCCTGTGAAGCCATCTGGCCCAGGGCTTTTGTTTGCTGGACTTTTTTTGATGACTGCTTCAATTTCCTCCATAGTAATCGGCCTATTCAGATTTTTTAATTCTTCCTGATTGAGTTTTGAAAAGATTGTATATTTTTAGGAATATGTCCATTTCATCCAGAACTAGCCCTAGTTAGTTTGGCTCAGTGGATAGTGTCAGTAAGCCAAATGAAGGGTCCCGAGTTCAATTTCAGTCAAAGGCATGTACCTGGGTGCAGGCTCCATCCCCAGCCCTGGTTGGGGAGCATGCAGGAGGAAACTAATCAATGTTTGTCTCCCTCATTGATGTTTCTCTCTTTCTCTCTCTCCCTGTCCCTTCCACTCTCCAAAACTCCATGAAAAAATATCCCGGGCCGAAACCGGTTTGGCTCAGTGGATAGAGCGTTGGCCTGCGGACTGGGGGGTCCCAGGTTCGATTCCGGTCGAGGGCATGTACCTTGGTTGCAGGCACATCCCCAGTGGGGGGTGTGCAGGAGGCAGCTGATCAATGTTTATCTCTCATCGATGTTTCTGGCTCTCTGTCTCTCTCCCTTCCTCTCTGTAAAAAATCAATAAAATATATTTAAAAAAAAAAAGAAAAAATATCCCGGGTTAGGATTAACAACAAAAACAAAGTAATTAGACACATTTAACATACTTGCAATAACCTAATACAGTAGTAATAATAGTAGTAATCATAATAAAAACAAAAAATAAAATATTAATATCTATGTTCTATTTATATACATTTATTTTTTATTAAAATGGATGTTGTAAAAATTTTAACCTGCCCTAAAAAAAAAAAAAAAAAAAAAACGTACTAAATTTCAAAGCCAGATTTAAACAGGGAGCTCCCAGGGTAGCACGTGTCCTGTCAGTGACACTGGGCAGTAACACTCCAGGTGTTTGTGGTCCACACAGTGGAAAGCTATGAATTGTTTCTAATGCTCAATGTGCACTTCTGATAAGCCATGAGCAATGTCTTCACATTGTAGATATTAATTTCAGTTATATATTAAATCTGAAAAAATATATGAGCTTTATATTATTCTCTACGTCATCCTATATAATAAAAGCCTAATATGCAAATCGACCAAACGGCAGAAGGACCAGTGGAATACGTGGTTGCTATGATGCACACTGACCACCTGGGGGCAGATGCTCAATGCAGGAGCTGCCCCCAGCCTGCAGGCCCCAGGCCAGCCAAGGCAGGTGCCAGCGGGGGCCCCCTAGTAACCCCCACCAGTCACTCCCCAGATCAGCCCTGATCACCGGCCAGGCCTAGGGACCCTGCATGAATTTCGTGCACCAGGCCTCTAGTTGTACAATAATCATTAAAAGCAAAGGTTTTATCAATTACTTTGTTAACAAATATATAACCATGCCACTTTATGTTTTGTCATTTATAGAATCATTGTTTTACTCTAATACAGTTTCAAATAAATTACATCTTTTATAAAATTCATGAAAAGGACTGATTTGCTCTAAATTACAGATTTCTAAAAAGGTCAGATCTTTAAATAAATATTTATAAAACTTTAAGAAATGCCTGAATTCATAAAAATGCTGTCAAATCAAAAGCAACAAAAATTGATTATAAGCTAACTAAACTAAAAATAATGATTATTCTTATTACTGTTTTAAATATTGTTAATTTTTATATCTTATTATTTTTCAAATATAAGAAAAACCAAAAGGAGACATTCTACATTATTATAAAGGGCTCATTAACCAGGTTACAGGGACTGATAAATTAACAACATTAATGTCACAATATTCTCCTGCAAGACAAAGAGGTCAATGACCATGACTTAACACCAGGACATTTTTGTCCATTTAAGAAAACATTAATTAAAAAATAAAATTAAATAAAAAATAAGAAACATTAATTAAAGACTCTCCAACATTGTTGCAATGAACCTTATCAAGTTCCTAACTGCTAATGGACATCTGTCCCTGTCTGTGACACCTCCATCTACAGTGGAAATCAAAAGCTTTTCAAGGATAACATGCACAAACATTAAAAAAAGCCAGCCATCCTGAAACACTGACAAGGCCTGGGTACCTAGAAATTTTAATAATAATTTTAATAATTATAATTATAATAATATTTATACATCTGACTGGTGTGGCTGAGTGAGCATCCACCTATGAACTAGGAGGTCACGGTTTGATTCCCAGTCAGGGCACATGCCTGGGTTACAGGCTCAGTCTCCAGTGGGGGCCGTGCAGGAGGCAGCTGATCAGTGATTCCCTCTCATCATTGATGTTTCTATCTCTCTCTCCCTCTCCTTTCCTCTCTGACATCAATAAAAACATATTTTAAAAACGTACTAGCATTTCTCATTTAAAAATTGAAAATACTGTTTTAAAAGTTAATTTATTAACTTAAAAAATTTATATATAAAGGTCAAAAACTAACCCAATAAAATCTATATTCCAATAAAAACTGCAATGACTATAAAATCATGGTTCTTTGTAACTGCT
This sequence comes from Myotis myotis, assembly GCF_014108235.1. Taxonomy (NCBI): domain Eukaryota; kingdom Metazoa; phylum Chordata; class Mammalia; order Chiroptera; family Vespertilionidae; genus Myotis; species Myotis myotis. Next base: position 23,308,711 of record NW_023416325.1, on the reverse strand, counting down.
ACTAAAGCAGAAAATATTTACTTAGAAATCCCTTATTGTTCTCTTGGCCTCTGAAATGTTAAGTCATCATTAAAATTTATGGTTTTATATTATTACAGCCTTTGCCCCAGTTAAAAAGAAAACACAAAAACACAGAGCTAGAGGGAATCAAATAAACAACAGCACCTAAATGTCTCCCCTGGGAAGTAAAGGGGCCATAATAAATCAAACCCATCTTATAATCCAATTATAAAAACTGGAAAACGTATGTTATGTTCTCAAACTATAAGTTTTATAGTAAATACAAAATGTAAATAAGACAGGCAACAAAACCTGCATCATAATAACTTATACGTTAAAAATAACCCATAATGTTTTTCTTCATAAAGGCCCTTAAGACATGACTGCCTCCCATTTACCTGCCTTTCACTTTGGAGAGGAAAAATCAGCCTTGACTTCCATCCAAAGTTATGATATTCATTCATCTGCAATAGTCCCATGTGCCGAGCCAGCTCAGTCAGGGGTTCCGCAAGCCCGAGGGAGGGCGGTGAAGGATGAAATGACAGACAGAGAGAATAAGCTGGGTCGTGGATCTTCCTGTGCCTGGCTGAGGCCACAGAGAGCGATCCAGAGGCAAGCTGAGCCTTTATTTTATAGCCAGAGGTAAACAAGGTGGTGGTCACCACAGTTACAATGTTCTTGTGAGTTTCACTTGTTTTGGCAGCACTTGCTGCACCTACCACAGCCCATTAGCTGCCCAGATAAGATCTAGGGAGCGTCATAAGGTCAAGCCTAATTATGCTAAGAGGACTGTGCCCGCTGAGCTGGGACTGGTTTGTGGCGTTGCCAACAGGTCAGTCTGAGGCTTAACCCAATAGCCGCTCCCTACAGTCCCACTGCTAAACCAGGCAAATGCTAACTACAGCTTCCTGGAGATAAGCCTTCCTAGCAAAGTGGCACCTCTGTACCCAACCTACAGGTTGGCCATCTCTTCTTTTTTTTGGATTAATTTATGACAAAAAGGAAAATATATGAATGAAAAGGGACCAAATCGTAACCTGACAAGCTCAGGGGAGGACTGCATGACAGCCTTGCTAACTCAGAGACCGAAAATAACCACAGAGGAGGGTCTGAAATTAAAACTTTGTAACTAAAAGCAGTTTATAGAATAGAAACATTCCTGACTAAGTTCATCTTTACCTTAAATAACCTGTCTGCTTCCTTTTACGCCTACAATTACATACTTACTATATTTAGAGAGAGAGAGAGGGAGAGGGAGAGAGAGAAAGAGAAAAACATTGATCAGTTGCCTCCTGGATGTGCCCTTTCCTGTAATCAAACCTGCCACATTTTTGTATGCCTTCAGTGTGTCTTTTCTGGAGAAGGGATTATTTCAGATCATCTAAAAAATTCAGTTATTTGTTATTTTGTTCACGCTTTTTATAAATTCTTGATTTTGGATAACAAGTGATATTGGAGATATTTGCAACTATTTTCTTGCATTTCATAGGCTCTCTTTTTGCTCTTTCGGTAGCTTCTTTCAGGGCATAGAAGATTTTAATGTCAAAGAAAAAAATCATTTGTGTATTAATTTGTCATTGTTTTGGCTTTGGAAGAGATTGCTCTGATTTGCCAACATGAGCCTCATGCATCTTCTCGTGTGTAAAAGTGTGTCATCATTGCGTAATTTTATAGTGCTTAATTTTTTCTAATTATATTTATCCTCATTTAGGTTAGATTAGAATTTTAGAGGAAGAGGGCGAGTTCATCAGGGTCAGGGTCAAAAGTCAAGGGTCAGAGTTCAAGGTTCAAAGGCCAAAGATTAAGGTTCAGAGGTCAAGGCTCATAGTTAAAATGTCAGGGGTCAAGGCACAAGGCTTAAGTATCAGGGTTCAAGTGTCATATCAGGGGTTAAAGGCCGAGGCACAAGTCTTGGGCACCAGTTGTCAGAACTCAAGGGTCAGAAGTCAAAGTTCAAAATTCAGGGGTCAATGTGAAATTCAGTCATAGGTCAAAGGTCAAGGGTTACAGGTCAAAGATCAACATTTAAATGTCAATGATTAAGCACTAAGGCATGAGATTCCAGCTCAATGAAGGAAGGTTAATGGTCAGACATCATGGCTTGGTGTTAAGGATCAAGGGCCAGAGCTCAAATTTCAAGGCCGATGATAGTAGCTTAAAGTCAAAGGTCAGGGGTCAAAAGTCAAAGGCCAGAGATAGAAGTTCAGAGGTCAAGGATAGAAGTCTAGGATAGGAGATCAAAGTTCACATGATAAAGGTCAGAGGTTAAACTCCAGGAGAAAAGCCCCCGATCGGAGAGAACAGAAATTCAGGAGATAAGCAAAAGGCCACAGAAAGCAGAGAGATTAAGGAAGGAAGTGAGAGACGCGAGGAAATGGTAAAATTTTGTAGAGAAGCGAGAGTTCAGAGAAAATGGAGAGAATAAGGAAACAAATGAGTGATCAGAGTGAATGGAGAGGCTCCGGAAGAAGCCAGAGGTCACAGGAAACAGAGAGAATGAGGAGATAAGGGAGCCGTCAGGGAAAATGGGGACAATGAGGCCAGAAGCTGGAGATCACAGGAAACAGAGAGAATGAGGAGATAAGGGAGCCGTCAGGGAAAATGGGGACAATGAGGCCAGAAGCTGGAGGTCACAGGAAACAGAGAGAATGAGGAGATAAGGGAGCCGTCAGGGAAAATGGCGACAATGAGGCCAGAAGCTGGAGGTCACAGGAAACAGAGAGAATGAGGAGATAAGGGAGCCGTCAGGGAAAATGGGGACAATGAGGCCAGAAGCTGGAGATCACAGGAAACAGATTTAGGGTCAAAGTGATTCATCAGAGAAAATGGAGAAATTCTGGAGAAAAGTGATAAGAAGCCAGAGTTCAGTGAAAATGGAGAGATTCATGGGGGAAGTGTGATTTCAGAGGAAACAGAGAGATTCGGGAGAGAAGCACGAGTTCAGAGATAATGGGGAGAATAAGGAAAGAAGGGAGAGATCAGAGAAAAGAGAGATTTATGAGAGAAACAGGAAATCAGAAAAAACAGATTCCGGAAAGAAGCAAGAGATCACAGGACAGGGAGAGACTCTGGAGTGAAGCGAGGCGTTAGAGGAAATGGGTGACTCAGGAAAACCCGCTGGCATGACACCAGCACCACTCGGCAAGCACTCGGAACCAGGACTCAGCAAAAATTCAAAACCATGACTTAGCTGTTATGGGGTGGGCAAACTTTCTGACTCGAGGGCCACAATGGGTTCTTAAACTGGACCGGAGGGCCGGAACAAAAGCATGGATGGAGTGTTTGTGTGAACTAATATAAATTCAAAGTAAACATCATTACATAAAAGGGTACGGTCTTTTTTTTCAATAGTTTTATTCATTTCAAACGGGCCGCCGCGGGCCGTAATTATTAAGTATAATTAGTCAAGGGGAGTCCTAATAGTGCCCTCTTGTGGCCTTTCTGAGAACAGCACCCTCCCCCTAGTAAGGCATCTTTTGTGAACATTCTAAGAGTAGGGGAGGATTTGCAATTGCTCCGTCTTCTGGACATTCTGAGAACACCACCCTAGTAAGGGATTAATTAGTTGATGTACTAGTTACATGTGCTATGCCTCCCAACCTCTAATGCAGGGCAGTGTCAAAGGCTGTTTTTGCCTACTTAGTTCTGGCAAAGGCTCAAAGACTCCAGAAACCCATCTCTGCCTGCAGACTGATTGGATTCAGTCTTGAGTAGCCTCCGGCCACCGTGCACAGGTGTGGGGGAGGTTTTCCAGTCCACGCTGCCCTCCCTGTGCCGGAGCCCAAGGTGTGGCTGCACGCTAAATTTTGTGCACTGGCCCTTTAAGAGGGTGCCTGCACTTCCAGCCCCCTCTCCCTAGCGGAGAGCGCCCTGCTGCTTTTCACCGCCAGCTGTTCTGTGAACATTGTCTCAGCTCTGGTGCTCTCTGCCGGGAAGAGGGGGTAGCTCGGGGATGAGACCCTAGAGTCCTCAGTGCCCCCCCCCACCCCCCAAACACACACACACATCTGAGATATTTCCCCAGAACTTCGGCTGCTGTGTTGGGAGTCAGGCCAGCCCCTCCTGGCTCTGCCCTTTCTACCAGTCTCTATGCCGTCTCCATTTTCGATCCTTGGTTATTAAGGTTCTCTCCAGCTAGTCTTCAGTTGATTATTCCAGATTTTTAAAATTTATTTTTAGTTTTAGTTATAATTCCAGTTTGGTGCTGGGAGGGAATCTGTGTCGCATCCACTTACCCCGCTGCCATTATAAATCTTCTTTTCTGTAGTGCCCTCTTGTGGATATTCTGAGAACAGCACCCTGGTAATCTAAACAATTCAATTTAATCTGTTGATTCAATCTACTTAATCTAATCCACTGATTTAACCATCTGATCTAAAATACCGAATCTAATGTACTGATTTAAACCACCTAATCTAATCTATCTAATAGAATCTACCGATTTAAGCTACATAATCTAATATACTTATCAAATATAAATAATCAAATCTAACACTGATTTATTTTACCTAAGATAATACTGATTTAATCTACTTAATCTAATTTGGCTTTTTCGATCTACTGATTTGTTCTATCTAATATGATCTACTGTTTTAATCTACCTACTAGAATACACTGATTCAATCTACCAAATCCACTCTAATGATGTAGCAACCTAATTCTACAAATTGATCTGATCAACCTAATCCAACCAACAAAAGCAAAACCTAATTGAACCAATTAAGTAAAATAATGCAAGCAGCTGATTTAAGCACTCTAATCCAATTATATGAATGAATCAGCTAACCCAATAAACTGATTTAATAAATCTGATCCAATCAGCTAATGGGTCAGGGTCAGGGGTCTAAGGCCCTAGGGGGCTAGGGGCCTAGGACACTAATGATAGGGGGACTTATAATCTGATAGATATAGCACCTGAATTAATCTGAAAAAATAATATTATTTTAAATCTTAGAACACATATATTTATGTGAATAGGGAGTTAAGTTTCTTATATGTGAACTAGTGACCTGGTGCATGAAATTCGTGCACATTAAAAGGGAATTAATTAGAGAAAATATTTTAATATTGCTATTTGCCTTTTCTCTATAATAGAAGTGTCTGGCCAGCCCCACCCCCATTGGACGACACCAAGACCTGGCTGGCCCCACCCCCACAAAGCCCCACCAGGTAGGGGACACAGCCTCATGTCCTGGAGCTGGGGCAGGGGGCAAGGCCTCAGGTCACCTGGCATGGCACTGGGGTGGGAGGGTGCAGCCTCAGGTTCCCCAGCCCTGATGCTGGGGTGGGGGATGCGGCCTCAGGTCACCCAGCACCAGGCAGGGGGCGCAGACACAGGGGATTGCAGCTTCAGGCCCCTGGCCCCGACACCAGGTTGTGGGGGTGCCGCCTCAGGTCCCCAGGCCCCAACGCTGGGGTGGGTTGCACGGCCTCAAGTCTCCCAGCCCCGGCCCAGTGCCACACAGTGCAGGTCCTTACTGATCAGTCGTTATGGTGTGATGGCGTGACAATCATTTGCATATTAGCCTTCTATTATTATGACTGTGACCCGGTGAATGAAAATCATGCACGTTAAATGGGAATTAATTAGAGGAAATATTTTAATATTGCTACTTACCCTTTCTCTATAATAGGAAGTGTCAGAAGTAAGAGAAAATTAGTAAAATGCATATGAAAATTTCCCTCCTGTCAGAGTCTGGGGTGTACCACAGGACCCAAAGTCAATTCCCCGCCCACCCACGCATACCTCAAAATCATGTGAGACCCAGCCCCGGCCAGCCCCACCCGCATTGGGCGAGACCCAGACCCAGCTGTGCCGGGGTCCAGCCCCAGCAGTCCAGGAGTTCCCAAAGGTGTGGACAGTGTCAGTGAAGAATGAAGGGAATGGAGACAGCATTCAGATGATCAGAATAATTAGGTTCTTCTTTATTGCCCTGTTACAACTGTATTTATACTATTTGATTCTATAAGCATGCCTCTATAGTTACATCATGGTATGTTTTGGGCCCTCCTTTGACCTTTTACATTTTCTTGTTTTATGTTTACAGTTTCTTACCTGACCTTTGCTAAAAATCTTATTTCTATTTAGCTCTGCTGATTTTAATCTTATCTATTGTCTATGTTTCTACATTCTATTCTAAAGGTTAGTCGCTGTGTTCCATTATAAGGGCTAGTTTGTTATTTCTATTCTAAGGTTACTATTCTATTGCTCTACTGTTAAGCTATAAGGAAATACCTGAAGGAGGTTTTCCTATTCCATAGCCTAAGTCAGTGGTTGGCAAACTGAGGCTCACGAGCCACATGTGGCTCTTTGGCCCCTTGAGTGTGGCTCTTCCACAAAATACCACGTGCGGGCGCGCATGTACAGTGTGATTGAAACTTCGTGGCCCATGTGCAGAAGTCGGTATTTTGTGGAAGAGCCACACTCTAGGGGCCAAAGAGCCGCATGTGGCTCACAAGCCGCAGTTTGCTGACCACTGGCCTAAGTAAAGGTTGTGTAGCTTAAGCGTGATTGTTTGTAGCTATGGTGATTCACTACCTGCCTGGAACTTAGTTTAAGTCTTTCTGCTTGCGTAGCTTGCATAAGATTTTTAAATAAGAAGCCTGCCTGCATTGTTTGCAGTGGTATTTCTTTAGCTGTTTGATAGTTGTCCTTTTAGCCTTACTGGTGGTCTTCCTTGGGACTGCCTTGCGTTGGCGGGTTTTTAGGGGTGTAGGCTTTGGTACTTTCTCTGGTGTGCAGACCCCTGGGGATGTGGCCCGAGCAAGTCCTAAATTTATTGCTAACAGTCTTAGTCTGAGTTCCTCATAAGTGGTACGCTGTATTTCTGTAACAGGAGGGGGTTTTACTGATTTATTCCCTTCCCTAGTCCCATTAATCCCTAGCTCGAGGGAAACATTCCCAGCTGGGGAAACCTTTCCCAGGGAGGTGGCCGTGGTAAGAACACATAGTGCTAAGAAGGGGAGCAAACATATTAAGAACAGTATGCCATATACTCCACATCCCTTGCAACATATGCTGTGCAGATGTTTCTTCCCTGCAGCGACTGTGTCAAGCAGCAAGGATGGAACGGCTTCTGGCACTGCTGGCTCCTCCCCCGTCAAGCCTCGCTGGGGTGTGGGGTGTGGCCTCAGGTCACCAGGCTCCAGCACTGGGGGAGGGGGCATGGCCTCAGGGGGCCACAGCTTTAGGTCCCTGGCCCCAGTACCGGGGGTGGGTGTAGCCTCAGGGGGTGGCGGCCTCAGGTCCTTGCTGATTGGTAATTACAGCATGATGGCAGGACAACCATTTGCATATTAGCCTTTTATTATTATGACTAGTGCCCAGTGCACAAAATTCATGCACATTAAAAGGGAATTAATTAGAGGAAATATTTTAATATTGCTACTTGCCCTTTCTCTATAATAGAAGTGTCAGAGATGAAAGAAAATTAGTAAAAATATATATGAAAATCTCCCTCCTGTCAGTCTGGGGCATGCCACAGGACCCAGAGTCAGGTCTCTGCCCATCCGTGTGCACCTTGAAATTGCACGAGACCCAGACTCGGCCAGCCCCACCCCCATTGGGCGAAACCCAGACCCGGCCAACCCCACCCCCATGAAGCCCTGCTGGGCAGCGGGGGCATCCTCAAGTCCCCCAGCCTGGCACCAGGAGGGGGCGTAGCCTCAGGTCCCCAGTCATGATATTATACATAGAAAACCCCAAAGACTTCACCAAAAAATCTACTAGATTTAATAAATGAATTTGGCAATGTAGCAGGATACAAAATCAACATCTAGAAATCGATGGCATTTTTATACACCAATAATGAATTCTCAGAAAGAGAAACTAAACAAACAATCTCATTTACCATTGCAACAACAACAACAACAAAAATAAGATACTTAGGAATAAACTTAACCAAGGAGGCAAAGACCTGTACTCAGAAAACCACAGGACGTTGACAAAAGAGATAGAAGAAGGTATAAACAAGTGGAAGAATATACCGTGTTCATGGATTGGTAGAATCAACATCATTAAAAAGTCCACACTACCCAAGGCAATCTACAGATTCAATGCAGTCCCTATTAAAATACCAACAGCATATTGCACAGACCTAGAACAAATACTCCAAAAATTTATATGAAATCAAAAAAGACCCCGAATAGCTGCATCAAACTTAAGAAAGAAAAACAAAGTTGGGGGAATCACAGTACCAGATCTCATATTATACTACAAAGCCCAGGGCATCTGCTTTCCTAACCCCAGGGCCTCAGACCCCCACCCTGTGCTCCTGAATCTGTACCAGGATCTCAAAGGGGACCGGGAGGCGGCTGCTGTTGAGGATGGTTGACTGTTTGGTTCCTGCTCAGGGCATGTCTCTGGGTTGGGGTTGATCCATGGTTGGTGCAGGTACAGGAGGCAACAATGGATATTTCTCACATAGATGTTACTCTCTCTCTCTCTCTCCCTCTCCCTTTCCCTCTTTCTCTCCTTCTCCCTCTCTCTCCCCCTCCCTCTCCCTCACCCTTTTCCTCTCTCCCCCTCCCCCTCCCGCTCTCCCTCTCCCTCTAAAATGAATAACAACTTATTTAAAAAGGGAACCAGGAGAGGCAGCCGTGTTCTCCTGGGGGAGCGCAGGCGCTGTGAGAAGCATCCCAGGAGGTCCTCCTTGAGCCCTGCCCATGAGCGGGGACAGGGCGGGGTGGGAGGCACCGGCAGGTGGGGCCCAGGGGTGCCCACTTTGTTCACCGCCCTCCCAGGCGTCATGGAGCCCTACAGAGCATAGCAGCTGCGGGGTGTTTGCTGGGGTCACCCCTGACTCGGGCAAAAGGGCATGTGGACAGGACTGGCATCCAGGCCTGAGGGCTGCTGGCCCAGGAGGGGCACAGAGGAGGCCCTGCTCCCACCCCCCCCACCCCCACCCCCGCCCCGGTGTCTGTGTCTTTGTGCGGCTGGAGCTGGCTGAGCCCGGCCATCAGCCCTCCCACCGGCCCAGAACTCAGAGGAGGGAAGCACCAGGGTCACCTTCACACCTATTTTCAGCATCACCCTTTGCTTCAAATGAGTCACTTCCCGGGCAGCTGCCAGGGCGGGTGCTCATCCCCAGGCAGAGAACTGAACACTGGTTCCTCTCCACATTGGCACCTGCACTACCTCCCTCATTACCCGCAGGAAATGAAGCCCTCTCTCTAGGAAGATACTGTCGGCTCTCCCTCCACCCATCCCAGCCTGACTCAAGCATCTTGTGTTTCTGGTCCTCTCACCCCTGACTCAAGCATCTTGTGTTTCATTTCCCGCTCCTTCAGTTCCTGTCCCACCACACCCCTACATGAGGCTGTGATGGTCACAAGGCCTGTGTATAACCTGCACAACCTCCCTCTGTCCTGCATAACCTCTCTCTCTGACCCGCACAACCTCCCTCTCTGACCCGCACAACCTCTGTCTCTGACCTTCACAACCTCCCTCTGTCCTGCATAACCTCTCTCTCTGACCCGCACAACCTCCCTCTCTGACCCGCACAACCTCTGTCTCTGACCTTCACAACCTCCCTCTCTGACCTGCCCAACCACCTCCTGCCCGTGGTCTTAATTCAGCATCTAAGGGTTGAGGAATCTGGAGAAGTGCTGTGTATAAATTAATCAAGAGTCCAGAGATGAAACATAATTTTGGAAGGCATTTGGGGGCCAGAGGAGCTTGGCTACAGAAACCAAGTTCTCCTTGTCTCAGGACCCCTTGCTATTTATTAACACAACTAGAGGCCCAGTGCACGAAATTTGTGCACTGAGGGAGGGGTGTCCCCAGTCTGGTCTGCGCCCTCTCGCAGTCTGGGAGCCCTCAGGGGATGTCCGACTGCCAGCTTCAGCCAGGGGAGCAGGCCTAAGCCAGCAATCAGACATCCTTAGCGCTGCCGCGGAGGCAGGAGAGGCTCCTGCCACTGCCGCTGCTCACCAGCTGTGAGCCAGGCTTTTGGCTGAGCTGAACTCCCCCTATGGGAGTGCACTGACCACCAGGGGGCAGCTCCTGCATTGAGCATTTGCCCCCTGGTGGTCAGTACTCATCATAGTGAGCAGTTGTTCTGCCTTTCAGTCGATTTGTATATTAGCCTTTTATTATATAGACTAGAGGCCTGGTGCACAACATTTGTGTGTGTGTGTGTGGGGGGTGTCCTTCAATCCAGCCTGCACCCTCTCCAATCTGGGACCCCTTGAGGGATTTCCGACTGCCCATTTAGGCCTGATCCTAGTGGGATTGGGCCTAAACAGGGAGTTGACATCCCTCTCACAATCCAGGACTGCTGGCTCCCAACCACTCACCTGCCTGCCTGCCTGATTGCCCCTAACTGCCTCTGCCTGCCAGCCTGATCACCCCCTAACCACTCCCCTGCTGCCGGGAGCCGGTCCATGCTTGCTGTTTCAAGGGACCTGGCATATATGGCATACTGTTCTTAATATGTTTGCTCACCTTCTTGGCACTATGTGTTTTAACCAAGGTCTCTGAGAAAGGGTGTTTCCCCAGGTAGGGATTTTCCCCTGAAGTTAGGGAGGGAATAAAACCTCTTAACTAAGTGCCAGGCGGGTAATTAATCACTTTAACTATGAACAATCATGCTTAAGCTACATAATCTTTACTCCCTGGAATGGAGATAAGAAACGCCCTAACCTTTGTAATAGAGATTGATAGGATTGAATCAACTGGTATAAATACAGATGTAATAAGACAGCAAGAGACAGAACTTAGAATACAGAACTTAGAACTCAGAACTTAGAACACAGAACTTAGAACACAGAACTTAGAATAGACAGAACCTACACAGAACCTACAGACAGAAGAACTTCGCTGGAGAGAACATGGCAAAAGATCCTGGACTGAACCTGACTACAGAAATTGGCAAGAGAACCTGACTAGAACCTGGTAACTGAACCTGGCTGGAGAACCTAGCAAGAGAACATGGACACAGAACCTGGCTGGAAATCCTAAGCAGAACCTCGCTGGAGATCCAGACCTTAACCTGGCTGGAGATCCTGGCTAGAGATCCTGGCTAGGCTGCTGATCAACTGAACGCTGTCTCTGTGTCATTCCTTCTTCGCCAACTCCGTCCACACCTTTGGGGACCCCTGGACCTGCTGGGGTTGGACCCCGGCACCCTGCCACCCTGATTGATACCTAACTGCTCCCCTGCCAGCACGATTGCTCATAACTGCCCTCCCCTGCCAGCCTGGTCGCCCCTAACTGTCCTCCCCTGCAGGCCTGGTTGCCCCTAACTGCCCTACCCTGCCAGCCCGGTCACACCTAACTGCCCTCCCCTGCTGGCTTGGTCTCCCCCCCCACCCCGCCCGCCAACTGCCCTCCCCTGCTGGCCATCTTGTGTCCACATGGAGGTGGACATCTTGTGTGTTAGAGTGATGGTCAATTTGCATATTACTCTTTATTAGATAGGATTTGTCCTAAGGCAAGATAGATATACACTTCAAAGGCCAGGGTTTGTATACAGAAGCATTGTCAGATTGGTGAATCTGCCTATGGCTGTTCAGGTGTTTGGCCAGTAGGAGGCAATAACATGTAGATTGAAATGCCCTGATCTGTCTGGCAGCAAGCAATCAATTTATGCATCCATTTCAGGTTTGGGGGAATGCCCTCAGCCATCTCCAGATGATTCAACCCTGCCGACATGCTGGAACTGGCTTCTGGCAACCTCCCTCTCTGACCTCCCTCTCTGACCTGCACAACCTCCCTCTTGGACCTGCACCACCTCCCTCTCGGACCCACACAACCACCTTCCTCTTGGACCTGCAAAGCCTCAGGTCAGATCGTGGCTCAAACCCCTCGCCTAGCCCTGCCTCTGACCCTGGGGTTGGCGTCACTGCCAGGCAGGCCAGTGTGGGTGCTGGATCTTGGTGCCAGGGCAGACTGGCCCATGTGTTTACCCCCAAGTTCCCACAGAATGACAGGGACACAGACAAGGGAGGCGGCAGCGAGAGGGAGTTCCCACACTGTGTGGAAGCCGTGAGCCGAGGCAGGGCAGGACAGGGAGAGGGTCAGGTTGGCCCACAAAGCTGTGAACGTCTCTTGAGGCACTTGGCATCACGGGAGCCATAGGAGGCCTGGCATGGGACCAGGGCGTGGTGGGGAGTCTTTATTCCCGGCCATCACCACCGTGGAGCCCCGCTGGGGGGGGCCTCGGCCAGGGCAGTGATTGCTCTCGCTGTGCTCCTCCTGTCCTAGGGAGGGCTGCACCCCCACCTGGCATCACCCCAGACCACCGCCTCGGGGTCGGGTGCCGGGGGCAGCTCGGTTTCAGACACTCACCGTGTCCCTGTCATCACCCATGTCTGCTCCACCCACCCACTGGGACAGCAGGCAGCCCCGCCCCACCACTTCCTGGCTGGGAGACCTGGGCAAGTTACCTAACCTCAAAACAAGTAAACCTGGCCGGTGGCTCAGTGGTTAGAGCATAGGACCCTCACCCTGAAGGGTCACGGGTTCGATTCCTGGTCAAGGGCACATAGCTGGGTTGCAGGTTTGATCTCTGGCCTTGGTCAGGGCCGTGCAGGAGGCAACCAATCAGTATCTCTCGCTCTCCCTCGCTCCCTCCTTCACTGCTTCCCTTCCATTTCTCTCTAAAAATGGGGGTGGGGGGGAAATCCTCAGGTGAGGATTTAAAAAATAATAAATTATTTTTTTTTTAAAAAAAAGAAGACCGTGTCAAAGACCCTCAAACACAGCCGCTGAGCTCTCAGGGCAGGACGGGGAGCACAGCTAAGGGCCAGCAGCCTAGCAGCAGCCCGAAGGGCTCACCACGCCTTCCCCCCTCCGCTCCCAACCCCCCATGGGTCGCCTCCGCCGGCTCCCTCTGGTAACCCTGCCGGGAAACCCGGGTCCTGTGGGCGAGACCAGGCTGCTCCCCGCACGCTGAGGGGACAGGACCAAGCTGCCAGCCCTGGGGCTCCGGAGGCTATCGTGTCCCCCCTGGAGCTGGCTCGGGCGGCGGGAAAGGCGCGGGGTAACCCGCAGCAGCCTCAGGGGCAACGGGCGTCCTGGCTTCACCCACCGAGGCCGGGGGTGGCTTACAGGGAGGGGCCGGCAGGACCGGTGGGAAGCGGCAGGCAGCTGTGGGCTGATGGGCGCGAGGGGCTCAGACACACACACACATGCACACGCACACACATGCACACATGTACACACACACACGCGAGCACAGGCACAGGCACACACATGCACACATATACACACACACACGAGCACTGGCACAGGCACACACACATGCACACGCACGCACAGGCACACACGCGCGCGCTCACACATGCACACACGCACACACAATGCACACGCACACACATGCACACATATACACACACACACGAGCACTGGCACAGGCACACACACATGCACACACGCGCGCTCACACATGCACACACGCACACACAATGCACACGCACGCACATGCACACGCACACACGTGCACACACGCGCACGCATGCGCGCGCACACACACAGCACGCGGACCGCCTGTCCCCACCGCCCGGGGCTCCATGCTGCTCTCTAGGGCTCCAGGACGCTCCTGTGGGACCAGTTGTTTGCTGGTGTGGGCTGCTCCCAGGTGCACCGGGCGGGGCTGGCCTGGGCGTTAGGGGTCCGGCTGCGGGGACGGGGGGCCCGGAGGGGGCGGCGGGGAAAGGCCCGGAAGCGCTTTAGGTCCCCTCCTGGCCCCAGAGCTGGGGCAGCGCTCCCTCCCGGCGGAGCCGAGTGCTGGGGGCGCCGCTGATCGCGCTGCGGCTCTAGACCAGCGGGTTCCTAGTGAATGAGGCGGAGCCGGGCAGCCATCGCCCCAGCTGCAGGCTCAGGCCCTCCGGTCTGTTCCCCGCGCTCCTGGGAGGGACGGGAGGAGAAGGACCAGCCGCTCCCAGCAGGGACCTGTCACCACACCTGGGAGCGGCCAGGGGCCAGAGAGGTGTGGCCACCGCGCGGGGCGAGCTGAGATCCGTGCCCCTGCCTGGCCCTGGCTGCGGGCTCCGGCTGCACTCGCCCAGGCGGCCCGCAGCCGCAGGGACCCCCACCCGGGCCCTGGCTCTGCTCCCGGCTCCCGCTTCTTCTTGGGGGGCGGGGGGGGGGTATGGGACTTTAGAAACCGAGGCGTGCAGCTTCACCCACATAACGCTTCTACCACGTCTCATCCTCCCGGGGCCTTTGGAAATCCTTGTGCCAGCAGCCTCCCCGCCCCCGAGAACCCACTCCCCCGCCCCCCAGAACCCACACCCCCCAGAACCCACTCCCCCCCAGAACCCACTCCCCCCAGAACACACTCCCCCCAGAACCCACTCCCCCCCAGAACCCACTCCCCCCGCCCCCCAGAACCCACTCCCCCCAGAACCCACTCCCCCCGCCCCCCAGAACCCACTCCCCCCAGAACCCACTCCCCCCGCCCCCCAGAACCCACTCCCCCCAGAACACATTCCCCCCAGAACCCACTCCCCCCCAGAACCCACTCCCCCCAGAACCCACTCCCCCCCAGAACCCACTCCCCCCAGAACCCACTCCCCCAGAACCCACTCCCCCCGCCCCCCAGAACCCACTCCCCCCAGAACCCACTCCCCCCAGAACCCACTCCCCCCCAGAACCCACTCCCCCCAGAACCCACTCCCCCCAGAACCCACTACCCCCAGAACCCACTCCCCCCAGAACCCACTCCCCCCAGAACCCACTACCCCCAGAACCCACTCCCCCCCAGAACCCACTCCCCCCAGAACCCACTCCCCCAGAACCCACTACCCCCAGAACCCACTCCCCCCCAGAACCCACTCCCCCCCCAGAACCCACTCCCCCCAGAACCCACTCCCCCCAGAACCCACTCCCCCCCAGAACCCACTCCCCCCGCCCCCCAGAACCCACTCCCCCCAGAACCCACTCCCCCCCAGAACCCACTCCCCCCAGAACCCACTACCCCCAGAACCCACTACCCCCAGAACCCACTCCCCCCCAGAACCCACTCCCCCCCCCCCCAGAACCCACTCCCCTAGCAGCGGAGAGAGCCCGCCCACACGCGCTCCTATGCGGGCTTTCTTCTCTCAGTGAATATCGCGTGATTCTAGCAGGTGGAAAGCGGGTGTGTTTCAGGGTTCATGTCCCTGATTTCACAGCAGCACAGAATCCCCCCCAACGCGGAGGGCCGGGCACACGTCTCTCCCCCCTCACCGCCCATTCCCCGCTGCTGGGCCCTCGCTCAGAGGTGCCGGTCAGCTGACCTCATCCCTGCAGCTCCGTTCCCTGCCCTGAGGTGTGACGTCAGCAGACATGTCCCTGCGCTGTTGCCCTCCATGAGGTGTGACGTCAGCAGACATGTCCCTGCGCTGTTGCCCTCCATGAGGTGTGACGTCAGCAGACATGTCCCTGCGCTGTTGCCCTCCATGAGGTGTGACGTCAGCTGACCTCATCCCTGCAGCTCAGTTCCCCGCCCTGAGGTGTGACGTCACCAGACCATTCATCCGCAGCCTCATTTCCTCTTCCGTTAACTACACCTGCCCCCGGGGCGGTGGGGACCGCATGGATTTATGGGTTATGCGTCTGCCACTGGGGATACATTCCCTGGAGAGAACCTGGAAATGCCTGGAGGCTCGTGAAGCCACTGACCGATCGCCCTTCCCCAGGGCCGGCCCGGGAGGTGCTCCGGGTGAGCTGGTCCGATGTGGGTTCGCAGGGACAGTGCTGAGCCTGCTGTGCTGTGGGCCGCGGTGTGCTGGGCCCTGGCTGCGTCTACAGCCACAGCAGGAATACCGGTTCACTTTAGACATGCATCATGTATAATAGAGAGTGCTTTCCAACGCAGGAATTTCCAAGATTAAACACTGAGACTTCAAAGAAACGTCAAATCTGAAACCCAGCTTATCTGCCCCCAGCTACGTCTCTCCCCCTCGTGAGGGAGCTGTGCCCCAAAGACACTAACCCCACACCTGGGTGCGCCTCCCCTGCTGGGGTCCCTGCAGGTGGCGTCAAGGTGAGGGGAGGTCCCCAGGTGGCCTGGCTCAGTGTGGTCAGGTCCTTACAAGAAGAGCAAATGCCATCTGAAGACAGAGTCACACAAAGGAGGGAGGGGGTGTACACGGGGGGGGGGGGGGGGCATGTGACAATGAGGCAGAGACTGAGGGATGTGCCTGAAACAAAGGGTGTGGGAATGAGGGCCACAAGGAGGGGGAAGTGGGAAGGGGGCGAGGCCCTGCTGACACCCTGGCCTTGGACTTCAGCCACAGAACTACGAGGGAGCAAGTTTCTGCTGTTTTAAGCCACCTGGTCTGCAGGCTTCATTACAACCCGCAGGACACGCACAGCCTGTGTGACTCAGAGGTGGGCAGCCGGGAGGTGGGCTGGAGTGGCTGGCAGATCAGGCTTCACCCTCGGGTGCCCGGCAGGGAGGCCACCAGGATCACGCAGCCCTCGGGCTGGACAAGGTGCTGCCAGGACTTGGAGCACCCTACCTGCCTCCACGACTGGAGGAAAGCTAAGGCGGGGCTTCAGACCAGACCAGAGAGGCTGGAAGGAGGCTGACAGGGAGCACTGGCTGTCAGCCGGGGGCAGTGCCTGGGGGAGGAGAGGATGGGGGGCTCTTCCATCCCCTCCTGCTGGAGGCCCCAGGTGCGCTGAGACAAATATGCCCCAAGCTGCTGTGGTTGCTGGCTAGGCCAGGCCTCGCCCCTGCACTGCAGAAAGTTCTGGGAATGGTCGAGCACATTTGGGGCCCAGGCAGGGAAGCCTGCCCCCACAAAGGAGACAGTATTAGGGCGCCTGCATAGCCCTGCCCACATCTCCTCCCTGGAGCAGCCCTGAAGGGGGGTGCAAGGTGGGGCAGCTGGCTCGAGCTCTGTCCTGGCCCGGATCTCAGGGCAGTTCCACGGGAAGCCAGTGCCCACAGAAGGCCACCAGCGCCCATGGGAGGCCACCAACACCCACGGGAGGCCACCAACGGCCATGGGAGTCCACCAACACCCACAGGAAGCCACCAATGCCCACGAAGGGCCACCAACGCCCACAGGAGGCCACCAGCACCCACGAGGGGCCACCAACGCCCACAGGAGGCCACCAGCACCCACGAGGGGCCACCAACGCCCACAGGAGGCCACCAGCACCCACGAGGGGCCACCAACGCCCATGGGAGGTTACCAACGCCCACAGGAGGCACCAGCACCCACAGGAGGCCACCAACGCCCATGGGAGGCCACTAATGCCCACGGGAGGCCACCAACACCCACGGGAGGCCACCAACGCCCACATGAGGCCACCAGCGCCCACGGGAGGCCAGCCAAGCAGCTTCTCCTGGTTGGAAGGACTCCAGCTGCCTGGTCTGGCTCTTCTGCCCCAAGGACGCGCCCTGGAACCTCAGCACCTCAGCAAAGGCACCGCAGGCCGCGTGCTTCCTGCAGCTCTGCCCCTGGGCCGGCGGGGCCTCCGGAAGCAGAGCTCTGTCCCGTGGCCTCTCCACACATGAGTCCTCTTCAGACACGGGAGCACCGGCCTCCCCTCTCCCCGCTGGGCCTCTCAGGATACGGGGGCCTGTCAGCTCCCCGGTCAGGGTCCCGCCGGCCTCACATCCAACTGAGCTGGCACGTGGCTCCCAGGTGGAGGCTGGGCACTGGGCACTGCGGGCGATGGCCTGAGCCTGCGTGACCCCCTCCCAGGCGGGGTGAGTGTGGGGAGAGGGCGCCCTGGGGCCTGAGGTGAGGCGTCCAGGTCAGGGCCGAGGTCACCTTCCTGGAGAGGATGCAGGGCTGCTGTTGAAGCTCATGGTGGTAACAGCTGCCAACTTTCAGCTCCTACGGCAAAGGGCGCGGGACCTGCAGGAATGGGACCAGCGGGCCTGCCCTGTCCGGGGGCTAACGTGACTCCCCTGGAAGGAGACCCTGGGCCCCAATGGCCTGTCCTGGAGCCGCTGGGGCGTCAGGGCAGGAGGGCTGGGCAGCGGGTCTTCCACCCAAGCTTTGGACTAGGCAGCGGCCAGTCAAGGGTCAGCGCTCCGTGCGAGGAAGGCACTGGCCACGAGGTGGCGCCCGCACCCCGGCCTCGGGGCCAGCGCTGAGAGCGGGCTTGCCACCCGGACAGAGGAGCTTGCAGGGCTGAGCACAGCGGAGAGGCTTCCGCCAGGGGGACCTGGAGCCCGTCTGCGTGTGCGTGTGCGTGTGCGTGTGTGTGTGTGTGTGTGTGTGTGTGTGTGTGTGTGTGTGTGTGTCTGTGTGTGTGGGGGGCGGGCTTGGGGAGGGGGGGCTCACTGAGCCCAGGGCAGCAAAGAAGCCTCAAAATGGAGCCCCGCGGGAACCTGGAGGTGTGGGGATTTGAGAGAGTTCCCAGCTCGGCTGGGCCTAACCCCCGACTTGGGAGAGAGGCCCCGGTTGAGAACCACCTGGCACATCCCAATACTTTCGCTCAGAGAAACCTCGCAGGGCCTGTGGGCAGAGCTGGAGCGGGAGGGTCCTGGGGAGGAGGCCCGAGGGCCCGGGTGGAGTTGTTTAGCACAGAAAACAGCAGGAGACTCCAAAGGCTCCAGGTCCCACTGCGTGGGAGGCGGGGCCCAGGGAAGGAGTATGGCCTAACCCAGCACCGGGCACCGGGCACCGGACACCGGGCAGGGAGGAGCAGGGGAGGTGAGCAGAGACCCTGCCTGTACCCTGCTCCTCTCTGCCGCTCCACACCCCTCCTGATGGTCACACAAGGACCCCTTCTCCCAAATCAGTGCTCTGAGCCCCCCTGGGCCCCAGGCACAGTCTTCCTGTCCAAGGGCAGCCTCTGCAAACCCCACCTTTCAGAGCTGCCCAGAGAGCCACTGGGCTTCCAGGTCGCCGTGAGCGCCCAGGTCACAGTGAGCGCCCAGGTCACCTCTGAGCTCCCAGGTCACAGTGAGCTCCCAGGTCACCTCTGAGCTCCCAGGTCACTGGGCTCCCAGGTCACTGATGAGCAGGCTGTGGCCACACAACTCAATCTGGTAACAGCGGCCTTTTAGCAGGAGCCTCTGCACTCAATGTCTTAGAGCGGAGGAGTGGCCACCAGTGAACTCTTGGGCAGGTGGCAGGCCAGGCATGGGAGGTGGAAGCCTTCCTCTGGCCTCAGGTCCTACAGGAGACATGGCCCCCGGACGTGACCGGCAAATTCAGTGTCCTTGGCCCTCGGACTCTTCTCTGGTTCCAAGGCCAAATCCTGCTTAATCTGCAGTGACCACACCTCGACCAGCTGCCTCGGTGTTAGCGTTCAGCTCTGTCCTGACCCAGGTGCCTGTAGCTTGAACCCGGAGCCAGGGACCCCTGTGTGGCCCAGGACGGCGAAGTCACTCACTCCGGTGCTGTGGCAAGTCTGCATCAGAGCCAGCCAGCCAGAGTCGTGTCCCTCCAGCGCTCAGACTGGTGATACAGGTGAGTCCTGGTCACTATTTGCCATGACATTCTCAGGAAGAGATTAGCTCAGTCCAGTCTGATTGGCATTCGGCAAAACCTAGTGAAGCAAGTGTTCTGATTGCTGAGGGCTTAACGGGAAGGCGCTTAACGCTTAGCCGGCTAACACCTCAGACATGGTCCAGATGCAGCTTAAACTGATAAATCCAACTACATAAAAGTTTTCGGTATTGTCTGCTATGTTGTTTTCAATTCTACATTCATGGTTGCCACTTGTGGGCATCCCGACCAGGGATCAAATCTGAAACCTGGTATGTGCTCTGACTGGAAATTGAACTCACAGCCTTTTGGTGTACGGGATGACACTCCCAACAACTGAGTCACCTGGCCAGGCATGAACACTTTTTCATAACTTATTGATCCTTTAGATAACCTCTTCTGTGAAACAGTTCTTCAAGTCTTTTGCCTATTTTTAATTGGGTTATTATTTTTTATTGATTTGTAGTTCTTTATTTGTCATGAATATGCCTTTTGTTGAATATGTATATTATGAATATCTTCTCCCAGTTTTTAGTTTACCTTAACAATGTGTTTTGATGAACTAAAGTTCTTCACGTTAATGAAGTTCAATGTAACAATCGTTTATTCCATGACAGTGCTTCTTTGTGAACTTTTTAGGAAAACTATCCTATCCCAATTCATGAAGATATTTACCTATTTTTTTCCCCTAGGAACTCTGTGGCTTTATTTATCACATGTAGGTTTATGAGCTATTTCAAATTAATTTTTGTGTATGGGGCGAGGTAGGGATAGAAGTATTTTTTTCATATGAATGCCCAATTCATATGATCAAGAATCATTTACTGTAGAACAATCCTTTCCCCACTGAATTTTTGTTGAACCTTTATTGGAAATCAGGTTATCTCCTATTGTTTCTGGGTCAATTTCAGTGATGTTTTGGTCTATCTTTGCACCACACTAACTGGATTTGTTTGATTTGCTATTGCTGTGTAATGTTAAACCAACTTTGCATTCCTAGAATAAGTCCAACTTGGTTTTGATTTATTATTCTATTTATATATTGCTGAATGCAACAAAGGAGTTGCATTCAATTTGATGATTTTTTTGTTTGGAAATTTCTGAGGGAAAATAGACTTTGGTAGAATTTATCAGCTCTACCCCACTTAAGACTGGGGTTTTCTTTGTGAGACAGTTTTTACTTATAGAGTTGATTCCTTAAGTAGATATAGGATTGTTCAGATTTTCCATTTTTTCTTACATGCCTTTGGATAACTTGAGTTTTTCTAGGAATTTATTTATTTCTTCAAAATTTTCAAATTTATTGGCCTAGAGTTATTGGCAAATTGTGTAATGGTTAATGGGCTCTGTGTCTGTCACTGAAGAAGTGTGGACTCTTGGGTATGTTAACTGCTTGGGCCTCACAGTAGTGCTGGGGTCTTTGCTATGGTTGGGTTCTCCTGCTGTTTGTTAGGCTTGAAGAGCTGAACAAATCTTCCTGATTTATAGTCTTTCTTCAGATGTGTTAATACCTTCAGTCAGGCTTTGGCTTAAATTAAATCCTGGCCCAGAGACTCTTAATCCCTTTAAGGGTTAGTTATTTCTGTTCTGATTTTATTTCCATGTTATTTTCTTTTGGGGGTTGCCTCAATGTTACTCAACCATGTCACCTAGAGGTAGCTGAATTGTTTTCCAGGAATATTGCCACATTCACTCTTAACTGCAGCATTAGACAGAGCTCATCTCACGGAGCCCTCCTGCCACTGATCATTTCCATGAGACAAGAATCCTCTGCACCAATCCCACAGGCCCCAGACGGCAGGGAGTCGAGCTGTAAGCAATGCACACTACACCTTCCCTGCTGGCACAGTCCTCTGAGTCTTACAGTCTAAGTCTAAGACATGTTCTCCCAACGAGTCTGAGTGTTCTTTGCTTATAACACTTATAACACTCAATTTCCTGTTGAAGAATGGGTGCAAAAACCTGACTCACTTCTGTGTTACCACCTGCCCAAAGTCTCAAATCAAAATATTTCACCTATTTAAAATATATTGCATCATAAAAATCTTACCAAGTCACTCATCCATTCAACAGATATTTATTGATCACATCCTAGGAGCTAAGAACCGATCTAGGCCCTGGGTTTATAGCAATAAACAAGAAGACACCATCCCTGATGTCTGGAGCTATTTGCGGTCAATGCACTAACTCCTATTGAATTGGGCATTCAATACTGCCCCTTTCTAACATTTCAACGTTTAAAATCAGAGCTGGTCTAGAAAATAAAAGGCTTATGATCACCTGTTCATATGACAATCCTTGACGCTTTGAAGTTGGGTAAGGTTTCTTTGGAAAGGGGTCTGCAATTGCAAAGAACCAAGCCTGGTGAATGACAGGAGTGATGCAACTGGTGAAGAGCATCTATCTAGAGCCATGATAAAATAATGAGACTGGTTGCTCCACGGGACCGGATGCCTCCGGAAGGCAGGGACTCTGACCTGTTTATCCCTCATTCCCAACGTCTGGCACACTGCCTGGCATATAGTGGGTGTTTGATGAAATTAGAGCACTCCCTTGGTGATCCCATCTAGTCTCTTTACGATCAAGACAGAAATAACTCCCAAATGTATATCTCCAGTCCTGAATTTGCCTCTGAATTTGGCTCTTATATCCAATTGCCTTCTCATCTTACCTGGCTGTCTTCTAGATATCATTAACTTAATATGTTCAAAATCATGTTTTTTATTCCTTTTCTACCCCACTCACAAACTGTTCCACCCACAGTCTGCCCTTACTCAGTCAACGACAGCTTCACCCTTCCCTGACAGTTGCTCATGGTCAAAATCTTGAAGTCATCCTTGACTCCTTTCTTTCTTCCTCCTCCTCCTCCTCCTCCTCCTCCTCCTCCTCCTCCTCCTCCTCCTCCTCCTCCTCCTTCTCCTTCTAAAATATATTTTTATTGATTTCAGAGAGGAAGGGAGAGGGAGAGAGAGATAGAAATATCAATGACTCTGCTGGGAATCAAGCCCACAACCTGAGCACATGCCCTGACCAGGAATGGAACCATGACCTCCTGGTTCACAGGTTGACACTCAATCACTGAGCCATGCCAGCCGGCAGCACATATACATCGGCAGCACATGTACTAAAATTGGAACAATACAGAGATCAGCATGGCCTTTGCGCAAGGACGACAGGCACAGTTGTCAAGTATATACAGTATATCTGCCTAAGTGACTGTTACAACCAGCCGACCGGCGAACTGGCTGGTAGCTATGACGTGCACCGACCACCAGGGGGCAGACGCTGCCCCCTGGTCATTAGTGGGTTCCCACAGCCAACCTCCTGCAGCCCGCCACCCCGTCGTCAGCTGTGGTCCCTCCCCCTGCCAGGTCGAGGGACCCCACCTGTGCATGAATTTGTGCACCAGGCCTCTAGTATCCTTCCTATATAATAAAAGACTAATATGCAAGATGTTCATCGGGGAGTTCGACTACTCGCTATGACATGCGCTGACCACCAGGGGGCGGCATGGAACATGGTGGCACTGGAGTGGGTGGCAGTGGAGGCGCTGCTGGCCCCAATGGGCCCCGACAACAGCAGGACCACAGCAGGATGGTGGAGGTGAGCGGGCGGTGCCAAGCCAAGGTGGGTGCAAGCGGGGGCCCAATTGCCCCGCTGATCATCCTGCAGACAGCGACCAGTGGGAGTGGCAGGGGGCGGGGCCACCTCCTGGCTCCCTGGCATTAAGGGAGCCGGGCAGGAGGCCCAGCCCTGATCGATCGTTTTGCAGGCAGGATGGTGGAGCAGGTGAGGGGGCAGCACCAGGCCATAGCGGGGGCACGAGCTGGGGCCCGATCCCCGCAGGCCACCCCGAGGGACCCCACACATGTACAAATTCATGCACCAGGCCTCTAGTGTGTGTGTGTGTGTGTGTGTGTATACACTATATACTAGCCCAGCCTGAACCCTCTCCAATCCGGGACCCCTCAGGGATGTCTGACTGCCGGTTTAGGCCCAACCCCGGGGATCGGGCCTAAACCGACAGTCGGTCATCCCTCTCACAATCCTGGACTGCTGGCTCCTAATTGCTCACCTGTCTACCTGCCTGGTCACCCTTAACTGCCCCCCACCCCCTGCCAGCCTGATTGCCCTTCATTGCCTCTCCGTGTCAGCCTGATCACCCCTAACTGCCCCCCGCTGCTGGCCAGGTCACTCCTAACTGCCCCTCTGCCGGCCTGGTCACCCGTTGCTGCACGCCCTACTGGCCTAGTCGCCCCTCACTGCCCCTCCTGCCAGCCTGGTTGCCCCCCACATCCCCCCTCACCCCCGCTGGCTTAGTCACCCCATGCAGCCTGCTTGTTCAGTTGTTTGGTCATCCCTCACTAACCCCCCTGCCGGTCTGGTTGTAAGCAGCCATCTTGTGAGGGCATGAGGGTTAATTTGCATATCACCTCTTTATTATATAGGATATTCTTATGGCTCTACCTTCAAAATCTGTATTTCCAGATTCTGTCTACTTATCACTGTTTCCACTACTTTTACTGGGTTCAAGCTACCATTACTTGTTTGTATTTTTATGAGAGTCTCCTGACTTGTCTTCCAACTTCTACTTTTGCCCAACAACAGAGGCTAGTCTGTTTCCCCACAACAGCCAGCCCGATCTGTTAAACATAAGTCACTACATGTGACTCTTCCAATGGCTTCCCCAATTGCTTGAGTTAAAGTCCTTAAAACATATTGTCCCAATCGCATTTTCTACCCTCCCTTCAGCTTATGGTTCCAGCCACTCACTGACCGCCTTGCTGATCCTTAAATGACAGCATGCTCAGGACTCAGGGCCTTAGCACTTACCGTTCCCTCTGCCTGGAATGATGTTCCCAAAAGGGCTCTTGCTTCCTTGCCTCAAAGGTCACCTTTCTTGACCATCCCATTAAAAATTGGAACCACCAAATAGCTCCCATTTCTCTGGAAGCAGAAGAGCCGTGATTAGAAACCCAGAGCTAAGCCAACAACCTGTATTCTTTCCTGCAGAACCCCGTGCCTCCCCTGTGCTGGATGGAGTGGGGCGCTCCCTGTTGTGTTTAGTTACCTCGGCTTGGAAAGCGATGCTTCTGGGAGGGGGGATGCTGGATTTGCGGCTTTGCCTACCTAGGCCTAGGGAGGGAGCAGGAGGCTTCCCGGTGGCCGCAGGCACCCGGAACCTAAAGTCAGGGTCTCGGTTTCCAACCGGAGAGCTGCTTCCGCTTCTCAGACCGCGCCCAGAAGCTGCTCAGTTGCCCGGGTAACCGTGCAGGCGGCGTGGGCGGGAGGGCACCGTAGCCCAGGTGAAGGGGCCGGAGGACGTCGCTGGTGGTCGGGGCGCCACAGACCGCAGGAGGCGGCGGAAGGCTGCAGGCCGGCGAAGGGACGGGGCCGCGGGCCTGGGAGCGTGTCTTTGGGAGAAAGAGGCCGGAGAGTGCGGCCGGAGGAGGTTTGGGTGAGGGAGGATGGGTGACAGCCCCTGGGGGAGGATGGCGCTGTGGGCTTTGTGTTCCCAGCCCTGCAGTCTCCCTGGGAGTCCTGGCCTCCGGGTAGGGGACACTCCAGGTAACGGTACTTACCATGCGGGTGAGTGAGACCTTACCACCTTGCCAAATACACGTGGCTTTTGTTTTAATCCTCACCCAAGGAGTGAGGATATTTTTTCCATTGATTTTTAGAGAGTGGGGAGGGGGTGGGGGGGAGAGAAGCATCCATTGGCCGCCTTCTGCTGGCGCCCCCACTGTCGGGGCATTACACGTGCAACCGAGGTACCTCCCTTGACAGGCATCCAACCTCGCCCCTTCGGTCCGCTGGCCCCGGCTCTAACCACTGAGCCACCGGCCAGGGCTGTGGCATTCGTGTTTGACATTCTACACAAAATGCCGCATCCTTTGATGGCATTAAGTATTCTATAATTAGATCGACGCTAATGTCAAACACCAAAGAGTTGGGGATCAGTAACTGACAGTCTGGGAATGGAAGGCCTTACTCATTGTAGACGCTCAATAGACAATAGATGTTTAGTGAGTGATGGATGGGTGACGTCTGTAAATCATGGTAACTCACCAATCGTCCGTAGATGCTGTAAGTAGGGATCATGTCCTGTTTTGCTCCCCTTGGAACCCTCATCACCTAGTTACATGCCTAGTACATAGATAGTTGCTACTCCTTATATTGCTGAATGAATAAATTGAAACAATTGTAATAAAAAATCTGGTTTCTTTGTGGTGAGTACATGTTTTTAGTGTCCTGGAGGAAGTTCAAATGACATGCTGTTTCTGTTTTGTTTTGTTTCAGTCTTCCCTATACTTAAATCTTGTCATCTTTTTATTTTTTATTGATTTTTAGAGGGAGAGAGAGAGAGGAACATCGATGTGAGAGCAAAGCATCTATAAGCTGCCTGCTGCCCCCCCCCCCCGCCCGCACTGTCCCCCAAAAGCCCTCAACCTAGGCACGTGCCCCGACCAGGAATTGAGCCTGAAACCTTCCAGTGCAGGCAACAGCCGCACCGGCCAGGGCTTGCCATCATTTTAAAGCACAGCATTTTCAAGGAGTTTTACTTACTCATCTTTTTTCCATTTTACCCCCACCTTTCCTTCATCTCCCCCTCATCCACTGTACATTAGAGAAACTTGAATGGTTTAATTCCATTTCAAACTGCTCAAGAAACTCAACTGCTATTCTCGCTTAAAAATGATCTCTCCCATATTTTCTATGATTTGTGTGGGGTAGGATTGCAGGTCACCCTGTGGAACTGCAGGGTGAGGGCCAATGTACTGAACGTGGGTCTCCTCTCCTGCAGAAAGAGTGCTGAGAACGCGGTGCTCCGTGTGCTGCTGCCTCTTGAGGCCTTAACGGATGACGGCAGGTACTATTGTACTTCTTGCCACAATGTTCAGAAGTAAGTGACCGATCTCATCTATGAAATTGCTTATATGTTTCAAAAATTGCAGGTTCAGCCTGATATGGGACTAATAATTGATCTATTTTTATCAGTCTTGCAATGCCCACATTCCAAGAATATAAGTAGTTTTCAAGTGCTTACATAAGGCGAAGGGATTTGTAAATTAGATTTAGGATGAGTTTTTGAAATTATAGTGAGCCATATATTTAAACTAGAGGCCCAGCGTGCGAAATCATGAAAGGTAGCCCGCCACTGCTCGCCGCGCTCACCACCCTGCCCACCCGCCTGCCACTGCTTGCCATGCTTGCTGTCCTACCCGCCTGCTGCCCGCCTTGCTGCAATGAGAGCCTGTGGGACACGGGGAGGGACCGAGAAGTGCTCAATGCACCTCATGGAGACTGGTCGAGCGGTCATTCCGGTCGTGACGCTTGTGGCCTCTGGCCTTTTATTATATAAGATGATTTCCTGATTCAGACCATATAGTCTAGGGCAGTGGTCAGCAAACTCATTAGTCAACAGAGCCAAATATCAACAGCACAACGATTGAAATTTCTTTTGAGAGCCAAATTTTTTAAACTTAAACTATATAGGTATGGACATTGTTATTAACTTAATTAGGGTACTCCTAAGGCTTAAGAAGAGCCACACTCAAGGGGCCAAAGAGCCGCATATGGCTCATGAGCCGCAGTTTGCCGACCAGGGGTCTAAGGGGAAATCATTGAAATTGCTTAGAAGATGATGCATTTCTTTTCATTAGTTAATACTTAGGAGTTTTTAAATGTGTTGCGATAGCTTAGAGGTTTGGAAGAAGGAATGTTAGAAAGACTGAGGGTTCTTAGGAGTATTTGCTGGAAATCTGCTTCATTTAGTCTTTGCACAGTACCTTACAGATTGCCAAGTGCTTCCTTACCCAGTATTTGATTTCCTCCTTGTAACTGCCTGTGAGCTATCTAGGGACGGGCTATCTATTGTGCCTATCTAGGGACGGGCTATCTACTGTGCCTATCTAGGGACGGGCTATCTACTGTGCCTATCTAGGGACGGGCTATCTACTGTGCCTATCTAGGGACGGGCTATCTACTGTGCCTATCTAGGGACGGGCTATCTACTGTGCCTATCTAGGGACGGGCTATCTACTGTGCCTATCTAGGGATGGGCTATCTACTGTGCCTATCTAGGGACGGGCTATCTACTGTGCCTATCTAGGGACGGGCTATCTACTGTGCCTATCTAGGGACGGGCTATCTACTGTGCCTATCTAGGGACGGGCTATCTACTGTGCCTATCTAGGGACGGGCTATCTACTGTGCCTATCTAGGGACGGGCTATCTACTGTGCCTATCTAGGGACGGGCTATCTACTGTGCCTATCTAGGGACGGGCTATCTATTGTGCCTATCTAGGGACGGGCTATCTACTGTGCCTATCTAGGGACGGGCTATCTACTGTGCCTATCTAGGGACGGGCTATCTATTGTGCCTATCTAGGGACGGGCTATCTACTGTGCCTATCTAGGGACGGGCACGAGGCCCACCAACTGAGTGAGTTTGTCAGAGCCACACAGGCATAAAGTGTTGAGCCAGGACTGGAACCTGAGTCTTCTGGCTCCAGTGCTCACTTTACCCCAGCACACCTGCCCCTTACAGTGGAGACTGCCATTCTATCCTGCATGGCCTTCGTAAGTGAGGCCACCTTCCCACTTGGAGTGCTGGGCCTGCTCTAGTGACACTCCTTCCAGGCAATCTAGATATTTAAAAAGCCAGTGAGTGGAACACCATAACGACCGGCCCCACCCCAGATCGCCCCCGAACCCAATCAGGGGCAGTGCCTGTGGCCCACAGCCCCTCCCCATGGCTGGCCCCACCCCCAATCAGCCCCCCCACCTCAATCAGGGGTGGGGCCTGCTGGCCAATCGCCCGCGACCCCTCCCCCCAGCCAGCTCTGTCCCGGATCAGCCCCCCACACACACCAATAAGGGGTGGGGCTGGCCGGCCAACCTCCCACGACCCCTCCCCCAGCCACTGACCCCCAATTGGCCCCCCCACCCCATTTGTGGGCGCAGCTGCCAGCCCACTGTCCACAGTCCCTCGCCATGGCTGATCGGGCCCTGATCAGGTCCCAATCATGGTGGGCCGGCTGGACAACCTCCCACTGGATCCCATCCATGCACGAATTCATGCACTGGGCCTCTAGTATAACCAGAATAACCAAGGTGTGGACAGCCTGCTCTTGGGCAAGCTAAACATGCCAGGACTCTTCTCTCTGGAAAAGGATTTGCTCACAGTCTACAGAGCCAAGAAGGAGCAGCAATCACCTGCACCTCAGTGGCTTCAGAAAGGCACATCTGGGACAGATAAAAGTAACTGTAGACTTCTGCTTCTGGCCAGGATGGAGTAGCAGGGACCAGACTTATCTTCCTACCCTAAACAACTAAAAACCTGGAAAAAATATGAAACAAATAAAAAACAATTTTCTCCCCTTGAAAAAGTGCACCTCTATCACACAAGAGCTTTTCCTTGAGACAGTTATTGCTCAACATACATGTCCAGGGGTATCTTTGTTTGGACCCATATGTCAGCCATGCCTGGTGTCTGCTGTGTGATCGGACTGCTGGTTACGGACAGTAGGTTTGCAGTGGAGATGGAGGGCAGCACGGGCAGTTGCAGAGATTCCGAAGTTCAGATGGGCCCTCGTATTTGCCTTCATAACCCCAACTCATTTCCCTTCCGCCTTAGAATCACGTTTCACATACTTTTCAGCAATGGGGCCTTCAGAAGAGCAAGCAGGCATATTGTGAAAACCCAGTTTATTCTGGAAGAAGAAGGCTGTGTGAGTCACAAGACTGAGAAGTGGGAGTTAGAGGTGAAGATGGGTTCAGCCTCATTGGGGTTTATGATGCTTGCCAGGGCGTTTTCAGCGAAGAGGCTTCTGTTAAAGTCCAGAAGGATGTGGCCACTGGCCTAGACACTGGCATTAACTTTGGCTTCTTATTTTATTAATTGAAACAAATATATGGTCAAGTTCTAAATAGAAGTTTAAGGAATATAATTGTACTATCAAAAAATATTTTGTATATGATTTCCCTTGTGCTGGAATACCTACTTACCTTACCTGGCATTTCAAGATTCAGCTCAGAATATCATTCCTTCTGCCCTAGCCAGTTTGGCTGAGTGGGTAGAGCATCGGCCTGTGGACTGAAGGATCCCAGGTTCGATTCCAATCAAGGGCACATACCTCAGTTGCAGTATCCTCCCCAGCCTGGGCCTAGTTGGGCACATGCAGGAGGCAACCAGTAGATGTGTTTCTCTCACATCAGTATTTCTCTCTGTCTTTCTCTCTCTCTTCCACTCTCTCTCAAAAAAAAAAAAAAAAAAATCAATGGAAAAATATTCTCAGGTGAAGATTAAAAAAAGAAAAAGAATATCATCTCTTCTCAGAAGCCTGTGTGTGAAGAAGAGTCTGGGTGCCTCCAACCACCCTTCCACCTCCAGAGCAACCATATTTTTAAATGGCCGTGGTGCCTCTTATTTGAGGGAGAGGGGCTGCCACTATCAAGAAAGACAAATCGGATAAACTGATGTGCTTGTCAACGTGCTGAAGAGCTTCTGAATCTCTTTGACATATTTTGTTGAGAGGATGGAGACATGGCTCATGTTTCCTTGTTTGTTTGGGGCCTCGGGGCTCTCCATGCAGAGTTTCATGACTCAGAAGCCCAGGTCCGTGGAAGGAGCAGGTCAGAGAGGAGGAAGTTTGAGAGCTGTCAAACCACACAGGACACAGTAACAAAAGTGTGAAAAACCCATGGAATTAGTTTAGGAAACACCCTTTCAAATGTGAGTTAATGAATTTAAATCAGCCCACGTTGAAGAACTTGAATTTACTGGAAAAGAAGACATTTTATAGTCATCGAGTTGTGACACATTATCCTCGATTCAGGAGGCAGGTGCTTCTCCAGAAAACCAAAAGATGCTGTATGGTTCTAAGGTGACCTTTGAAAGAAGAAGAAAGACAGAAGTATCCGAACTATTAAGAACCTGATGTTTAAAACTAAAAAGCTATTGCCCTGGCCAGTGTGCTCAGTGGTCAGAGCATCAGCCCTGTCAAGGGCACATACCTGGGTGGCAGGGTCGATCCCCAGCCCTGGCTGGGGCACATGCAGGAGGCAGCCAGTCAATGTGTCTCTCTCACATTGATGTATGTCTCTCTCTCTCTCTCTCTCTCTCTCTCTTTCTCCCCCCTCCCTTCTCCTATTCTCCCTCCCTCCCTTCCACTCTCTCTAAAAATCAATGGGAAAAAATATTCTCGGGCGAGGATTAACAAAACAATTTATAAATAAATAGATATCTATTTGTTGGTTATATTTTTGCACTGGGGTTTGCCTTGCACATAGAAAATCTGAATCAGAACCTGGGATTTCTCTTGAGATTTTAATATTTTTAGGTTAAGATATTGAAAAGGTTTTGTTGACTTGACTAAATACCCAAGTCACACAGAAGTCCTGTGGGTGAATAAATAAGCAATAAACAAAATTTTAAGCTGACATATAAACTGATAATTTCTATCACAACAGTACAGCTATACTCGATTTTGGAAGGAAAGGGAACAAGCGCTTTTAAATTAGAAACGGAGTCTCCAATATTCAGTAATATTTTCTTGGTGCTTTGGAAATAACTGTTCCAAGAATGGTAAGAGGTCTGCATCTGACTCTTGCCCTAGCCGGTTTGGCCCAGTGGATAGAGTGTGGGCCCACGGACTGAATGGTTCTGGGTTTGATTTGATTCCCAGCCCTGGTGGGAGTGCCTGCGGGAGGCAACTAATCAATGTGTCTCTCTCACATTGATGTTTCTCTCTCTCTGTCTCTCCCCCTCCCTTTCACTCCCTCTAAAAATTAATGGAAAAAATATCCTCAGGTGAGGATTAACAAAAAAAAAAAAAAAAAAAAAAGGTGACTCATAGGGATTTTGACCTGAGCAGCTGGAAGGAGGGAGTTACCAGTAGTTCAGACTTGGACCAATAAGTTTGAGACTTTGGCCATTAACATCCAAGAGGAAATATCAAGAACTCAGAGGGAAGGGGAGGGAGGGCAGGAAGAGATTAACCAAAGAACTTAACATGTATAGCCCATGGACACAGACAGTAGTGGGGTGAAGGCCCTGGGGGGAGGAGGGTGGGGGAGGGGGACAGTGGGGGCGAAGGGGACATCTCTAATATTATCAACAATAAAGATAAATAAAAACAAAAAAAGAACTCAGATACGCAAGTCTTCAATTCAGGAGAGGGTCTGGGCAGGAGGTACACATTTGGAGGCAGTCAGTTTACAGCAAGCATGTCAAACTCAAAGGCTAACGCGGGCCAAATAAACAAGGTGTAAGTTTATGTGGCCGCAAAAAAACAAAAGCTTCAATTTTCATAGAAACATAGGTTTATTTCAATAGAGACACGCTGAATTCAGAGGGCTGAAATAAATGAGTCATTAACATAAAATAATAGATCTTAATAAAAATTAATATTTTCTCTTGAACATTAGCTTACCAGACACTGATTAACTGCACAGATTAATAAGTGTAACGCAAATAAACCTATTTTTCTTGTTCTCCAAAAGTGAAATATTTCCTGTTGCGCACACCAAACAGGTCAGTCCAAGACTAATGAGTGGAAAGTGGGGTGAAGAGTTTTATTGGGATGGGGTTTAGGGAGACCGGGAGGGGAGGGTGTGGGGACGCAGGTCTGCACAGTCCTCTCTCTCTAGGCGCTCTGCCGTAAAGAAGTGTAGTCGTTCCTGAGATGCTGCGGGTTCGGCTCCTGGCCACCGAAATAAAGCGAGTACTGCAATAAAGCAAGTTGTAATCTTTTTGCTGATGGGGGTCTTGCCTTCAATTTGTAAAAATGCGACAACTGTGCAGTGCAATACAACAAAGTCTGGCTGTACAAAGAAATTGCATCGTAGCTGGAGTTCAGGAAAGCGTTTAATTGGATGAACAATAGCATGTTCACTTACTGATAGGAATGATACAGGAGAGAGTGTGGAAGTGAATGGTAAACAATGAGTAGAGAGACAGAGAGAGAGAGACTTTGTTCCCCTGGGGTTGTAAGCAGGAGCTTTTTCAAAATAACCAACTTCCCAAGCTTTTGAGGGCTTCTGATGAGTCCACCCTCTGACCTTTCCCAGAGTAGACTGACAGGCCTCTATGGTCAAGCACCTTCCTCTGAGCCGTTTTCACTTGTACTGCGAAGCGCTTACCTCTCCCTGGTCCCCCAGACAGTCCTGGATGGGGGAAAGGAAAGGTGTTAGTCCTGGTGGGGCAAGCAAACAGGCTCACGCTCCCCAGCCCAATAGGCTCATTTCCTTTGCTTCCTTCCTAATATCTAGCTGCCCGTGGTAACATTTCACCCGTGAAGGCCTTGGGCCTTGTAATCTTATATGGGTAAATGGACGAAGGTCTCATCTTCCTAGCTGCTTCTTGCTGTCAAGGGCGTATCCTGAATAGCCCCAGGCCCAGGGATCCCTCCTATCCGCTAGGGAGGAAAGGAGCAGAAGGGAAGTGGAGTCTTCCTACGGGTAAGAGGGATCTGCAAGGCCCAGGTCGGTGCGCTGTCTCTGGGAGGTGCATACACGGTGTCTAGAGGATGACGTTGTTGGACGAGCTGGCATTCTTGTATTCCAGGGGTGACAAATTTGATAAGAAGGTTAAGGCATAGCTCAAAAATGAGGAGAATTATAGCAACTAGAGGTCTGGTGAGAAGTAAAAACCAGGTGACCACAGGAGGAACTAACTTCACAGTGTCCCGGACTAGGTTGGAGCAGGTGCGTCACACCTGTCTAAGCCCTCTTGTCCACCATACTTGATTCAAATTAGGCTCGGGATTATGTTAAGATCCCCCTAAAGGACTGTGGCCTTTTCTGTCTGAACCATTTGGGCAGGAAAGTGAAAGCAGTTTCAAGCAAAGCTGACAGACTGCCCACACTTCACCAGCTCAGCCGTCTAGTCCTGACAGCCAGTCCATCCAGCCAGACCTCTGAGTCTCATTCCAGGAGACAGTGATGCAGATGGGCTTCTAAAGCGAGGCCTACACTGTGTCAACAAGCACTCAGGTAAAGAAGGTAATAGGCATACATTCTACGAGAACAGACGGAAAAAATAACCAAGGCTAATGCACACAGCAAATCATAAGCCAGTTTCTGAGTCTGCAAGACTCAGTTGAGAAGACTACCAAAGGCATGACTCTTGCTGGAATGCTCAAGCAGTGACAATCTGATGGACCGTCTTTGTCTGCAGTTGGATCATCTTTGCTGATGTCATCAGGTGCTGAGGTAAATTCCGTATGGCATACACACAGCCTTAGGGAAAAACTTATAGTTCTCAATAATTCCTAGTCCAAAGATGGGAGAAAATGATACTTTAGCTTAGAGAGTTGGAGAAAACTAGAAGAATTTAGGAACCAGTTCAGCTTATAGGTGAAAAACAAAACGTTTAAGACAATTAACTGCACTAGATCCAATATCCACAGCTGGGTATTATGATTTATGCTGAAACATAGTTTTTTCCCCGAAAATTACCGTAATTTCCATCAGAGAGCTGCATTAAGTCCCGGATTATTTGCATAAACACAAGTACAGCGACTGGTTATACAGGCTCTTTGAATCTGCTCTCCAGGGGTCTTACAGGGAATCTTTAGATTGAGCTTTAGTCGGCCCCTCAGAGCAAAGAAGCCAAGCCACACAGCTGCCACCGGGCTCTTCCTGCAATACCCATCGGTTTGGGTGAATCCTGAAGTCCTGGAGGTCCCCCAAGTGTCTTGAGGTTCCTTCCTTGCCGTCTTTCAGGAAAGCAACCCTGTTCCTTACCTGGAAAAGCTGCGATGAGCCATGTGACCAGGTAAGGCGCCAGGCCAGCTCTGCAGTGGCTTCTATTAGCTTCAGAGGTCAAGCTACCATTTAAAATTGATGGACAGACAAGGAGCTTTCCAGACAAGAAGAAATTGACGGAGTTCACCACCACCAAACCAGTATTAAAGGGAATTCTCTAAGAAGAAATAAAATGAACAATAGGAATAACTACATAGCTATTGATAATTACTTTAACTGTAAATGGATTAAATGCTCCAATCAAAAGACATAGGGTAGCTGAATGGAGACGAAAATAAAATGTATATATATGCTGCCTACAAGAGACCCACTTCAGGTTGAACAACACAGGCAAAGTAAGGGGATGGGAAAAGATGTTTCATGCAAATGGAAACAAAAAAATCTGGGGTAGAATACGTCTATTGGACAAAGTAAATTTTAAAACAAAAGTTATAATAAGAGACAAAGAAGGACCCAGCAAGTCCACCTCTGGGTGTTTATTCAAAGAAACCCAAAACACGAATTTGAGATGAGAGATGCATCCATGTGCCCACTGCACCATTATGTACAGCAGCTGAGATATGGCAATAACCTAGGTGTCCAGCAATAGGCACGTGAATGAAGATGTGGCATAAATATGTATGTATGTATGTATGTATAATGGAAGATTAGTCATCTGTAGAAAAGAATGAGATCTTGCCCTGGCCTGTGTTGCTCAATGGTTAGGGAGTTAGCCCACACA
Source organism: Myotis myotis (assembly GCF_014108235.1). NCBI lineage: Eukaryota > Metazoa > Chordata > Mammalia > Chiroptera > Vespertilionidae > Myotis > Myotis myotis. The sequence continues at coordinate 23,273,831 of NW_023416325.1, read as the reverse complement.
CTAAAGGGTCCGAGGTTTGAGTCCCAGTCAAGGGCACTACCTGGGTTGCAGGTTCAGTCTCCAGCTCCCTTTGGGGTATGTGTGTCTCTCACTTCCATGTTCCTCTCTCTCCTCCCTCCCTCTCTCCTCCCTCCCTCTCTCCTCCCCCTCTCTTCCTCCCACTCACTCTAAGAAATCAATGGGAACAATGTCCTCAGGTGAGGATTAATAAAAAGAACGAAATACTGATATCTGCAACACGTGGAGGCCCCTGTGTCATTTCGTGTCGCTGGACTTCACTCGTTCTCACTGTTGTAGAGTATAGGCCGCTATGCGGGACACCACGGTGGAGTGAACCATTCTATTGCCTTTCCAGTTTGGGGGCGCACACACGTCTTAGGGTAAATGCCTAGGAGTGAGATTACTGACTCGCCGGCCCACATACTCTCGCTAAAGCCAGGCCCTTTCCCCGAGGGGCCGCCCCCACCCCGCGCCCCCCGCAGCGGCATGAGGGCCCGCCCGCCTCCCCCGCCCCGGTGAGCGCGCGGAGTCCTAGCCCTGGGCTGACTGCGTCCCCTCGGTCTCTACTGCGCTCAGCGCCTTCGTTATCAGCAGGTGTGTAGCGGTCACTCGGGTTCTTTTGTGAAATTCCCGCTCGGGTGTCCTGCCCCTTCGTTCACTGACTGTCTTCCTTTCCTGTCGTTCCCGATTCTGTCGTTCCTGGTGGCAAATACCTCCTCCCACTCGGCGGCCGCCTTCCCTGCCCGCTGCGGGACGTCAGGGTCCCGGGCCGCCCCCGCCCGCCCGCGTCACAACCGCCCCGCCTCCGGGACCAGCGGGCGGTGCTGCGGGCGCGGGCCCCTCCCTCCCGGGCGCTCCGGCCCCTCCCTCCCGGGCGCCGGCCGCGGTCTCCAGGGCAGCGCGGGGCGCGGGCGCGGGCGCGGGCGGCAGGACGGGGCGGTGCCCGCGGGCGGCAGGTGGCGGCGCGGGAGGATGCGGCCGCGGAGCCGGAGAGCGCCGGGCAGGTGACGGGCGGTTGCACCGAGCAGGGCGGGCGGGGCACCCGGGAGGAGGGGTGGCCACCCGGGGGCCGCGGTGGGACCGCCGGAGGCCCCGAGGGAACTGGATGGACGGGAAGGGCTCGGAGCGGGAGGCCGGCGAAGGCTTCGGCGCCCACTTCCGAGCCGCTCGCCCTCGGCAGGTCAGGGTCAGTCCCGGCACCAGACCCGCCGGCCCGACACTCGCGGCCCGACACTGCCCCTTGCTGCCCGGTCTTGTCCGTCGGAGGAAAGGCGACGGGAGGACAGGAATCCGAGCGCCCCTGCGGCAGCTTCGGCCTGTGCCCAACAGCAGCTTTGCTCTGCCGCTCACGGCGGGCAAGCGGGTTCCTTCCCACCAGGACTCCCGGCCCGCCCGTGGGCTGGACCCGCGGTGGGTCCGGAGCTGGCGGTGCCCAGGGCCCAGGATCCCTGCGGGGCATGTGTCTCCGCGTGTCTGCCTCGGGGTCAGACACTTGGGTGGGAAACGCCACCAGGAGCCACGTCCTTACAGTGACCGCCCCTCCCGCCAGTCCCCCACCAGCCTGAGCTGGGCGACGACCTCCGCAGCCGGCTTCTGGCTTTGCCCCCTTCACGCCCTCCCAAGCGTCACTACTCCATTAACAAAGGACTGTTTTCTATGGACATTTTTTATTAACTCCAAGAGACCCTAATCTATCTCATTTAAGAAAAGAAGGGAAAGTGGAGAGAATAATTTCATGAAGGAGCATTTCCAAATTGAAATGTGGTGATTATTTTAAGCTTTTTCTTTAAGATCCCGGGTACAGTGACTTGAAGTCTTAGAGTAACACCGGTGTTTTAAAGCTTCCAGTTTTTGGAAGCTTTCGCTGCTTTGCAAAAATATCCCAAAAAGCAACAGTTAGCCAGCTCTCCAGTGTTAAAATAACACAGTGGCATGAAATAGATGTATTTTAAATACGAAACTCAGTACAGCAAACAGTCTGCAGTGAGGCAATCACATGTGAATATGTGACCTGGCCTGCTTTGTTAGGTGCTTTCCTCCACGGAATAGATGAGGTTCCTTAGCAACAAATCAACATAAGCAGCGCTAGGGACAAGGTCATGTGTTTAAATTAAAATTAGGATCTGCCAAAACCAAGAGCAGCCCTTAAATAACTTTAGCGTGCTCCCTGATGCCCAAGGTCCTGTTACCGGGCCCACAGGGACCCAGGTGGCCTCAGGCAGTGAGCTAGAAGCCAGCCGAGAAGTGCCAGGAGGAGATGACAGGCAGCCCACTCCAAACCCGCTCCTTCAGTCTGCTGTGAACTCAAAGCACCTTCCCAGAGCGTCTCAGGGTCTAACAGCGGCCGGTGAGGCAGGGGTGCACGTGGAATGACACTCTGACGCCATCCAGGCCCGTCCCCCAGCACTCCCAGGGCGGCCTCAGGCTGCCCTGCTCAGCATTCACAGCTGCCACACTTCCGGTGAACAGTTTGAATCATTTTTCTAATGAAGTCGCTGAGGTTGATCCCATGACTGACCTCCCCTAGTTACACCTGCCTCTCAGCAGCAGCAGCCTGTATCAATGAGGGCGCCAGCGTGGGCCAGGACCCCCCAGCTTTCTTCCCTCCCTCCCGGCAGTTAGGACTGTGGAAACACGCCCATCCCTTCCTGTGCACACGGCAGCCCGGACCTGTTTCTCTCTCCACGTATCCGCGCCCTGGGTATTGAAATAAGGCACCAAAGTCCTGTCCACGTTAGCGTGTGGCCTGCCCAGGCCTGCTGGCCCCAGGCCCTGAGCTGCCCTTGACCCTCGCTGGGTAGCCCTCTTCCTCAGACGTGCTCCTTGGAGGAGAAACGTCTCCAACAGACCTTCCTCGCACGCGGAGGGTGCACCCCGAAGCCTCGGGCCATGTCACACAGCTGCTGTCCTCGTTTACAGTTTTATTAACATGGGAATTAAGGAGGCTTTAGTAGCCACAGAGTAACAGAAACATAATTATTTTAGGTAACGCTCTTGTGAGCCACAGCTGGAAACATTCGGCCACAACTTGAAACTGCGCCTGTCAACAAGAGTTTCCTGGTAATTTTTGATTATTTTCAAGATGAGTCACGGTAAACTAATCCCCAGGCTCTCTATTCAGTCTCCTGTGCATCGTGCCAGCCTAAAGGTCCAGGCCACAGAACCACCTTACCAGAAAGAAGACTTACCTCTGATTTCCAAAGATTCCCTGGAAGCCGACTCAGAGAGCCTCAGCCCCAAGAGTGCCCCTCAGGCTGAGCGTGGAGAGCGAAGCCAGGACAGCGACATGGAGCGGGACAGCCTGGAGGAGAGCTCTCCCGGGGACAGCCTGAGTGAGACGGAGGAGGAAGCCAGCAGGAAGGCGGCCCAGGCGGCCAGCAAGGACAGCCGTGCCCAGGACAAGGGCGCGGGCAGCAGGTCAGGAACGGGCTTGTGGACAGCGGGGGTCTCCGAGGCGTATTGTTAAATAGTTACAGGTATCATCCGCGAGGGTGAGGATGGGCGCTCACAGGGAGCCCCCTGCAGTGTCAGATGGGTCTCCGGGCATCTAAGGACAGCGGGGGCCGGACTTTTGGCCACAGTCTCTTTTTTTTTTAAATTAAAAAATATGTAAAAGACAAGGAGCCCTAGCTGGATAACTCAGCTGGTTAGTACATCGTCCTGATTCACCATTCACCAAGGTTGTGGGTTCGATCCCCAGTCAGGACACATAGAAGAACCAACCAATGAATGCAATCACCTGCAACAATAATGGCATTTTTATTGTTGCAAGTTATATGCAAAAGATAAGGGAGCTATTCACAGAGGCATCTGCTTTTCTTATGCTCCTCATTTTCTGTCCATATTCCTGCTGTGGCCTCACCCTGGAGACACCCAGAAAGGCTGGTACAGAAAAGTGCTGCCTTGCAGTCAGATGGTCTTGCTTCAGGGCAGGCACTGCTGTTTAGTGTACAATTTAGAATAAGCCTCTTAACTGTTTTGCATCTCACTTTTTCTTCCTTTTTAAAAAGTATATTTTTATTGATTTCAGAGAGGAAGGGAGAGGAAGAGATAGAAACAGCAATGATGAGAGGGACTCATTGATTGGCTGCCTCCTGCATGCCCCCTACTAGGGATCGAGCCCACAACCTGGGCAGATGCCCTTGACTGGAGTCGAGCCCAGAACCCTTCAGTTTACAGACCGATGCTCTATCCACTGAGCCAAACTGGCCAGGGCGCATCTCACTTTTTCTCACCTGTTAACTAAACCAGCCTCTCTCTCACGATTGCTATAAATGTCAGTAAAGTACATTCGGGGGGGTATGTACCTCCCAGGGCTTATAGAATCATATAAAGATTCCATTTCTAATAATCAGTATTGATGGAGCATTAACTTTATGCTAGATGCTACCAAAAACTAAAAATGAATTTGTGCAATATTACTCTGTTGCAATGAAAGTGTAAATGATGTGGTAGAGTATAGAAGTTAAAAGGTATTGATTAGAAAGAGGCTTTAGTGTGGTGGTGAAGTGCATGGTGTCCGCAACAGACCATCCGGCTCAAATTCTCCCACTTACCAGCTGTATGGCTTTGGCCAAGTCCACTTAATCTCTCCGTGCCTCAGTTTCTCCATAGTAACACTGGGATAATAATAATAATTACCTTTTACAGAGTTATCATGATGCTAAAATGATATATATATATATATTACTGGGAACAGGGACTGGCTGTTTATAAGCTATATATGTACTAGATTTTTTTAAATTAAGGGTAAAATATGTTGAGGAAAGTTTATTAGAAGTCCTAGAGCTTGGACAGGTAGGCTTTTGGGGTCAAAGTAGATTTAGAAAACAAAAGCATCCCTAGCCAGTTTGGCTCAGTGGATGGAGCATTGGCCTGCGGACCAAAGGGTCCCAGGTTCGATTCTGGTCAAGGGCATGTACCTCGGTTGTAGGATCCTCCCTGGCCTGGGCCCTGGTAGGGGCTCTTGCAGGAGGCAACCAATCAATGTGTTTCTCTCACATCGATGTTTCTCTCTGTCTTTCCCTCTCTCTTCCACTCTCTAAAAATCAATGGAACAATATCCTTGGGTGAGGATTAAAGAAGAAAAAGAAGAAAGAACAGGATTAGAGTGGTGTGTGCGGCACACTGAGGGACCCTGCTCGATGGTGGAGCATCCGCACTCCGTGTAGGGCGAGTGGGCTGAGTGGGCCTGAGGGGGGGCCATCCAGGAGTGAGACCCGCTCCGCCACCGCCAGGGCCCTCGGCCGGGGACAGGCACCGCCAGGGCTCTTCTGAAAGACGATGGAGCCTGCTCCTCACCTTCCTTCCTTCTTTCCATCCTCTGTCTTCCTCTGGGAATAGTGAGTGGAATCAAGCTCATATGCTTCTTAAGGACCTCAAAGTACACGTGCTAAACGCTGTCAGGACGACGGGTGCTGAGGGCATGGGGCTTGGGAAGGCGGCAGCCCCCGGTGCTCTGTGGGTGGGGGGGGGGGCGCGGCAGGGGGAGTGCAGGTTGGGGGGGGTGGAGAGCGGGGGAGCAGTGTTCTGCAATTGGCACGCTCTGCGTTAGAAGCACACAGGGACAAAGAGACGCCAGGTGGTAAAATGCAACCACCACGGCAGCTCCAACAGTAGCAGCATCTGTAGGCTCATCAGTAACTTCACCTAATTCTTCCCTGTGACCCTGCGCACCTGCTCCCATTGTACAGCTAAGGAAAGGGGAGCTGACTCGTCTGACATCATAGAGCTGGGAGGGGTATTGGTTGTTTGGCTGTTGATCCCGTGCTTTTTTAAAAATTTGACAAAATTCTAACCTACAGAACAGCACAGAGAAAAGTGTTATAACCCTAATATACTCTCTAACGGCATACAGTGCTGCAGGGAAAGCTTTCTTTTTCCTCCTCAGAGATAACCATTACATATTCTTCCTGGCAGTCCTTATTCATCTGTCTTTTCTCCACAATTCGTAGTTAGTGGAGAGATACACATATAAGTGGAAGAACTGGCAGGGCTTGGAGACAGGAGGTGGACACGGTGCCTGCCACGTCCTAACACCAGCTGGCGTTACAGGGCTTGGCCTGGGCCCGCGCTCCCGCACTTGCCTGTGTCTGCTCACCTGATGCTGTGGCAGCCCGGGCAAGTGGACGCTACAACGACCTGTTTTAAAGGTCGTAGGTGAAGCTTAAGAAGGCTACGCTATGCCCATGTCTTACATCTGGTGAGTGTGGAGCGGAAAACTCAGGCAGCCTGACTCTGCTTTAAGCCATGTTTTTCTTTATTTTATTTTCCATCACCATTAGTCCCCTCGGCCCTCTTCAACCTCAAGGCCATGTTTTCCTTTTAGCTCCACCCTGAGAGAGTCGTGGTCTCCTGGGTGAGAAACGGTGGCGGCTTCATTACAGAAAGGGACGGTCTTTGCAGGGCATAGCAATCTGCCTGTGCTTTTAAGATGAAGAAACCAAGTTGAGGACCCAGGAAGTGACCTCATTTCCCCAGAGCTGAGTTTTTTCCTGTTGGAGTCGACGCTCAGGGACCCAGCTTTAACCTTGCTCTTTACCCAAGGACCATGGAAATCCCACTCAATAAGTTTCAAAATTTTTTATTTTCAAAAATAAAAATCATGGTTAGGGCCTTGGTCTTCCGATTCAGAGCTCCTTAAATAACGCTGTTTTCCTTAGGCTGCCTTGCCATGGAGATGTTTAATGAGAGGTGATGGTCCCCAGGATTAGAATGGGTTACAGTTTGAACATTTGAGGACAGTTCTCCACGACAGAGGAAAACAGAGCTACAGCATTTGGCCAAATAATGCCTCAAAAATATTATTCATGTGAGGGTTTAGCTCCTGGCCCCTTTCTCTGCCTCACTGAAGTCCTGGGAAGCTTGCCCAGGTGTATTGTTGCTTGGGTCTGGGAGTTTTTGAGCCATAAAGTAGACAAATTCCTATCAGACTCTCGATATAAATTAAAGTATGCCTTCATTTCTGTAAGGTAGATGGCATTCTGGGACTGGTAGTTCAAAAAATCAGTCATAGTCTTGCCTTAAAACCAAGGAAAACCCTCTCTTCTAGCCTTTAGAAACATTTTTAACGCTGCCTGATAAATCACTTAAGCCTGCCTCCGTGTCTTGATGTTACTAGGACCTCCTCAAAGCAATTACTCCCTGCATCTCACCAAAGTCAGTTCAATGTAAATGGATTAGAGGGAACACTTTTCTTAATGGAAATTGGAGCTGCATTGACTGCAGTGAATGAATCAGGAGTGGAGAGAGGATCTTCATATGATAATCCTTAAGCCCACTCCAGGCCCAGCCTGTGACCCTCGCGCACGCAGAAAGAGATCAGTGTAATTCCTAGCGCATCAGGAAGGACCTGCCCCGCCTGGGCCTTCTGAACCTTCGTAAAACCTTTGCAAGCACCAGAGAGCAGCAGCACAGCACCTACACGTGTGTGTATACGCATATGGTCTGTTCACAGGACCACTCAAAAGCACTAGCTACCATTTGTAAAGCTGCTTGCTCTGTACACTCTCTCATTCACCTAAAAAGAGCCTCCGGGGGTGGCTATCCCCGTTTTGCAGACAGGAACTGAGCGCTGGGAGATGGGCGAGTGTAGGTAGTGACTCAGCCGCAGAGCCTGAGCCTCTAAGTCACTGGATAGGTGATCAACGGCTGATCGGATAAAAGATTCAATGTTACTACCTAACAAATATTAAAGATACAACAATTTTAATGTGGACTCAACTGAGGCCCGACTACAGAGGCATGTAAAATCAAATTTCATTGAAGTCATACCAATATTTACAGGATCTGATGCCGCAGAACAAATGAACATGACTAATAGGTTATGTAGGGTGGCAAGGTCATAGTCCCTGCATGCCTCCCCTCCCCTCCCCTCCCCTCCCCTGGGAGACAGAGACGCTCCTGTCCATTGAGGTCTGCAGGTGCCTTTTTCGGACCACCTGGGACCGGAGCCTACAAGGAAGCCCCATGTCTGTCAATAAGCCCCCTTGTGCCAGAAATGGCCCGGCGGAGAGAGGCACAATGAGGAATTAGAAATGAAATGGACTATTCAGGATTGTCTGAAAGTAAGAAAGGGACTCGGCAATAGCTGCACTTCTATTGTTGGTGGTGGTATATAATTTCCCTCTCAAATGCTTCCATATGTGTTGTTTCCGATTAATAATCAAGAATCAGGTGCACTACTGAGTGATGGTTTCTGGGTCTTAAATAGCAATACCGGACAACCAAAATGGACCTGGGTAAAGACCAGAACTCGGCGTTTCAGCACCCCTCTGAGCGCACGGGCTTCTGTGGGCACAGTGGGAGCATTGAAGCTGGGCACAGGCCCGGATTGCTTCTGTGCTGGAGGGAGTGTAAGGCGGCCTCGCAGGGAGGGCTGGTATCCTAGTGTCATCAGGGGCGCCTGTGTTTCCCGGGGCAGCTCTCACTCCTTCTGGTTTCTGGCAAGATTCCTCCCTGCTGATGTCTCTTGTCTTTAAGGTAGACTGGAATGCTAACCACCTCATACACATGGCACTGTCTTCCAGAGGTGTCACACAGTATCAGGGGTAGCTACTGGCATTTTAGTTATTTATTCAGGTCACATGGGAATCATATCGGAGACATGACTTTTGGTTACAGGTAGTAGCCACTTCTGTTTTACGGGCCTTCACTGGCTCCCAAGTTCTGCAGTGGCTAAGCCTGGCCCCCCCCGCCCCCCCGCCCCCAGCAGGCGTGGTGCCATCACGGTGCCATCACGGTGCCATCGCGCAGAGGAGCAGAGGGAGGGGCCTGAGCTGTGCCAGGGATGAGTGTGTCTGTTAAAGGCAGAGGCCCCTCCAGAAGGGCTGCAGCCACAGCCACTCCTGGCTCCGTCCCCGGAGGCGAGCAGTTCCTTCCTGGCTTGTTTCGGCACAGGGATGCGTTACCAGGTTAAAATAAGCCAATCACAGTGGCTCTGAACCCTCCCCAAGTAGGATTAAATGTGTCGCCTGCAAGCCTGTGTGTTCATCGGGAGGACTCGGAAGGTTGTTGCCGAGTTCCTAAAGGGATGGTTTAGTTCATGACCTTTCCTGTTTTCATGTATTTCTGCTCTGTGACAAGTTTGAAGATACAGAGGCTTTAATAACTATAATCATCAATGAATTGAATTTAAAACAAGTGCTTTTCTCCACACTTACTGTCGATTGCCAGGCTTCCCCGCCAGGCCCAGCCTGTGGCTAAGTGGGGGTTTTAGAGCTGCTGGGGCTCTGCAGCCTGTCCCTGTTGATGTAGGAGGAGGAGCCGAGGCTTGGAGCGGCCAACGCCTCCCCCAGGTTCCCACAGCTCAGTCAGTGGCAGAGGCTGGACCCAGAGGTCAGGCCTGCGTGCCCCAGGACATCACAGCTCCCTGGAAACCCCAGAGCCGTGCATACCTGTCATTGAAAATACAGGAAATCCTGCCTGGAGAAAGTATAACACCCGGAAGTGTTCCCAATCCGTCCGACTCTTGGCTCTCATCTCTAGAGAATGGGAAGTGCAGAAGCCGCCCTCCTGGAGCCCCTGGGGACTCCCACTGGGTGAGTCCCAGCAGGTCCTCCAGGAGGCAGTCTCTGCTCCACAAAAGACACACTTGATAGAAGGGAAGTGCTAGAAGTTGGCATTGCAGCCTACCATGCCCTCTTAGACCATTTGTTTTCATGTAACTCACAGACTGTCCTTGAGTCAAGGCTGTTACTAACAATTCTAATGATTGGGGGCCAATATCTGGTTATTTTGCAGCCATAAATTTGTTGTCAAAGAAAAGAAAGGACTTCAGTTGGAATTATACAATGTATATACTTGCTGTAAAAACATCCACTAGATAACAGCCCAGCCCCTCTAGTTTAGTGTGTTTCTGTAGACAGTCTTTGGCCTTCGGTTCATTAAACCACCCTTTTTTCTATTAAAATGTTGTTGTTTTTTGGCAGAATAGTGCCTACAGTAAATGAAATTTTCTGGGTTGTAGATAATCTTCCCAAAGCATTCCAGTGTATTTGAGGAGCCATTTTATTTCGTACTTGCAACAGTGATTTTTTAGTCCTTTGGGGTTTTTATTTACTTAAAAGCTCTTGATAAAAGATTAAGATGAGCATACAATTCAGAAATCCTTGGAAACAATTGCCAATTTTATAGTTCTTAAAGAGCCATTAAAAACTTTACACTTAAATAAAAATTGAATTTGCTGTTCATATGCATGAAAGATTTAATGGCATATAAATTGGCAATAATTGTTCTGTTTAAAAGGATTAAATTAAACCTCAATCAATAATAACATGTGCAGTTTCAATTTAACCGGCTACTTAAAATAAAGTAGCAAATAAATAACTGCTCAATGATTAGCAGCAACGCTTTTATTCACCTCCTCAACAGGCAAAGTGGCCAGTTATTGAATATTTTATTATGTGCACGAAGGATGTTAATTGTGCTAGAAATATGCTCTGATTTTAGTGATTTTTTTGATTGAATACTGTGCTGAAGATGAGGCTCTTCATTAAGTGGAGATTTTATTTTATTTTGTTTGAAGTTGTCACAGTCAGTAACCAAATAGGGTCCATTAGGGACAGCAGATACCCTGGCACATGCTCCCGGGACTGCCTCCGGCCTCCCACCCATCTCCCACCCCGGCACCGGGAGGGGCACCTGGCACCTGGGGCCGAGCAGTAACAAAGGGGTGTCGTCCTCATTGTCCTGCTGCGCGTCTGTCACGCGGGGAAGGGTGCGCGCTGCGTGCAGATGCCGCCGGTGAAGGAGCACTTCACGCTCACTTTGCCCCCGTTGACCTGGCCACAGACAATTGAGCTGCTTCGCACCCAAGCCCAGGACAATGGGCTCTTTAGACTCAGCCATCAGGTTCGCTTCTGTAAAGTGTTACAGCTTCCACGCTCGTGGTTTGGCAAAACATAACCTCCCATTTGTCTCAACATACGATTTCCATCCAGAAAGGGGACGGAGGGAATGTGGCAGGGTAGTCACTGTAGGGGCGAGGGGTGCAGTGTGATCACTGCGCTTTTAAGAGCCACATGTTCAGATTCTATCTGGAAGGATATCTCTTCCAGCAGTTGGTTCAAATGCATTTTTCTTAGCCAAAGCCATTCATGTTGTCTGATTTGTGTCACAACGTCTGCATTTTCTAGGGCCTATGAGACCTCGGTCTTCCCTGTCGTGTGTGATGTTGCTTCTCTGGGCATTTCAGAATGGACATTGCTGAGGCTAGAACGCAGAGCTGTTTCTGAAGGTCTGAAGTGATGTCCTTCTACCAGTGTACCCCCTCTTCGTTTTCCAGCAGTTCTTTAGGTATTTCATCATGTGGAAACACTGACCTTTCTTAATCTCATTTCCTCAATCACAGTTCAAACAGATGCTCAGGATGCCTAGGTCATGGCAAACAATTGGATTTGCACAGATGTGCTGATTTTTCAGCCACTGAGGTGCACTTAGCGCCTCAGGAGACCACTGTGTGCCTGGAGATAACAAGCTCTGGGGAGAGAGGAGCCCAGTGCGGGCACCAGCAGGAAGCACGACGCGCAGCAAGGTCATGTCATGGCAACGGGATGGAGCCCGGCCGCCCAAAGCAGGGAGCCTCACTGGCGGCTTTCAGAGCTCGTCCTATGGACGCTCACTCTGTGTGAAGGCATAGCACTAAATGTATGCAGAGTGTCCCAGAAAATGTGTACACAATTTAATAGCTGATAGCTCAATTTTGAAAATGAAATGCTCTATATAATAACAGGGTAATAAGCAAATTGACCTGAATGGCGGAACCACCAGGAACAACCGATCGCTATGATGCACACTGATCACCAGGGGGCAGATGCTCAACGCAGGAGCTGCCCCCTTGTGGTGAGTGTGCTCCCACAGGGGGAGCTCTGCTCAGCTACAAGCTAGGCTGACAGCTGTGAGCACAGTGGTGGTGGTGGGAGCTTCTCCTGCCTCCTCCACAGCCCTAAGGATGTCTGACTGTGGCTTAATCCCTTGAGGGTCCTGGACTGCAAGAGGGCACAGGCTGGGCTGAGGGACCCGTCCCCCAGAGTGCATGAATTTTCATGCACCAGTCCTCTAGTATTGTAATAAACGCTGCCTTTATAATTACTTAAAATGTGTGTATACGTTTTTTGGGACACCCTCTCTATATAAATTTGCTTAATCCGCTCAGCTACACCGTGAGGTTGGTGCTGTTATTACCCATTCCATTTTGTTGATGAGGAAGCTGAGGCACAGAGACATTAAATAATGTACCCACGTGACTCAGTCCTGGGAACACCAGGCACGAGCCAGGCAGTGGGTTCCAGGACCCTCATCCTTAGACACTCTGCTATCCCATTTCTCAGAACCCAAACTCTCCAGATGATTATTCAGAGAAGCAAAGCACCATGGAGATTCCATGAGACTGAGGAAGGTCTAGAACCGTGGCTGTAGACATTATTCCACTCTCCAGAGGTGCTGGTTAAATATGATGACCAATCTGGGAGCCAGTTTTTTAGTATTACTGCAGCGATGGAAGTCAGGAAGCTATTTCCATCAATCACTGAAGACTACCTAATTTTTAAAAAATATAGTTTTATTGATTTCGAAGAGAAAGGGAGAAGGAGAGAGAGATAGAAACATCAATGATGAGAGCGAATCATTGATTGGCTGCCTCCTTCATGTCCCCAACCCAGGCATGTACCATTTTCCAGAATCAAACCCGGGACCCTTTGGTCCCCAGGCCAACATTCTATCCACTGAGCAAAACGAGCCAGGGCTAATTTTTGTAATAGTAGACCCTCCTCAGTTATTGAGTCTCTTATGAGTTTATAATAGGATCCTAGAACAAGAGTGTTGGAATGAACTTTGTGATATCTTCTAGCAAGTGAATCTGGAAATAAGAAGTTAACACATTTTCAGTGATATGTCCTCCTACCTTAAATACCCATAATGCCCTCTATCTCTTTACATTTCTAACTTGTTAGTTGACTATCACAGTTGGTATAACAAGCCTATCTTCCCCACTGGCAGGGAAGGCCCATCAGCCTGCATCTGTTTTGCTCACCACTCAGTCTTCAGTACCAGTACCTGGGGAGCCACTCAGTAATATTTGTTGACTGGCCAAGTGACTGACGAGTGAGCTCGCTAGCTTACATGAGGCAGGCCTGTGGACAACGTGTGCTTCACCACGGCCTATAGGAACAGCCGCCTGATAAAGGGCAACTGAATGGACACGGAGCCGGGTCCTGGGACAGACTGCCAGGACTATGTCCTAGCCCCGTGGCCGGCAAACTGCGGCTCGGGAGCCACATGCGGCTCTTTGGCCCCTTGAGTGTGGCTCTTCCTCTGCCTTAGCAGTACCCTAATTAAGTTAATAACAATGTACCTACCTATATAGTTTAAGTTTAAAAAATTTGGCTCTCAAAAGAAATTTCAATCGTCGTACTGTTGATATTTGGCTCTGTTGATTAATGAGTTTGCCAACCACTGTCCTAGCCCCTCCACTTGTTAGCTCTGCAACCTTGTAAGAGTTACACGAGCTCTGTAAGCCTCAGTTTCTCGATCTATTCAATGGGGATGATAATAGCACCTCCCTCAGAGGGTTGTTCTAAGGAAAAACTAGAGATTCGCTAGAAGCATTCTCTATGTCGGCATGCCATAATATATGTTGTCCCCCCAGTTCAGCCAGCACCACATCCTACCCAGGACTACGTAGCAGGCAGTGACCCCCACAAGACCTGCCACTTTGAAAGGTTGCCAACTCCTGCTTCAAACAGTGCAAAGGAGTGCCTGTTCCAGAACGTTCCAAACACCCCAGAAAGCCCTCCCAGCCTCTGTGGATAATGCCTGCCAAGCACTCAGCACTTTGCTCTCCAGAAGTATGTGGGTTACTACCACTTTGCTCTCTATGGAGTTATTTTTGCTGATCAGATTCTCATAGGAGCTTGGTTAAGCCAAACTCCTCACAGAGTCTACAACACCCTCAAAGACCTCACCGCTCCTTGGTTCCGAGTCCGCCCCTCGCCCTTCCTCCTCCGTCCTTGGGGAGTGCCATGCTTGCCTGCCCCTCCTGCCTTTCCCATGCTGCTCCCTCAACCTGGCCCTTCTGAGCCTCAGGCTGCAGCTGAGCCACCACTTCCTTCAGAAAGCCCCCTGGCCTTCCAGGGGGTCGGATGCCGCGCCCGAGGCCCGAGGCCCGAGGCCCAGGCCCTCATCAGGGCTCCCTCGCTCTCTGTGAATTGGTTGTCTCCTTGGTTGCACCCTCCCTCCCCCATGAGCACTCGGGAAACAGCTGTAGAATCACTAAGTGAGCAGATGGATGAGGTACATTCTGCTGCGTCAAGCAAATCAAGGAGGAGATGAAATTCACTTTCCTTTCAACACAGATGGATATGGCGAGACAGCGCCGTCCTCACGAGAACACGGTCTCTCTCTGTGTTTACCTGACGGCATAGCCCAGGCTCCTTATCCTTTCCCACCTCAGCCACACGGGGTCCCTGCAGGTAACTGAGCGCCAGATAAGCCCTAAACCAGTCACTAATCTGGTCCATGCCAGACACTTCTGCACATTTAGATTCTAATTTACTACCATTGGCTTTTAAAGAAGTAAATACCTAATGTTACATCGAGAAGGAACACTTACTCTTCCGCCTACAGCACAGGCGAGTGTCAGGGCAGGCAAGGGAGGGGAACGTCAGTCCTGGTGCCCCAGCCTGACTGGGCGCGGAGTCCGGTCCCCACAGGGCAACAGGAAAGGAGCACAAACACAGAGGAGTAACTTAGACGTAATGTCCCGTTTTGATCCTGATGCCGTCCTGAGCAATAAACAGAATAAATGTGGTGCATCCCTGCTCACAGGTGGGGGAAGCTGGCTCGGAGTGACATGCTCTGCCCGCGGGTGGACAGAGCCAGAACTTAACCCCAGTCCATCCTGTCCCACGTCTGCTGGGCCCTACTGGGCCCCTCCATCCCCTAGTACCTACCAGGGACCCTTAGCACAGGGGAGTGGCAGCGCCCAAAACTGCCGTGAGTTCGGGTCACGGGGACATCGCAGGGGAAAGAAACCTCCCAGGAGCCCCAGAGACAGGGGACGTTGCGGTGCCCAGCGAGGGCGAGTCGCACAGTTTGATGCCCGGTGGCCTGAGAGGCTAGAGCCGTGGTCACTCGGGTGCTTGGCTGGAGGAGAACGTCACTTCTCTTCCTTCAGTGGCAAAGGAAGAGCAGCCCGTGCCCAGAGCTCTTCCATCTTAATACGTGAGCGAAAAAAGTCAACATGACAAGTTAGCAAGACTCGGGGTTCTGGCTTGTTCTCCTTTCTGCTTTACATCAAATCAAAGAACCTCAGTGCACAGTAAGGAGAGTCAGTTAGCATCAGGGGCACCGTCGGTTTGTTTACCCAGCATAAAATCACGTCCTCCGTAAACGGGAATATCAGTAGCAGAAAAGCCTGGCTGATTTCCATTTCCTTTTTGATTAGAGAATTGCATCTACTGAACTCAAGAAGGGAAATCTCTCCCATTTAGCTTTTGAAGATCAAAGAGCCCATTAAACATGCCGTGTTACCAGCATTCTTTTTCTCTCTTGGGTAAGACGTGGAGGGGCTTTATACATTGAGATTGCCCTGGGGAACAGAGAAGACTGGTATGGACTTCCCTCAAGGTCACTTCCCTCAGCCAGGACATCTGTTGACCCTTTTATTCAAACAGGGCTGCCCTGTCTGCTGAGGTTTCTGTGCTTAGACCTGACAACCAGAGAGTGTGGGCCAAGGGCTTTTCAGTGAGTCGCCTTCTGATTCCAGAGATTGGGGCTCTTTCTGTATGTAGTTCATTCGATAAACTCTACCAACACAATGTGCACTGAAAAGTAAAATCATTGGCCTGGCCAGTGTGGCTCCATGGTTGAGCGTCAACCTATGAACCAGAAGGTCACGGTTCGATTCCCGGCCAGGGTACCTGCCGGGGTTGCAGGCTCGATCTCCAGAGGGAGTGTGCAGGAGGCGGTCTATCAGTGATTCTCTCTCATCATTGATGTTTGTATCTCTCTCCCCCTCTCCCTTCCTCTCTGAAATCAATTTTTTAAAAAGTAAAGTCATTGACCAGAGAATGAATCTGTGTAGGAGTTCAGTTGGGGTAAATCTTGCTTTGCCCCGAAAGGGAGCAGACGGAGACAGATGTCCGGGTGATGACCACATTCCCTCCCTGGATAAGTAGCCAAATGAGTATCTGACCCACCAGAGCATGAGGTCAACTGCATCTGCAGGAAATCCCCCCGGGGAGCACAGTAAGGGGGGCCTGAGCCACAGGCACTGGCTGGTCTCTCAGTTGCTTCCTGGCCTTTTGAGATTAACTGTCCCGCTTTCATTCCCTGTTTTAATAAACCGGGAGCGTGAAGACCTTTTTGCCCTTATGTGTGGCGCGTAGGCCTAATTTGAGCCCAAGATAGGTCTTTACCATGTCAATCGTAAAAGGAAAATTATAGGAGAAAAGTTGGGATTGATTTCAAATTAAATGATCAACTAAATATAATGAGTACATTTATCTTGATCAAGTACTTGACATTTCTTTCTGCTTTGGGCAGCCAACAGTCCAAAGAAGACAAATACTCAGATCTCCGCTATGACCCGAACTGGAGGAGTAAGAGAGAGGAAGGGTACCGGCTGACTGTGGAGGCGTCGCCGGAGTCCGCGGGCGGGTCTGCAGACGAGCTGGCTCGGGGCCCGCTCTTCCCCTCGGAGACTTCCACGGGACCCTCGGCGGGGCACGGCCCGCAGGACAGGAGCCCACAGAGCGAAGCCTCCCTACTTGGTAGTGAGTTTTTAAGCCCAAACTCTGATCATGGTGCCCATCACAGCACCCGGATCTCGGGGCTGAGCGACAGGGACCTGGCGGAGACGTCCAGCAACCTCTCTCAGTACGTGCAGAGTTCAAGTTCACACAATGAGGTCTTCTGGCCAAGATCACGGGGCCCTCGGCGAAGGAAGTCCAAACAATATTTTGTGGAAAAAAACAAGCTGACTTTGGGATTCCCCACCCCTAAAGTGGACTCTTATCTTCAACTTCACCATAAAAAAAGGGAGGAAAGTCACACAGAACAGGTACGTAGCAGCTACTTTTAATGTCATCTGAAACACTAAACTGGAATCTCCTTTGTTTGAAATGGCTGGATAGCACTTCTCTGGGATAGTGATGTCACTATGAACACCTAGCTGAGGAAGTCAAATGCCCTACACCTTGCCCCTCTTTGCAGAATGAAGGAAATTATTCCACAAATTCCTAAGAGCAAAATAAAAGTCATGAATGGTTATAGTTCTGTAATTGATGTAACCCTATTATTATCTCCAAAATGTTTTCATGCAAGGGCCCATAGAGTTTTTAAACGCATGCTCCAGGAGATGAAATTGACAAAGGTTTGACTCCATGTCAGTTGCCTTGGTTTCCGCCATAGCCCTGGGTTTCAACCCTGCTCCCTGCCCTCAGCACATTGGATGGCAAGACACACTCACTGACCGCAACTCACATCCAGAAGTGACTCAGTCAGAGCTGACACTGTTGGGTGGTCATGGGAAGGTGGCAGATACGGCCTCTCTAACCCCCACAGAGAACCATGACACCGCCCTTTATTATTAAACCTTAGTCTCCCCATCTATACAGATAGAACAATAATAAATGTCCTCCTTTTCTTATCTGACCATTTTGAAGATAATTCTATCCCAGATAATGGATTTAAAATCTACTGAAGCCAGTAAACTTTTAAACAAATGTGTCTTTATTGTTGAGTATTACAGATGTCCAGCTTTTTTTGCTCCACTGACCCCTTCTACCCCACTCCCACCCCCACCCCCCAGGCCTTCACGGAGTTGTTGTCTGTATCCAGGGGTAATGCATATGTGCATATAACTTCTTTGGTCAATCTCTTCCCACTCCCCACTCCTCACTCCCCCTTTCCCTGAGGCTCGTCAGTCTGTCCCAGGCTTCCGAGTCTCTGGATCCATTTCGTTCATCCACAGGTACATGAGATCATGTGATACTTGTCTTTCTCAGACTGAAGCCAGTAAACTTAATTTTATCTGATGGGCACACAGATTGATCATATCAGCCCACCTCCTATTGAATATGTCTGTGGATGTAAGAAAAGAGTATGGCTGGATTGGTGTATCCACCACCCTTACTGGGGGAACAGCTTGAAATTCATCTTCTATTGCGGGTTCATTTTCAAATATGGAGGAGAGGTTATTACATTAAATGGGAGTTCCCTTAGGCCTCCAGATCGAAGTTGGTATCATTGAAGGTGCTGTAACCTATTTTAACCTTTACTTCCTGATGGAACAAGAGAGATGGGATGAATGTTTGTGATTATTTTCTTGATTCAGAAATTCCTTTTAAGGGAGCACCTTTCAGTTGCTAGATGGATCTGCCCAACTCATGAATCACTGAATACAGCCAATCAGATCCTCACATTTAAAGAAAGAAAGAAAAATAACTCCTTTTATAGTCTTAAAGCATATATCACATCCTTGCCTTTGTACCTAATAATAAACTAAAGGAGTGGGTGTAGTATATTTAGCTGAATTATCAAAACAAGTAGCTGAATTCAAATAGAGTTTTCAATGTTTTGAGCCAGTTTTAGATGTTTAATGTACTTTTTTGTTTCATAAAACATACATGAAATTTTGAATTTTGACTGCTCATTTAAAGTTATAAATACATTTTATAGTCCAATATATGTGAAAAATGTTTAAAGCTAGTTATTTCTCCCAGACTAGGATACGTTTCATTGTTTTTGAATGTGTTCTCAAAAGAAGCCAGTATAGAAGGGAAGGCCCATAGTCAGGCCAAAATTAATAGTTATATTTCTAATAATGAAAGAGAAAATGTTTATTATAAGCTCTTTAATTGCTGATATTTTAGTGGTTATTGTCTGTGTCCAAGGGTTATGCATACATGCATATGAGTTCTTTGCAAACCATTTAATTTACTAAGCACTGTTGGGTTGATTTGATTGTGGGTGATTCCATAGCACAGTTTTCATTATGCCAAGGAGGAGACTCTAAGCATCTTAGGCTTGCTCCATCTTTGAGCTCATGAATTATTCTTTGGCCATTGACCTTGTCCGTTGCTTTTTCCAGGTTCAAATATCTAAGGGCTGATTGCTAATTGTATTCAAAATTGTTTAATAATCATTTCTAACATATATTCCTTTCATCTTTACTCCCATTCTTTTAAAAGCAATAAAAATTAGTTTGACCTAACAGTGATATAATGATATATGTAACTTTTAAAATTATGTTATAGTCAGTAGCATGGAATATATTACTTTTAAATAATTATTTATATGTGAAATGTGTGGTCTTTTCTGCCGATACAGGCTATATATTCTCTTATGGGCAGGAACTATGCTTTGCACTTATTTTTAATCTTCATAGTAACTAGCCTAATGCACTGCACAGACTCAGTAAATATATGGGAATTGAAAAATGCCTCTCTTCCCTTACATCCAAACTTCATTTCCTTAGTGTGACTTGAGGTTTGCGTGGGGTTCAGTCTTTCTAGAGCAGTGGTTTGAAATCCCAGCTGGATATTAGAATCACCCAAGAAACCACACTTTTTTTTTTGGTTGATTCTTTTTTAAAAAAAAAAAAAATATTTATTTATTTATTTATTTATTTATTTATTTATTTTAAATTAAATCTTTATTGTTCAGATTATTACAGTTGTTCCTCTTTCCTTCCCCCCATAGCTCCCCTCCACCCAGTTCCCCACCCCACCCTCTGCCCTTACCCCCCCACTGTCCTCATCCATAGGTGTACGATTTTTGTCCAGTCTCTTCCTGCATCCCCCACACCCCTTTCCTCCCCCGAGAATAGTAAGTCCACTCCCTTTCTATGCCCCTGATTCTATTATATTCACCAGTTTATTCTGTTCATCAGATTATTTATTCACTTGATTTTCAGATTCACTTGTTGCTAGATGTGTATTTGTTGTTCATAATTTGTATCTTTACCTTTTTCTTCTCCTTCCTCTTCTTAAGGATACCTTTCAGCATTTCATATAATACTGGTTTGGTGGCGATGAACTACTTTAGCTTTTTCTTATCTCTGAAGCTCTTTATCTGACCTTCAATTCTGAATGATAGTTTTGCTGGATAAAGTAATCTAGGTTGTAGGTTCTTGGTATTCATCACTTTGAATATTTCTTGCCACTCCCTTCTGGCCTGCAAAGTTTCTGTTGAGAAATCAGCTGACAGTCGTATGAGTACTCCCTTGTAGGTAACTAAGTTTCTTTCTCTTGCTGCTTTTAAGATTCTCTCTTTGTCTTTTGCTCTTGGCATTTTAATTATGATGTGTCTTGGTGTGGTCCTCTTTGGATTCCTTTTGTTTGGGGTTCTCTGCACTTCCTGGACTTGTAAGTCTATTTCTTTCACCAGGTAGGGGAAATTTTCTGTCATTATTTCTTCAAATAGGTTTTCAATATCTTTCTCTCTCTCTTCTTCTGGCACCCCTATAATTCTGATGTTGGTATGCTTGAAGCTGTCCCAGAGGCTCCTCACACTATCTTCATATTTTTGGATTCTTTTTTCATTTTGCTTTTCCGGTTGGGTGTTTTTTGCTTCTTCGTATTTCAAATCTTTGACTTGATTCTTGTGATCCTCTAGTCTGCTGTTGGATCTCTGTATATTATTCTTTATTTCAGTCAGTGTGTGATTAATTTCTAGTTGGTCCTTGTTCATATCCTCAAGGGTCTCACTAGATTTCTTGAAGGTCTCACTAAATTTATTGGTGGTTTTTAGAAAATTCTTGAAAAACCTTATACGTTTGGTTTTGAACTCTATATCCAGTCATTTGCCTTCCTCCATTTCTGTCATTTGTGACCTGTTTCTTTGTCTCTGCATTTTTTATGTTTCCTTGTGTTGATGGAGTGGCTTTCTGTGCTAGGTGTCCTATAGGGCCCAGTGGCTCAGCCTCCCCAATTACCTGAGGTGGACACTCTTGGTGCACCCCTTTGTGGGCTTTGTGCACAGTCTTGTTGTAGTTAAGCCTTGATTGTTGTAGGTATCATTGGGAGGAATTTACCTCCAGGCCAATTGTCTGTGAGAATCAGCTGTGTCTACGGTGTGAGAACTTCTGTGCTGGAGACACTCTTCTGGGGCAAGACTTGCTTCAGTGGAGCTTTGGTGCTCACTGAGTCTGCCCCCTGAGTATGCCCCTTATGGACCTGAGGAGTTGTAATCTGGATGGTCCCACTCTGACCACTTGGTACACTGGCTCTTGGATCTCTAAGGAGTTGCTAATTTAACCTCTGCCTGAGGCTACCCAGCAGGAGCTATGGAGAGATCTGCAGATTCCTCTTCTTTGTTTGGGATTTGGAGGTGCCCAGATGAGGCCCAGCTGTGAAGCAATGCAAGCTGCTGTGGGGCCTTGGGCCTTCTTTTGGAAGTTCTGGGTCTCTCTGACCCAGCTGCAGTTTGTTAGGTAATGTTAGATTGCAAAGGGCCAGGCCTTTCATATGCAAAAGCCTCTGAGCACAGCTTGGGTGGGGCGGGGTCTCAGGGGATCAACAGGGCGGAGCAAACAGCTATGGCTGCTCCTCAGTCCTACCCTAAGAGGTACCAGGTCTCAGTGTCCCAGTAATCGCTGCAAGCACCTCTGAGAGAAAGCCACCCTCAAGTTCCGCCCAATGCCAGACAGTCCAGTTTCTCCCCATATGAGTCTGGGTCCCCAGAGACTCACCCAGAACTAGAGTCAGGGCCATCGGGAGCTTGTGACTCCCTCCTGATTGCAAAAGACAACCACGTCCTCAGTTGCCAGCCCTTTCCACGTGCGCCTTCGTACCTCTGCACTTTACTTCCACACCTCCTCTGAGTCCCAGTGTGCTTTTCTCTTTCCTTCTAGTTGTAGAATTTCCACTCAGCCAGCCTTCCTGTGGTTCTGGATGATGTCCATTTTGTCTTTTAGTTGTATTTTTGAAGTGGTTATACAAGGCAGCAATTTCCAGTGTTTACCTATGCCGCCATCTTGGTTTCTAAGAAACCACACTTTTAAAAAGTGATTCTTCGCTTCATCCAGACCAACTTCCATCTCTGCAGAAGACCTTCAGCATCAGTACTTTTTATTTACTATTTTTTTTAATATATCTTTATTGGTTTCAGAGAGGAAGGAATAGAGAGATAGAGATAGAAACATCAATGATGACAGAGAATCACCAATCAGCTGCCTCCTGCACACCCCATGCTGGGGATCGAACCCGAAACCTGGGCATGTGCCCCTGACTGGAATCTAATCTGGACCCTTCAGTCCACAGGCTGATGCTCTAGGCTAGGGCCACATCAGTACTTTTTAAAGAAGATCCTCAGGTGATTCTGATGAGCCAGGTGTGAGAAGCATTGTTCAAGGCAGAGCAGAGGCCCTAACCCTAGCCTTCACATTGGAATCACCTGGAAAACTAAAAATACTGACTCCTTGGCCTGCAGCCCTGACATTCGGATGTAATTTATTAGGGGTGCCCTCTACGCATGGGGATGTCAGAGCTCCCCAGGTGATCCCAGTGGCTGGCCAGGACCGCATCCCTGACCTGGAGCATGGGCCTCAGTCACCAGCACCGGGAGAAGCATCTGGAGGTGCTGCTCAGACCAGACTCCTGGACAGACCCAAGCACTGCTGCCTCAGGAGGGTGAGGGGCGGGCCCAGGAGTTTGAATTTGCTACATGGCTCTAGAGCAGTGGTTCCCAACGTGGCACCTGCCCCACAGGGGGGCAATTTGGCTTTTAAGGGGAGCAACTCGAGAATGAGTTATTAACAGTGAATTTTTTGCATTCCTTATGGTTCTAGGGGCCTCATATACAGTATGTAAATATATTGTGACATATTTATGATTTCAGTTTTCTATTTTATGTTTTAAAACTTTATTTGCTATTTTTTCATATCACGTCATATTACTATTATTATTTTAACAATTTCTTCGTGATTTCTTCCTCAGTACTTCAACTGTCCTTTCGTTCTTTTATTTTTCTCTTCTTTAATGCCATGTTCTTTGGAAGCTTGTTTAGACCAAGTTAATGGCCTTTTAGGCTTCCTCCACATGAGTAGGAGTTCACTGTTTGAATGATAAGAATGATATGTCACCGGGGGGCAGGCATCAGGATTATAGAGATGCTTAGGTGGGGCATGGCCAAAAAACAAGGTTGGGAACCACTGTTCTAGATCATGCCACTTCTGCTGTCAGGCCCACACTTTGGGAACCACGAATCTTTTGCTTCGCACACTTGAAGGTGCTATGACCTCCCTCAGGGTCTTCTTGAAATACAGACTTTTCAGCAGGTCTGGCGTGAGGCAAGAGTGCATTTCTACAAGAGTGGCAAGGGGCAGTGGTAGGCAAACTTCGGCTCGGCAAACTGCGGCTCTTTGGCCCCTTGACTGTGGCTCTTCCCCAAAATACCAGCTCTTCCACAAAATACCAACTTCTGCGCATGGGCCATGAAGTTTCAATTGCACTGTACGTGCGCGCCCACATGTGGTATTTTGTGGAAGAGCCACAGTCAAGTGGCCAAAGAGCCACGGTTTGCTGACCCTGGGTAGAGCATAAAGAACATAAAGCGTTTATCAGACCTGAAGCCAAAGTGGGGCAAGTTGCACGCACTAAGCATTGGTGATGGACGTCCTTTGATTGGAGGCAGGAGGGATGGAGTGGGGGCAGGATCGGAGGCTGTTGTTTTCAATGACAGCAGCATCCTCCTGGAAGGTTTTCACGTTAGAACGATGTTTCCCCTTCTAATTTCTTTGAAAGAGATGACAAATGTCTGACAAGCAGGAACAGTGAGAGGCTACATAACATCTATTGTTAACTGAATGAATACAAAAATCTCCATTACCATGCGCACAACCAAACACTGAGCTTTGTAAGACATTGTTTTGTTGCCAGCACCAGGCCAGGCTGCGTCAGATCTAAGGGTCGTAAGTGGTATATTGTATTCAGGAAGATCTGAAAGTAAATCTAAAACGTTAATATCCCAATAAAAATATCAATAATTATTTTTTAAAATAAAATTTGAAAGGCTGATTATGAAGTTCATAAGAAACATTGGCATGAATAATAAAGAAAGCTCTGGAATTAAGAGTCATCATAAGAGAAAATAGCCCTACTAGATAGTATAGTATAGCATAACACCTAAATAATTAAATATTAAGGTAATATTTCATCCACATACAGATAGAAAAATGGAAGAAAAGAATAGAAAATTTAGAAAGAGAACCAAGTTACATATGGGAATGTAAGATCTGAAACTGTGATTTGATAAAGGCATATCTCAAATCATGAGGAAATCAAAGGTTGTTCAAAAAACGACAACTGGGTAAGCCACCTGGAGAAAAATAAAGTTGGATCCATACCTCATATCATTTAATAAAATAAATTCTAAGAGGATCTTTTTTAATTTTAAAAAAGTAAACCATAAAAAACTATAAAAATGGAAAAATTCTCCTATTATCTTAACATTATTTGAAATCTAGAATCTGTAGAAGATTGATAAATTTGACTACAAAAAATATCAAAAACTGCTACAGGAAGAAAGCATATGAAAGTCAAAATGTAAAGAACAAGCTAGGGAAGATATTTCAAACTTATATCACAGACAATTCACTAATATCTCAAATATCTAAAGAGCTCCTATAAATCAATAAGGAGACCAATACTCTAGTATAAAAATACACAAGATATGAAAAGATAACTCACAGAAAAGTTAATACCTATGGCTTTTAAGCATATGGAAATACATCCACCCTCAGGATGTTCTAAGAGAAATGCAAGTTAATACCACATTGGGATTCCATTTTTCACCAATAACTAAACAACAAAATCCTCCAAGTTTGATGAACCTATAGGCCAAAAGTACAGTCAAGCTGGTGAGAGAATAAGTTAGGATACCAGTATGGGGGCATTTATTAACATCTATTTAAAATACAAATACATACACTCCCGGAGAAAATAAAGTATAATGGCTGAGAGTATAAGCTTTGGAGACAGGTTGGTTGGCACTAATGCCTGCCCTTGGGCAGGTTCTTTCACCTCTCAGTGCTTCCGTTTCCTCATCTTTAAGATGGGATAATAGTTCTTAATAATCCTTTTAAGGTTAAATAAATGGTGGGATATATGATTACACATTTTTACATCAAAGCCTAGCTTATGGAAAGCTCTGTATACATGTTAGCAATTATTTTTGTTTGACCCAACACATTCCACTCCTAGGAATTTAATATTAGTTATATGTGTGCAGTTTTGAAATAACTTTTGTGTTTGGGAAGTACTAAGTAAATTCTAGTGTCTCCACACAACATAATACAACTGTAGCTGTTAAAAAATAAATGATGATCTTTATGAACTGTTATGGACCACATAGCAGGCTTTATTATTAAGAGAGAAATTAAAGATGCAGGATAGTATATACAGTATAAAAAGGTGGGGAGGAGTAAAATATATGTCATATTTGGTTGGTGTATGTAAAAAACTTCGGGAGGATAATCGATGGTGAGGGTGGAGAGGAGCAGGTGGGGCACTCTGTACACATTAATATCTCTTCGTTTGAAACATGCCCATGTATTTACAGTTTACATTTGTAGGAACCCTTGTAACTTCACACCCCCTGATTGCTCAGTTACCAAAATTGCATTTTTTTGCCTGTAAATAATGGCTCAGAGTAGAACCATTGATTTTTTAAATTCAGTTGCTCCACAATCCTTTGGCCATTGTTCATAGATCTATCAACTGTACATTAAAACGCCCTGGGAAAGTCACCTTTGAAGTCATGATAGGATCTTAGTCCCATGATGTGTAGAGCAAGGAACTGCTGTAAAAGCCAGCCCACACTAGAGGGCACCTAAGCATCGCACTGGACAATAGCTTTGCGGGCGAACACCCAGTGCTTGCTTTTCTTTACGGTTTGTTCAGTAGCACAAGCCTTTGTCTGAAACTCCTTAGAATTTGAGCCCATTTACGGTCTACCATTACAGGAAATCGTGTCTTGAAAGGTGACCGTCCTTTCTACCTGGATTCTAATGTGACTTTGCGGACTGAGGAGATGAATTTCATGTGGGCTCAGAAAAGAGCAGGCAGCCCTTATTCATGCTATTCTTCTCTTTCCTTGTAATTTCTTGGGAAGAAATGACAGATACTTTGCAAATGTGGGTATAGAAAGATTACTCAACCACCTTAGTCTTCAAGGCCATAGAAAGCCATAGGTAGACTCCACTTCCCATTCTGAGGACCAACCCACCTTTGTGGTTGTTGCTGAAACACCAGGGGGTCAGCAAACATTTACGGAGCCACAGCTCTCCCCAGTGCTAGGGATATAACTGAAAACGAGACATACAGAGCCCTTTCATTTTTCTTTCTTTCTTTCTTTCTTTCTTTCTTTCTTTCTTTCTTTCTTTCTTTCTTCTTTTTTTAATGATCCAATTGGTTTCTTTGAATACATTACAGAATTTAAAAACTAAGCAAGTGGCTCTGGACGGTGTGGCTCACTCAGCTGGTTGAGCATCATTCCATGCACCAAAAGGTTGCTGGTTTGATTCAGGGTCAGGGCACCTGCCTAGGTTGCAGGCTCAATCCCCATTAGGGGACATACAGGAAGCAGCCTGGTCGATGTTCCTTTCTCACATCGATGTTTCTCTCTCTCTCTCTCCCTCTCCCTTTCTTTCTCTCTAAAATTAATAACAGCACATAAAAAATAAACACAGGAACCAGTTGAACTTTCTAAAGTAATACAAAACATTCTTAAGTCAATGATCAATTACTTCTTGAGTAAACTCAAACCCAAAAATTCTTAGCTACATACTTCTAAAATGCTAATCTATTTTAAATAAGAAAATGGTATAAATCACATAGGGTTAGGAATACATACTTGTGAAACCTCTGAAATATAATTTATGAAATTCCAATACTCATTATTTTATTCCTTCCCAACCACTTAAAAAAACTTATTTATTTATTTTCATTGAATTTATTAGGAGGACATTGGTTAATAAAAATTATATAGGGTTGCCAATTGTATTCCCAGTCAGGGCATATGCCCAGGTTGCAAGCTCAATCCCCAGTAAGGGGTGTGCAAGAGGCAGCTGATCAATGTTTCTCTCTCATCTCTCTCTCTCTCTCTCTCACTAAAAAAAATCAATAAAAACATATTTTTAAAAATTTATAGGGTTCAGGAGTACAATTACATACTTCATCTGTATATTGTGTTCACCACCGCAAGTCAAGTCTCCTTCCATCACCATTTATCCCCCCTTTACCCTCGCCTACGTTCCCCACACCTCTTTCACTCTGGTAATCGCCATACTGTTTTCTGTCTATTTGTTGTTTTTTGTTTGTTTGTTTTTTGCTTAATCTCTTCACCTTTTTACCCAACCCCCTAACATTTCCCCCCTGACAGCTATCAGTCTGTTCTCTGTATCTACGAGTCATGTGTTTGTTAGTTCATTTTGTTCATTCAGTTCCACATATAAGTGAAATTATATGCTGTTTGTCTTTCTCTGACTGGTGTATTTCACTTAGCATAATCCTCTCCAGGTTCATCCATGCTGTTGCAAAGGTTAAGATTTCTTTCTTTTTTTTTTTTTTTTACTACCAAGTAGTGTTCCATTCTGTAAATGTACCACAGCTTTTTTTATCCATTCATTTACTGATGGGCACTTCAGCTGCTTCCAAATCTTGCCTTTTGTAAATAACACTGCAATGAACATAGGGGTACATATATTCTTTTGAATCAGTGGTTCAGGTTTCTTCAGATATATTCCCAGAAGTGGAATCGCTGGTTCATAAGGCAGTTCCATTTTTTTTTTATATCATTTTTTAAAAATATATTTTATTGATTTTTTTTTTTACAGAAAGGAAGGAAGATAGAGAGTTAGAAACATCGATGAGAGAGAAACATCGATTAGCTGCCTCCTGAACACCCCCTACTGGGAATGCACCCGCAACCAAGATACATGCCCTTGACTGGAATCGAACCTGGGACCCTTGAGTCCGCAGGCAGACGCTCTATCCACTGAGCCAAACCAGCCAGGGCATTTTCATTGTTTTTATATCATGTTTTTGTTGTTGTTATATCATGTTATTATTTATTTATTAATCAATTTATATATTATTTTCATATACATTTTACTAATTTTCTTTTTTATTTTAATTTTGTTTTATTTCTTAAAGTATTACAAAGAGTATTACACATGTCTCCCCCCTTCCGCCCTTTGACATTCCCCTGGCCTCCCCTACCCCCCAGTGTCTTGTGTCCATTGGTTATTCTTATATGCATGCATACAAGTCCTTCGGTTGATCTCTTACCACCAACCCGCAACCCTCCCCAGGCTTCCCACTGTAGTTTGACAGTCTGTTCAATGCTGCTCTGCCTTTGTATCTATTTTTGTTCATCATTTTATAATGGTCTTTATTATCCATAAATGAGTGAGATCATGTGGTATTTTTCTCGGCTTCCCAGGGGCCGTCACAGCCTCGCACGGGCCGCCTCAGCCTCACAGGGGCCATCTCAGCCTCACAGGGGCCATCCCAGCCTCACAGGGGCCGTTTCAACCTCACAGGGGCCGTCCCAGCCCCACAGGGGCCGTCCCAACCTCACAGGGGCCGTCTCAACCTCACCAAGGTTGTCTCAACCTCACCAGGGCTGTTTCAACCTCACCGGGGTTGTTTCAACCTCACCAGGGCCGTTTCAACCTCACAGGCTCCGTTTCAGCCTCACAGGGGCCATTTCAGCCTCACCGGGGCCGTTTCGGCCTCATGGGGGACATCACAGCCTCACGGGGGCCGGCTTAGCAACACAAAGTTTGGCATTCTGTCTTTTGTTGGGCGGCTCCTTGCTGGACAAAATCTCCAGGCGTTCTTGCTGGCTGAATATCTGGTATGCTTGCTTGAATTTTGTTTTCTACTAAGTGCACAGACTGCTTGTCTGCCCTCTCCCAGCGTCCCATGTGAGACTGGATCTGGTGGACCTGTCTGTGCGTTTGCTGGTACAGCGGTTCCATGTTGCTGGCCCAGCCGGGTCCAGTTCCGGCTTCCTCCGAACCTGATTCTGCTTCTTGAGTGTGTCCCTTATGGGTGCGAGGAGTTGAAATCTGCAGTTCGTTGGGTTATGCTGTAAAAGTGCCGGTGGTTCCTTTTGTGCCTCTGGCACAGCTTGGGCAGGGATGTAAATTGAGTAGGGCGGGGTCTCAGGGATTCACCAGGGCGGAGCAAACAGCAATGGCTTCTCCGCAGCTCCGCGACTCCCTGAGTACTGGCGAGCAGCTCCACGAGAAAGCCACCCTCGCTCTCCGATCTGCTGCAAGGCCATCCTGCATCTCCCCGTAGGGTTCTGGGACCTCGGAATCCCGCCCCAAACAAGCTCATTGGATCCGAGAGTTTGTAACCCCTTTCGATTGAAAGAAACTGCACATCCAGTTGCAGCCCGCCTGGCGTGCAACTCCGTACCTCTGTTCTTGGCGCCTCTGCATATCCTACTCAGTCTCAATGCTCTTTCTTTCCTTCCAGCCGTAGAACTTCCACCTGGCCAGCTTTCCCATGGTTCTGAATGATAGCTGTTTTGTCTTATAGTTGGTATTTTCAGTGTTGTTGTGGGAGGCAGCACGCACAGGTCTGTACCTTACGCCGCCATCTTGGTTCTCCGGCAGCTCCATTTTTAATTTTTTGAGGTAATCCCATATTGCTTTCCACAGTGGCTGCACCAGTCTGCATTCCCACCAACAGTGCACATGAGTTCCCTTTTCTCCACATCCTCACCAACACTTGCTTTTTGATTTATTGATAATAGCCATTCTGACAGGCATGAGATGAGGTCTCATTGTAATTTCAATTTGAATTTCTCTGATGATTAGTGACATTGAGCATCTTTTCATATGTCTATTGACCATTTGTATGTCCTCTTTGGAGAAATATCTATTCAGATACTTTGCCCATTTTAAAATTGATTTTAAAGATATGAAGGGAAAGGGAGAAGAACATCGATGTGAAAGGGAAGCATTGAGCACTGCCTCTCACACGCACTTTGACCTGGAATCAAACCCTCCACCTTTGATGTACCCTGTACCGGATGACACTC
This sequence comes from Myotis myotis, assembly GCF_014108235.1. Taxonomy (NCBI): domain Eukaryota; kingdom Metazoa; phylum Chordata; class Mammalia; order Chiroptera; family Vespertilionidae; genus Myotis; species Myotis myotis. Next base: position 23,243,774 of record NW_023416325.1, on the reverse strand, counting down.
CAACCAACTAAACCACATCAGCCAGGATTGTCCATTTTTCAATTGAATTGTTTGGTTTTCTTTTGGTGCTGAGTTGTAGAAGTTCTTTATAAAATTTGATATTAACCCCTTATTAGATGTATGTTCTTCCATTTAGTAGGTTGTCTTTTCATTATGTTGATGATTCCCTTTGCTGTTGCAAAAACTTTTAGTTTGATATAGTCCCCTTTGTTTATTTTTTCTTTTGTTTTCCTCACCGAAGGTGGTGGAAAAGGTGGTCTAGTTTCACTTTTTGCACATGTGTGTCCAATTTTCCCAATACCATTTACTGAATAGACTGTCTTTAACCCATTTTATGATCTTGCCTCCTTTGTCAACAATTAATTGATGATAAAGATGTGGATTTATCTCTGGGCTTTATATTCTCTTCAATTGAAATGTATGTTTGTTTTTATGCCGGTACCATACTGTTTTGAGTACTATGTCATTGTAGTATAGTTTGATATCAGGTACCATGATACCTCCAACTTTATTCTTATTTCTCAAGATTACTGTGGCTATTTGGGGTCTTTTGTGGCTCCATATTTATTGTTGGAATAATTGTTCCAGTTCTGTGAAATATACCATTGGTGTCTTGACAGGAATTTCATCTTCTTACACCATACACAAGAACAAACCCCAAATGGATGAAAGACTTAAATGTTAGATTTGAAACAATAAAAATCCTAGAAGAAAACATTGGGAGTTGAATCTATACATTGCATTGAGTAGCATGGACATTTCAATTATGTTAATTCTTCCTACCCATGAACATGGTATATGCCTCCACTTATTGGTATCTTCTTCAGTTTCTTTCTTCAGTGTCTTACAATTTTATGAGTACAGGTCTATTACATCCTTGGTTAAATTTATTTCCTTTTTTAAAATTTAAAATTACATAAGTCTCCTTTTTTCCCCATTGACCTCTCCCCAACTGTGATCATCCCCCAGCACATGCCCTCACCCCCCTACTGTCTGTGCCCATTGGGTATGTGCATATGCACGCAAGTCCTTTGGTTGATCTCTTACCCACCCCACCCCCACCCCTGCCTTCCCTTTTAGGTTGGACTATCCAATACTTCTGGCTCTATTTTTATTCATCAGTTTATGTTGTTCATTATATTCCAAAAATGAGTGGGATCATGTGAAATTTATCCCCTTTTTAATGCAAATGTAATTAGGATTGTTTTCTTAAATTCCCTTTCTGGCCCTGACTGGTTTGGCTCAGTGGATAGAGCATCGGCCTGTGGACTCAAGGGTCACAGTTTTGATTCTAGTCAAGGGCATGTGCCTTGGTTGCGGGCGCATCCCCAGTAGGGGGCGTGCAAGAGGCAACTGATCGATGTTTCTCTCTCATCGATGTTTCTGACTCTCTGTCCCTCTCTCCTCCTCTCTGTGAAAGATCAATGAAATATATTTTTTAAAAAAATTTCCTTTCTGATAGATCATCATTGGTGTATAGAAATGCAAGTGATGTCTGGATATTTATTTTGTATCCTGCTGCATAACCAAATTCATTTATAAGTTCTAATAGTTTTTTGGTAGAATTACTAGGATTTTTTATATACCATGTCACCTGCAAATAATGGTAGTTTTACTTCTTCCTTTCCAGTTTGGATAACTTTTATTTTGTCATCTTCTTTGACTGCTGTAGCTAGAACTTTCAATACTATCTATACTAATAAAAGGGTAATATGCTAATTAGACCAGGAGACCTTCCAGGAGACCGGCCAAGGAGGGCAGTTGGGGGCCATCAGGCCAGCCAGGGAGGGCAGTTGGGGGCTATGAGGCTGGCAGGGGAGGGCAGTTGGGGGCCATGAGGCTGGCAGGGGAGGGCAGTTGGGGGGGGGTGATCAGGCTGGTGAGGGGGGCAATTTGGGGTGATCAGACTGGAAGTGGGGGCAGTTGGGGGCAATCAGGCTTGCAGGCAGAGTGGTTAGGGATGATCAGGCAGAGAGGCAGGTGAGCGGTTAGGAGCCAGCAGTCCCAGATTGCGAGAGGAATGTTGGACTGCCGGTTTAGGCCCGATCCCTGTGGGATGTCCAGACTGGCAGTTGGACATCCCCCAGGGGTCCCAGATTAGAGAGGGTGCAGGCCGGGCTGAGGGACACCTCCTACCCCATGCATGAATTTCATGCACTGAGACACTAGTGTTGAATAAGAGTGTTGAAAACAGATATCCCTGTCCTGTTCCCAATCTAAAGGGAAGCACATAGTTTTTGCCTGTTGAGTTTTTGCCTGTGGGTTTGTCATATATAGACTCTATTATGCTGAAGTATGTTTCTTCTATTCCCACTTTGTTGAGAGTTTTTATCATAAATGGGTGCTAGATTTTATCAAATGCTTTAGCTGTATCTATGGTTATGGTCATGTGATTTTTATCCATTTTGCTTATGTGATGTATCACGTTCATTGATTTGAGGATATTATGGTAACCTTGGCATCCCAGGAATAAATTCACTTGATCATAGTGAATGATCTTTTTAATGTATTGCTGGATCTTGTTTGCTAATATTTTGTCAAGAGTTTTTGCATCTATGTTCATCAGGGATATTGGGCTATAATTTTCTTTGTAGTTTCTCTATCTGGTTTTAGAATTAGGATAATGCTAACCTTATAATATGAGCTTGGCAGTCTTCCCTCCTCTTGAAATTTTTGGAATAGTTTTAGAAGGATAGGTGTTAGTTCTTTTTAAGTGTTTGGTAAATTCACATGTGAAGTCATCTGGTCTAAGACTTTAGTTTGTTGGAAGTTTTTTCATTATTGCTTCAATTTCATTAGTTATAACCTGTCTATTAAGATTCTCTGAGTCGCCGAGACCGGTTTGGCTCAGTGGATAGAGCGTCGGCCTGCGGACTGAGGGGTCCCAGGTTCGATTCCGGTCAAGGGCATGTACCTGGGTTGCGGGCATTTCCCCAGTGGGGGATGTGCAGGAGGCAGCTGATCGATGTTTCTCTCTCATTAATGTTTCTGGCTCTCTATCTCTCTCCCTTCCTCTCTGTAAAAAATCAATAAAATATATTTAAAAAAAAAAAAAAGATTCTCTGAGTCTTCCTGATTCAGTTTTAGAAGATTGTATATTTCTAAGAATTTATCTATTTTGTCCAGATTGTCCAATTTATTGGCATATAGTTGTTTGTAATATTTTCTTACAACCCCTTGTATTTCTGTGGAATCAGTTTTTACTTCTTTTCATTCTGATTTTATTTATTTGGGTCCTCCTTTTTTCTTGGTGAGTCTGGTTAAAGGTTTGTTAGTCCCATTTATTTTTTTCAAAGAATCAACTATTGATTTCATTGATCTTTTGAAATTTTTTTGTAGACTATTTTGTTTATTTCTTCTCTGATCTTAATTATTTCCTTTCTTCTCTCACTTCTGGCTTTGTTGGTTGTTTGTTTTTCTAGTTCCTTTAATTATAAAGTTAGATTGTTTATTTGAGATTTTTCTTGTTTATTGAGGTAGGACTGCAGTGCTATGAATTTCTCTCTTATGATTGCTTTTGCTGGGTCCATTAGATTTTGGATTGTTGTGTTCTCATTATCATTGTTTCAAGGTATCTTTTTATTTCTTCCTTGATCTCATTTTTAAGCCGTTCATTGTTTAACAACATCTTATTTAGCCTCCATGTCTTTGTGTGTTTTTCACTGTTTTCTTGTGATTGATTTCTAGTTTCATACCGTTATATACAGAAAAAATGCTTGATATGATTTCAATCTTCTTAAACTTATTGATACTTGTTTTGTGCCCTGACATGTTGTCTATCCTAGAAAATGTTTCATGTGTACTTAGAAGGAATGTATATTCCACTGCTTTGGGGTGAAATGTTCTGAAGATATCAATCAAATCCATCTGATCTAGTGTGCCATTTAAGGCCACTGTTTCCTTGTTGATTTTCTGTCTGGAAGATCTATCCATTGATGTCAATGGTATATTAAAGTTACTACTGTATTACTGTCAATCTCTCTATCAAGATTTGCTTTATATATTTAGGTGCCTCTAAGTATGTTTACAAGAGTTATATCCTGCCCTAACTGGTTTGGCTCAGTGGATAGAGCGTCGGCCTGTGGACTGAAGGGTTCCAGGTTCGATTCCAGTCAAGGGCATGTACCTTGGTTGCAGGCACATCCCCAGTGGGGGAGTGTGCAGGAGGCAGCTGATTGATGTTTCTCTCTCATCGATGTTTCTAAACTCTCTATCTATCTCCACTCCTATCTGTAAAAAATCAAATATATTTTTAAAAAATTAAAAAAAAGAACTGTGTATTAAAAAAAAAGAGTTATATCCTCTTTTGGCTTGATTATTTTATCATTATGTTGTGTCCTTCTCCCACATAGCCTTTGTGTTAAAGTCTTTTTTGTCAGATATAGTATTGCTACCTCAGCTTTTTAAAAACATTCTCATTTGCATGAAATAACACTTTTCATCTCTTTATTTTTAGTCTGTGAGTATCTTTCATTCTGAGGTGGGTCTCTTGTAGACAGCATATATGTAGGTCTTGTTTTCTTATTTATTCAGCTGCCCTATGTCTTTTGATTTGAGCATTTAAGCTATTTACACTTAAAGTGATTATTGATAGATACATATTTATTGCCATTTTATTCTTTAAACTATGTAACTATGTTTCTTCTTCTTCTTCTTCTTCTTCTTCTTCTTCTTCTTCTTCTTCTTCTTCTTCTTCAATAAGACCTTCTAACTGTTCTTCTAATATTGATTGGGTTCCAATAAACTCCTTTAGCTTTTTCTTATCTGAAAAGGTCTTTATTTCTTTTTCAATTTTAAATGATAGCCTTGCTGGATAAAGTAGTCTTGGTGGTAGGTCCTTGGTTTTCATCACTTTGAATATTTCATGTCAATCACTCTGGCCTGAAAGTTTCCATTGAGAAATCAGCTGACAGTATTGTGGGAGCTCCCTCGTACTAACTGTTTTTCTCTTGCTGCTTTTAAGATTCTTTCCTTGTCTTTTACCTATGTGACTTTAATTATAATGGTCTTGGTTTGGGCCACTTTGAGTTCATCTTGTTTGGAACTCTACACTTCCTGGACTTGTGTGCCATTTTTCTTTACCAGGTTAGGGAAGTTTTCAGTCAGTATCTCTTCAAATAGTTTCTTGACCCCTTGCTCGCTCTCTTTCTCTTCTCTTTATGGTACCACTATTAGGAATATGTTGTTATGCTTTATGTTTTCCCTAAGTTCCCTTAAACTGCCCTCATTTTTTAGAATTCTTTTTCCTTCTTGCTGCTCTGATTGGGTGTTGCCTGCTACTTTGTCTTTCAGATCTCTGATTTTATCTTCTGCTTCATCCACCTGACTTTATTCTTTCTAGTGTATTCTTCATTTCAGATATTGTATTCTTTATTTCTGACTGGTTCTTTCTTTATGGTTTCTATGTCCTTTTTTATGTGTATTATCTCTTTTTTAAGTTCTCATTGATTTCATCCATTTTCCCCTTAAGTTTCTTGCGCATCCTTAAAACCATTTTTTAAAAATTCTATATCTGTTAGATTGCTTGCCTCCACTTCATTTAGCTTTTTTTTTCTGGAAATTTCTCCTTTCATTTGGGGCATGTATCTTTGTCTCCCCATTTTGGCTGCCTTTTTTGTGTTTGTTTCAATATATTAAATAGATCTGCTATGGCTACCAGTCTTGGTAGGGTGGCCTTATGTAGTATGTGTCCTGTGGGACGCAGTGGCACAGTCTCCTTGATCACTTGTGCTGGGTGCTCCATGAATAACCCTTGTGTGTATGTGGGCCCTTCTGCTGCAGTTGAGTCTTGATTGCTATTGACCCATTAAGGCATAGAGTTGACCCTCAGGCTGCCTGATTGTGAGGATCTGCCCAACCACAGGGTACAAGCTGCTGTGCAGATGCTGACCACACAGAGCAGATTTCACCTCAGCGGGGTCCTGTTCCTGCCGCGATCTCCCTGTGGATGTGCTGCTTGTGATCCTAATTGGATCCTGCTCTGGTGTTGTCTGATGCTGGACGCAGGGTGTGTTGGTTCTGGGGCCTCTTGGGAGAGACTCTGGTGTAGGCCAATGGCAGACGCTGCCGATGACTGGTGCTGGGCAGCCTATTTGGAGCTACAAAGCTATCCATAGTTTGTGGCTGTCCCTGCTGGACCTGGGAGTGCACAGGAAGGACCAAGCTGTGCCATGGCCAGCTTTTACCAGCACTGGGCCCTGGGGCAGGTCAGCAAGAGTCCTCGGAACCCCAAGGTCTGCCTCTGTTTGCCTCCACCTGCCGGCTGCCTATTAGGCTCTGTCATTAAAAAAGCCTCTGGCAGCACTTGAGTTCCATGTAGTAGGTTCCCAGTGAGTCACCAGGTAGGGCAAGAGGTGTTCATCAGATCTATACAGGTTTAGACTTGGTGCCAGTGCTGGGTCTAAGGCCACTAAGCCAATGTCCCAGGGTACACCAAGTCTAGCTGCCACCCACTGGGTGCTTGCACACCTTCGTGGTGAGGCAGGATCTCAGGGAGTGGTCAGGGTGAGTCCAGTTTATCTGGCTCAAACAGACCAAGGTTTGACACGTGAGGAAGGCTGTCCACCATGCGGTTGTGCAAGGGAAGAATTCCCCATCCTAGAGCCACACAACTCATTCTGTCCCGAATTTTGCCAGGAGCCCATCTCAGAAGGCGGAGCCAGTGGGAATCAGGAAAGGGGGAGGTGCCTGTCAGGCTTGATGGAAGTTGGGGGCGTGGGGTAGAGTTCCCCTCCACACCCAAGAGCCACATAACCCTATCCTGGATTCTTCCCAGATCTCAGCAGGGCAAAGCCACCAAGAGTCAAGAAGATGGGGCCACCAAAAACCCGGAGAGTGGGGCCAGCGGATCTCCCATAGGGGAGAGGCACCAGTCAGGTGCATAGGAAAGTGGGGCAATAGCTCCCACCCCAAAGCCACACAGCTCAGTCCCTGACACCCATGAGACTGCCCAGACCTCTGCACCCCATCCCAGGCAGCTGACTCCTCACAGATTGCAAGCTCCACAGGGTGAGGCCGCAGGGAGCCCAGAGGGCGGGGCCGCAGGGAGTCAGTGGGTGAGCTATTGCTCCCCAGGCTGATGTGCAGGAGGGAGTGCTCCACCCAAGAAAGATGGTATCCGTGGTGAGGGAGGATGACTCCATCTGTGGAATCTCGGCTGTGTCCCCTCAGCCACAGCCTGTGTCCTCTCTCTCCAGAGCCACAAACCCCATTTCTCCTCTGCCCTCCCTCTGCTGGAGCCCAGGGTAAGTGGCTGAAAACGAGATTTTGTGCACTGGCCCTTTAAAAGGGTGCCTTGCATCTCTAGCAGACTCCCCTCTCTCCCTGGCAGACAGGCCCCTGCTGATTTTCACAGCCAGATGTTATGTGGGTGCCTCATCCCAGCTCTGGGGCTCTGGGCTGGGGAGCCTGGCACCGGGTTGCGACCCACGCTTCTCAGGGGGAACCTTTGCACCTGAGATGCCCCTCAGAATCTCAGCCACTGCCCGTGGTGCAGGGCCAGTCCTTTTGCACCTCCGTGCCTCCTAACAGCTCTGTGCACTGCTTCTGTACAGCCTGGTTACCAGGCTGCTGTTCAGCTGGTCTTCAGTTGGGTGTTCGGTTGGTTAGTCCATATTTTAGTTGTAATTCAAGTTTGCTCCCGGGATGAGCAAGGTCCACTTACTCCACCACCGTCTTGGATCTCAAACGCTTTTGGATAAAAGCCTGGCTCTTCAGCGGCCTGGGAGGCAGCCCTTACCAGGTCCTTGAACCAGTGGCTTTAGACCTTCTCTGCTCAATCTATTGTGTGGGGCCAGTTCCCACCTGGGATGCTCCTGAGCCCGGCCATGGCGACCCGACACACCTGAAGGGAAGCTGCTGTTAGCTCTGGGCGTCCTGGAGCCGCGGGGAAGGAATCCACCCTGGGAACAGGCCCTTCTACACGGATCTCATGTTCCAGGCGACAGTGTCGCAGGTGAAAGAGATAGACTTCAGGTAGAATAAGAACAGTATCGCCCAAAAGATAGCACCTGTGTGGTCCAGTGGCCCTTCCCAGTGTGACTCCCAAAGACTGTCTGCAAACGGCACATCCCTAGTCCCGCCTCACACCTGCCAGTCCTGCCTCACACGTGCCAGTCTCCTCACACACACCAGTCCCCTCACACATGCCAGTCCCGCCTCACACACACCAGTCCCTTCACACATGCCAGTCCCGCCTCACACACACCAGTCCCTTCACACATGCCAGTCCCGCCTCACACACGCCAGTCCCCTCACACACACCAGTCCCCTCACACGTGCCAGCCCCGCCTCACACGTGCCAGTCTCCTCACACACACCGTCCCCTCACATGTGCCATGCTGTCTTCCAGACTCAAACCTTAGAGTGGTACACAGGCCCTTCATGGCCTGGCCCTTCCTGCTGACTCAGCCTCATCCTTCCTGCCCCCCTACCCCGACCCCCTGGGCCTCTAGGTAGACCACTCTCCCCTGTCTTATTTGGTTCAGCTCAAAGGCCGCTGCCTTATGAAGATTCTCTATCCCCCACCACCACCTCCCTCATCCCGAACCCCCACCACAGACCCCATGGCACCACATGGCACTGCTTAGCTCACATGCCCGCCTACGTTCCATGATCCAGCTCCATCCCGCATGGGCTGACCCTGAATTCCCAGAGTACAGTAAGTACTATTTTTGACAGAGGTGTAATTTTTATATATTCTTTCTTTGGTTCAGAATTTTATTATTTTCAAAATAAGAAACATTAACCAGAGCTTGTGCTGTTGGCTTAAGTCCTGGAATTTGTCATTAGAAGGCCTGACTGGAGCCCTATTGCTACTGAAGTCATTTGTTACCGGCAGCAAATCACAGAATCTGCTGGGCCTTATTCCCCCTTAGAGCGAGGGTAAGGCGCTTGCCTTCCACATAGATGCAGGATGACTGCGATGACCAAATAAGATGCTGTGTGTAAATACATCAAGTGACATATTGCTCTCCTTTGCTATCATTTTGAATTTGGTGAAACTTTTTGTTTATAAAATTAAGCTTTACTTAAACTATGGTTTTCTAATTACATTTGGTTGGAAATATAGAATTCTTCTAGTACGCTGGTGTTTTTGAGTCCCGACTCTCCTATTCTACTTGTAAATATTGTTCTACAGAGGGAGTACTCAGTGTATGTTCATTGATTCTTGGATTTGGTTTTCTTTGCCCTGAGCAGCTACAAGAGTACTTACTTATGACAGCATAATTTACATTGAATTTTATGGAATTTCCCATTCGAGACACTGTTAAGGCGTCTCTCCCGTCTGCGCCATTCAGCACGTAGTGGCCTCGCTACCGACTTGTATGATCTATAAAGTGCTACTTCGTTAATGCGGCGTCACTGACCAGGGAGTCGTGAAAAGAAAACTTTCCACATAACTAATGCATGCCCTTTTGAAAATCAGAACGCCAGCGTACTTAATTGTTTCTAAGGACAGCTTTCAAAAACGGGCCTAGTGTACCTGGGAATTCTACACTATTTCACCCAGCCATCGTGCGCTGTCCGGCAATAGAGTCCGGAGCAGCGCGATGGGGGCGGTTCTTTCCTCTTCATTAAGGGCCCTAGAGTGCTCGGAGCCCGGGCCACTTGGCTGCTGTTACTGAATCTGCTCTCCGGAGCTTCTGGCCACGGGGGAAGCAGACAGTAAACAGTCAGTCTAAGTGGTAACTGCTACGCTGGAGGCAGGCGACGCCCCGAATGAACCCAGGAGAAAAAGTGTCTGTGTCTGTCAGGGGAAGTCAGAGAGGCCTTCAAGAAGAGGCAATCACTGTACTGATTCTTTAAAAGAAGCAGCACGTGTCCTGGCCGGTGTGGCTCAATTGGTTGGACATCCTGTGCACCAAAAGGTTGCCGGTTTGATTCCTGGACAGGGTACATGCCCAGTTTGCGGGCTTGAATCCAGGTAGGGAGTGTGCAGGAGGCAGCCGATTGATGGTTTGCTCTCACATTGATATTTCTCTCTCCCCCTCCCTTCCTCTCTAAGAAAATCTATTTTAAAAATCTTTTCTTAAAAAGGAAGTAGAAGGCAACAGGTGTAGGTGGGCAGCAAAGGGAGCAGGAGCAATGGTATGAAGGCCTGAATGTGGATACTATTTAAGCAGAAGCATACTGATTCAGCACGAACTTCTGTGGCACTAGTTAGGAACCAATAGTCAATTAATCACATGAAGTGTTTAAAGCAGAATGAAAACTGGTAACTATATAACTTAAAACACATAATACATGCATTGGCCAGTTTTTTCCTGAGGAGGCAAGCCGTCCTGTCAGTGCAGATCCCAGGGCTCAGAGCCTGGCACTGTCCTTCTTCCATCAGTTTGAGCGCACCTAGATTCCCATACGATTTCTCAAAGGAAAGTAAAACTGTAAAGAGCCTTTAGAAACAATCTAAGAACATCGTCTTTACAGGTTTGGGGGAAATTTTCCACTAATCTTTTACAGTTTTCCCCTCCGTGTATTATTTTCCTTTTATTGAGTCATTCTAAATTATTTAACTTAGTTTTCATGAAAATAAAAACTCCATTCACATTCAGATTCCTCCACATGATCTAATCTTTAAATAAGTTCCATAGTTTTAATACATTCAATAAGAATAAACAGGTTTGGGAACAAATGTAAAAGACTCTTGGCAAACATACAAACATACTTGGTGGAAACTGAAGTACAAAGTCATACTTATGTGTAGCTGACCAGCCACGAGCACTCAGCTGTGGGCATTATTTAGGACATCTAAAAGAGGACTGGAAAGTATGGCTTAATCCAGTAAACTACTTAAGGAGAAGATAAGATGTCTACTTTCACCATTCATTCAACATAGTACTGGAAGTCCTAGCTACAGCAATCAGACAAGAAAAAGAAATAGAGGCATCCAAATTGGAAAGGAAGAAGTAAAATTGTCATTATTTTCAGATGACATGATGCTATGTATACAGAGAACCCTAAAGATTCCACCAAAAAGAAATAATAGTGTGCCAAGCCATCATGGCCATGGGTGAACCTGAGAAGGGGTGGTGAAGGACTTAGAAAAGACAGACAAGAGAATAAAGCTGAGTCTAGGTGGGGCACTGCTCTCTGATGGAGAGACAGTGCCACAGCCTTCAAGCTGAGTCTTTATTTTATAGCCCATTTCCACGAGGCAAAGTAAGGGCGTGGTTTCAAAACTACTCAATTACACGCAGCTGATCAAGCTTTGTGTACTTATTGCACTTCCCGCAGCCTATATCACTCAGCCACGTGGGACCACAGGTTCAGACTATAAGGTCAAGCTTACAACTATAGCCTTTGGCTATAGTTGTGCTGGGACTTACACATGGCTTTGCCACAAGAGGATCGTGCCCTCTCAGTTCCAGGCTTGAACCTCTCCAAACGCTATAGACCAGTGATGGCGAACCTATGACACGGGTGTCAGAGGTGACACGCGAACTCATTTTTTTGGTTGATTTTTCTTTGTTAAATGGCATTTAAATATATAAAATAAATATCAAAAATATAAGTCTTTGTTTTACTATGGTTGAAAATATCAAAAAATTTCTATATGTGACACGGCACCAGAGTTAAGTTAGGGTTTTTCAAAATGCTGAGACGCCGAGGTCAAAAGGTTTGCCTTCACTGCTATAGACCTCTCCACATACTAGAACTGAAATTGGTGTATTTATATGTATCAGTAATGAGCTATCAGAAAAGGAAACTAAGAAGCAATGCTATTTACAATTGCATAAAAAAAACAAAACTAACTACCTAGGAATAAAATTAACCAAGGAAGTAAAAGACCTGGACTCAGAAAATTATAAGACGCTGAAGAACGAAATTGAAGACCATACAAATAAATGGAGGCACATACTGTGCTAATGGATTGGTAGAATTAACATCATTAAAATGTCTGTGATACCCAAAGCAATCTATAGATTCAATGCAATTTCTATCAAAATACCAATAATATATTTCACAGAACTAGAACAAAAACACCAAAAATCTATATGGACCACAAAAGACCCCAAATGGCCACAGCAGTCTTGAGAAAGAAGAACAAAGTTGGAGGTATCACTCTATCAGACTATACTACAAGGCCATAGTAATTAAAACAGCATGCTACTGGCATAAAAACAGACATGTAGATCAATGGAACAAAATGGAGAGCCCAGAAATAAGTCCACACCTATATGGTCAATTGATATTTGACAAAGGAAGCAAGAACACACAATGAGGTAAAAGTAGTCTATTCAATAAGTGGTGCTGGGAAAATTGGACAGACACGTGCAAAAAATGAAACTAGACCACCTTCTTACACCATATAGAAGAACAAACAAAATAAATTAAAGACATAAATGTAAGACTCAAAACCATAAAAATCCTAGAAGAAAACATAGGCAATAGCCCTAGCTGGTTTGGCTCAGTGGATAGAGTGTGGGCCTGCGGACTGAAGGGTCCTGGGTTCAATTCCAGTCAAGAGCACATGCCCGGCTTGTGGGCTCAACCCCAAGTAGGGGGTGTGCAGGAGGCAGCCTATCAATGATTCTCTCACATCATTGATGTTTCTATTTCTCTCTTCCCTCTCCCTTCCTCTCTGAAATCAAGAAAAATATATTTTTAAAAAATCTCTGGCATTTCTCTTAGCAATATTGTATCTGATATGTCTCCTCAGGCAAGGGAAACAAAAGAAAAAATGAACAAATGGGACTACATCAAACTAAAATGTTTTGCACAGCAAAGGAAACCATCAACAGAATGGCAAGACAACCTACTGAACAGCATAACACATTCACCAATAATATATTCAATAAGGGGTTAATATCCAAAATTTATAAAGAACTTATACAACTCTATACTAAAGCAACAACAACAACAATCCAATTTAAAAAATGGGCAAAGGATCTGAAAATTTCTTCAAAAAGGACATACAAATGGCCAATAGATGTATGAAAAGATGCTCAATGTTATTAATCATCAGAGAAATGCAAATTAAAACCCCCATGATATCACCCCACACCTGTCAGAATAGTGAGATAAAATACATGGTTATCTAACCACGATGCTGTACACACAAAACTAATACAAAGCCATATTGAGTGTGGAAGAAACAGCCCTGTGCTAAGGGTTGAGCCTTCCCTGGGCCTGATGTGGAATCCCTGAAGGATGTCAGTGATGGCGCAGCCCGAATGCTGTGACCATCCGCGGTCACACTTAGTCTTAATTGTGTCACGGAGAGCTCAGGTCGCCGTAATCAACCTTCATACAGGTTATAAGAGACATTCCTAAAACTCTCTCATGGTTTTGAAAATGGTTAATTTCTTCATCCTTTGCATTTATTTATTTAGAGTTTATTATGTGTCAGGCATTGCACTAGGATACATCATCCTATATAATAAAGGAGTAATAAGCAAATTGACCATCGCTCCAACACACAAGATGGCTGCCACAGATGGCCAGCAGGGGAGGGCAGTTGTGGGTGATCAGGCCAGCAAGGGAGGGCAGTTGTGGGTGATCAGGCCAGCAGGGGAGGGCAGTTAGGGGCAATTGGGCCTGCAGGGGAGGGCAGTTAGGGGCAATTGGGCCTGCAGGGGGGGGGGGGGGGGAGGAACCCAGGCTTCAGGGAAGGGCAGTTAGGAGTGACCAGGCCAGCAGGGGAGAGCAGTTAGGGGTGATCAGGCCTGCAGGGGAGGGCAGTTGTAGGGGACCAGGCTGGCAGGGGAGGGAAGTTAGGGGTGACTGGGCCAACAGGGGAGGGCAGTTAAGGGCAATCGGGCAGGCAGGGGAGCAGTTAGGCATCAATCAGGCTGGCAGGAGAGTGGTTAGGGGGTGATCAGGCTGGCAGGCAGAGGCAGTTAGGGGCAATCAGGCAGGCAGGCAGGCGAGCGGTTGGGAGCCAGCAGTTTTGGATTGTGAGAGGGATGTCCGACTGCACGTTCAGGACCGATCCAGTGGAATCTGTCCTAAATGGGCAGTTGAACATCCCTTGAGGGGTCCCAGATTGGAGAGCATTCAGGCTGGACTGAGGAACACACCCACACCCCCGTGCACAAATTTTGTGCACTGGGCCTCTAGTTAGAATATATCACTGAACAAAACAGACACAAATCCCAGGTCTGTGGGGTTAGCCTTCCATTAGGAGTTGGACAATAGACACACTGGGTGAGTCGGCGTATTGACGTGTGGTCTAAGTGCTAAGGAGAGAAATGAAGCAGGGCAGAGGGGAAGGAGTGCTGGCATCGGGGGAAATAAAAAGGAGGTGAGAGAGCTCGCCATGCAAAGAACACCCTGGAAAAGGGAACAGCAAATATGAAGGGCAGAAGGGCCAGAGAGCCTCGGGCCCAGTGACCAAGGGAAAGAAATGGAAGATGAGGTCCTACTTCCTGCCTTATTTTGTTGACAGTTGGCTACCTGGCTTTAGTATAAACACAAATCTGGCCAGATGGACAAGTGGATTGTAGCTATTCTGACATGAATGGGGAGGTCAGTGAGCATGCGCATTGATTTTTTTCACACAATAATACTTATTGAGCACGTATGTGCCAGGCGTACACAAAGCCCCTGTGTAGCGTATGTGGAGCATGCCTGTGGCTGCAGGGCTTGGCAGCCCCCACAGAGTCCCTTCTGCCTTCATGGGACTCAGGTTAGAGGGGAAACAAACGTGATGACCAGGTGGCACTTGTTGCGAAAGGGAAAGTACAAACTTCTAAGGACACGTGCTCAGGTGCATCCATTTTAACCTCTGGGTGTCAGGGAGGAAGTTCCATTTCAGCCAAATCTGGAACAGTGAACAAGATGGTCAGGGTCAGTGCGGGCAAGGGGGTTCCAGGCAAAGAATGGCCTGTGCTCAGGCGCAGCGATGAGGTGCCCGTGGCCCACCCGCAGGATAGACACAGTACACAGGAGAGAGGAGCGAATTGAGGCTGAAGAGCAGAGGGTGCAGGGCCTTATGCATTTTTTATTTTAATTTTTTGGTGTGGACAGGCCCTCACTGCTGTATGACACCCGCTGTGGCCCGTGTGAGGGTGTGAGGTCTGGTGGGTGCAGACCCTCCTCGGACCACCGACTTCCCTTGTGGGTTCCTCCCCCGCCCCCTGTCCCTAGACCGGTGGTCGGCAAACCGCGGCTCGCGAGCCACATGCGGCTCCTTGGCCCCTTGAGTGTGGCTCTTCCACAAAATACCACGTGCGGGCGTGCATGTACAGTGTGAAGTTGACGTAAAACTTTAATAAAGTTTATTAAGTAAAAAAAAAAAAAAAAAAAATTTTTGGTGTGTGGGGGGGTGCTTATACATTTTTAAAGATTAGGGGCCATGGAAAATCAATGAAGTTTTAAGTAGGTGACAGGCATAATTAGTTTTAGGTTGTACAACTCGAGAATCTCATATAGAAAATGAATATAAAAAATAATATAGCCAAAGGTTTCCCTGTCATCCAATTTTTATTGAGCACATGCCTGGTAGGACATTATTAAGTGTTCTATACGATGCAGAGAGTGGCCAACTGCAGAACCAAAATATTTCATGTGCTGAATAAGTCGTGTAAACCCCCAGCGAATTCAAAGGGCTGCTCGAATAGCACGCGGAGCCTCACAAAGCCACCCTGCCCGGCCCTGCCTCACCTCCTGCTGCTGTTAGAGGACCAGCCCACACGCAGAATGTATGAGGGATCGAGCAGGGAAGTCATACTGCAGACCCTTCACTCAGCAAGTTAACAAGCAAACGCACACCAGTCCAGGCTGTGCCCTGGAGACAGGGTGAAATGGCAGGTGTGCTCATCCTGGCCCATCTGGCTCAGTGGCTGGAGCGTCGGCCTGTGGACTGAAGGGCCCCGGTTTGATTCAGGTCAAGAGCTCGTACCTCAGTTCCCGGCTCGTGCAACCAATCAATGTGTTTCTCTCACATCGATGTTTCTCTCTGTCTTTCCCTCTCTCTTCCAAGCTCTCTAAAAATTCAATGGAAAAATATCCCCGGGTGAGGATTAAAACAATATTCATAAGAGTTGAGTTGGAGTCATGGTGAGCACACACCACATTTTTAAAAACCAGCATCTGGCCTGTTTTTATTGGGAGACATGCTAGTTGTTAGCGCCATCAAGGAGTGAGAATCATAAGGAACCTCGTATATCAATGTGAGGCTCCTCACAACATTGAAATAGAAGGTCAGTAATAAAAAACACAAAAAGGAAAAAGGCCCCAACTCTCCGGTGATGGTGGACCTCAGTGGCAATATGCTGCTTAAACACGTTTCCATGCGTGTCTATGCCGATACACGGACTCACATCAGCTCCTGGTAAAGCACCCACTTCTCTGTGGTGCTGTCCCCGGGGGCGATGAGTCTCTCTGAGAGAGCAGCAGCCAATCTAGCTCAGCTGTGCTCGGTCTGAGTTGCTTTCCTACCTACAAACCCTCACATCAAAGGGAGGAACATAATGTACAATTTTTTAATGGCTCTAGACCCAGGCTCTCAGGCTCTGCTCCTGCCTTGCCTCGGTGTAAACACCTCATCGAGATTGCCTGCGCTTCAACAATAGCAGCCAAATGCAATTCGAGAACCACAAGCCTTTGAAGTCCTCCCAGCAAAGGCCGTTTTCTAGTCTGGGATAATGACATGCCATGATTGCTGTCTTTGTTGTATCTTTTCAGTAGAGAAGCAATTATAGGCCCCAATTTAACAGAATAGACATTACACAGCTTATGATGCTCAAAATGCAATTTCATTTGATCATTTTCTCAATTTGATTGGTATTAATAGAATGGTTCACAAAAAAAAAAAAAAGTAGCTGGCAGAGGTTGTGTCCCATTCCACTTTCAAAGAGATAATGTAGAAGCATGCTCTACTTGCCCAGGACTCTGCTGGGCGACTCAGGCCCGAGTTCCCGCAAAACGGCGCTGTGGGAGCATCGTGCTTCCTACATTCTCTGGGGAAGGAAGCACCAGACAATGTATGTTCAGTTCGTAAACTTTTACCTAAGCTATACAATGGATCCCATCATTGCCAGTCTACCAGTGTCACCAGGGGAAGCCTGAATTACTGACCGCGCCCCCTTCGCAGCCACCACAGGGTAACACTGCCCAGGGGAAGGTCAAGGCATAAGCCCAACTTTTCTCTGAGGCTCCAGACAACAGCTCGTCCCAGACCCGTGTGTCTGGGGTTTGGAAAAGGGCTGTTTCCTTGTCCAGTTAGGCTGCCTGTTCAGGTGGGTTGTGTTTTTCTTACAGTCTTAGCCTTCACTTCTCCCAGACAGAGCTGATTGTCCCTTTAAGTAGGCTGTGCTTCCTTTCAACATGGTGGCAATAAGGGATTGAAACTCGTAATCATGACGACAAAGTTGTAAAACTTAGGACTTTCTAAAGTGCCCAGTATTTCTTGGCCAGGCCCTGCGGGAGGGGCCCGGAGCTGGACGCAGGAGAGATGGGCCCGACCTTGGGCAGCACCTGTTGTCCTAAACTCTCCATCTCAGCACAAGTTCAACTTTTCACGTGAAGTTTTCCATTTGCAGAGCAGGTGATCATTCAAACCCTGCCAATTGCTCCCACTGGACTCAGAAAAAGGCCATCATCAAATAGTTCATGTTGATCCTGGTAGCAGCAGTGAAAATTTAAGCATGATAAAGTTTCATTTTTTTTCCATTTTCAGATTAAGCTTTAAGTATCTAAACTTCCACACCTCCTATTTGTCCCCCACACACATGTGTGTGTACTATACATATATGTATATGTGTGAGTACAGTAATTGTGATAAGTAGACATTCAGGTAGAGAAGGTTACATTCAAAACAAAGGAAACAAAATGTTCTTTTTTGCGCCAGAGAAGCCACCCTGAGTGGGAAGGAATGAGGTGATCTTCAATGTCAAATGCTTGCTTCCTACTTAATACTTGACAAATGTTTTTGCTTCTTTTCATACTGAATACCAGTCTGCATAATGTGAGGAAAAAGTAAGCAGCAGACGGAGAACTCGAGCAGACATGACAGATCCCAAACCCCGTGTTCTTTCTAGTGTTACACCTGCTGCTGCTCACGCCACAGCCCCCAGGGGAAGTTAACAAAACCCGTATAAAATCCTGAATGGAAATTTTGAAATCAATCCCATCAGAAAGGGAGGCCAGCATTGCAGGTGATGGAGCCACGGCCAGGGCCCAGCGCGAGTGGCGCCCCGGGAATCCCACGCTGCTCCCCGCTCCTTGGGCAGGGGAGGCTCAGGAAGGCGCCCGGTCAACTCCGGCAGCGCTGGGTGCTTCCCGAAGGCGAGATTGGCCTGCTCCATGTGACCTCGAGGGCAGAGGGACAGGAACCAGAGGAGGACGGGTTTCTGCTCCTGAGCAGGAGCCTGGTGGCATGGGGGCTGCTCACTGGAGAAATCAGTGCTCAGCGCCTGAGGCGAGATTAAGGACCTAACATTTCATGCCAAGGGGCGATGGAAAGGGCCAGGTTTCCCACCGAAAGGGGATATTCGCAAGCTGCCTTTTTCTTTTCCCTCCCTCCCTCCCAACCTCCCTCCCTCCCTTCCTTCCTTCTTCCCTCCTTTCCTCCCCTCCTTCCTTCCTCCTTCTTTCCTTCCTTCCTTCTTCCCTCCTTTCCTCCCTTCCTTCCTTCTTCCCTCCCTTCCTCCCTCCCTTCTTCCCTCCCTCCCTCCCTCCTTCCTTCTTCCCTCCCTTCCTCCCTCCCTTCTTCCCTCCCTTCCTTCCTTCCTTCCTTTCTTCCTTCCCTCCCTTCCTCCCTTCCTCCCTTCCTTCCTTCCTTCCTTCCTCCTCCCTTCCTTCCTCCCTTCCTTCCTTCCTTCTTCCCTCCCTTCCTTCCTCCCTTCCTCCTTCCTTCTTCCCTCCTTCTTTTCCTCTTCCTCCCTTCCTTCCTTCCTTCTTCCCCTCCCTTCCTTCCTCCCTTCCTTCCTTCCTTCTTCCCTCCCTTCCTTCCTCCCTTCCTTCCTTCCTTCTTCCCTCCTTCCTTCCTCCTTCCTTCCTTCCTTCTTTCCTTCCTTCCTTCCTTCCTTCCTTCCTTCCTTCCTTCCTTCCTTCCTTCCCTGAGGATCCTTAAAGCTGTACTAACACTGACAAACAGGTAACTTCTGCCAGGAGAGGGGCATGCGTTTAGCAGCAAGTGGGTGAACATCTACATGGCACGGAAGTACCAGGGGTTTACCGGAGCCCCTCCAGAATTTTTCCCAATATGAAGATTGTATAACTGCAACTCTGCTTCTGAAATGCTCCCTGGTGCCCAGAATTCCACACAGGACAGAGGCAGTCTCATTTTCTAAATTTAGAACAGGTAGCTCATGGAGGCAATGGAGGGCCTGCAGAATTTGGGGACCCACGTCTAATAAAGCTGCCTCTGTTAGTGGTTCCCAACCCTGGCTAAGGTTAGACGTGAGTAAGGGGTGGTGGCTAAGGCATATCCATATGTGGGGCCACCCCAGAGGTTCTGACTTAATTGCACTGATATTTTTTTTAAAACTTCCTACTTTATTCTAATATCTTACTAAAGATATTAGAGAACCACTGATTGAGAACCACTGACCTATGTCCTTTAAATTCACTGAGTGCCAAGCCAAAAAATTTTGCAAGTCAAAGACGATATTTCTAATAAGTGAGTTTAGCAAAGCTTAGAGTCTGGGGTTACACTGCCTTCACTACTTCTTAGCTGTTGATTCTGGGCAAGTTACTTACCTCTGTGTCCCTCAGTTTTTCTATTTTTCAAAAGGTAATAATAATAGTGCCTACCTGACAAGGTTGTTTGAGGATTAACTGATAGATGCTAAGCGCTGGGGACAGCTACTGGCATACTCTAAGCATTCACTGTATATCAAATACTATGTCACTTCTATCGTTGTTATCATCTTGCAGGGTAGTGTTACTTCATTATATTATTTTGTCTCGCCTGCTCAAACATTAGTCGCAACATCTGGTTCAGATAACTTATAAAACCCTTATAAAACCGGGTCCTCTGAGTATGTAGAGCATTTAAAGTAATTAGTAGTGTGACCTCAAGGCACCAATCTTCAGATCATGCCTGAAAGAAAAACTGCTTATTCCCCTTTCTCTTTGGAACAATCCAGGTCCCTGAGGATGAACATGAATCCTTGAAATGAACTGAAAATAAAACCAGCCCTTTTCCTAGAAACCGGAACCCCATGGCTCTATGACCAACCCGAGTCCAGTCAGCACGCTACATGCTTCACCCTCTTAGATCTCCCCAGTCAGAGTAACTGACAAGATGTCTATCCAGAGTGCCGAGGAGATGGGAAATGTTGCCATCGATCCTGAAAACAACTGGCACCAAAGTGCCCAACAGCTAAAGGTTACTGCTGAATTGGATTTTCAATGTGTTTCCCGGGTGACTGCTGAATAAGTCAAGTCTGTGACTGACTTCTTGTCACTTAGGGTTTATTCTTACGCCTGAGGGTGGTCACACTTCCGAGGGATAACACTGGCATCTGCCCAGAGGAGCCAGTGCTTGCTCAGCAGCCAACCTGACCCATTTTTCCAAAGGTTCTATTTCCTAGAGGAAAATCATCATGTCACTCTCTAAACATCCAAAGTTATAACCCCTTAGAGAAGAAAAGCATGGAGAAAATGCAGGGAAATTCACAGTTCCAAAGTACGTCCACTTCTCTGCTGCTCCTAAGTCGGTTTCCTTTGGAAGTGGCAGTTCATCCTGAGGTGAGAGGGAACGTCCTCTTTGGGTTCCTCTTGTTTGGGGTTCTCTGTGCTTCCTGGACTCGTAAGTCTATTTCTTTCACCAGGTAGGGAAGTTTTCTGTGATTATTTCTTCAACTAGGTTTTCAATATCTTGCTCTCTCTCTTCTCCTTCTGGCACCCCCACAATGTGATGTTGATATGCTTGAAGTTGTCCCAGAGGTTCCTTACACTAACTTCATATGTTTGTATTCTTTTTTCTTTTTGCTCTTCTGATTGGATGTTTTTTGTTTCCTTGTATTCCAAATTGTTTATTTGATTCTCAGAATCCTCTACTCTACTTTTGAATCCCTATAAATTATTTGTTATTTCAGTTAGTGTATGCTTAATTTCTGACTGGTCTTTTTTTATGTCTTTGACATTCTCACTAAGATCCTTGAAAGTCCCACTAAGTCCCTTGATACTCTCATTAATTCCCATGAAGCTCTCATGAAGATCCTTGCGTAGCCGTATAACCATGGTTTTGAACTCTGCATCCAGTAGTTTGCTTGCTTCCATTTTTTTCATTTGTGGCATGTATTCTTTGTCTCTGCGGTTTGGCTGCTTCCCTGTGTTTGTTTCTTTGTATTGGGCAGAGCTGCTATGTGTCCTGGAATTGGTAGAGTGGCCTTGTGTAGTAGGGGTCCTATAGGGTCCAGAGGCTCAGCCTTCCCAGTCACCTGAGCTGGGCACTCTAAGTGCGCCCTGGTGTTGGCTATGTGCACAGTCTTGTAGTTAATCCTTTTTTAAAATATATTTTTTATTGATTAAGATATTACATATGTGTCCTTATCCCCACGTTGCCCCCTCCCCTCCCCGCCCCCCCACTCATGCCCTCACCCCCCCCCGTTGTCCGTGTCCATTGGTTAGGCCTATATGCTTGCATATAAGTCCTTTAGTTGATCATTCCCCCTTACCCCCACCCTCCCCTACCTTCCCTCCAAGGCCCGACAGTCCAATCAATGCCTCTCCGTCTCTGGATCAGTCCTTGTTCATCAGTTTATGTTGTTCATTATATTCCACAAATGAGTGAGATCATGTGGTATTTATCCACTCTTCAGTTCCATCCATGCTGTGGCAAATGGTAAGAGTTCCTTTTTCTTCTTCCTCTTCTTAAAGAATACCTTTCAGCATTTCATATAATGCTGGTTTGGTGGTGATGAACTCCTTTAGCTTTTTCTTATCTGTGAAGCTCTTTATCTGACCTTCTATTCTGAATGATAGCTTTGCTGGATAAATTAATCTTGGTTGTAGGTTCTTGGCATTCATCACTTTGAATATTTCTTGCCACTCTCTTCTGGCCTGCATGGTTTCTGTTGAGAAATCAGCTGACAGTCGTATGGGTACTCCCTTGTAGGTAACTGACTGTCTTTCTCTTGCTGCTTTTAAAATTCTCTCTTTGTCTTTTGCTCTTGGCATTTTAATTATGATGTGTCTTGGTGTGGTCCTCTTTGGGTTCCTTTTGTTTGGGGTTCTCTGTGCTTCCTGGACTTGTAAGTCTATTTATTTCACCAGGTAGGGGAAGTTTTCTGTCATTATTTCTTCAAATAGGTTTTCAATATCTTGGCCTCTCTCTTCTTCTGGTACCCTATAATTCTGATGTTGGTACGCTTGAAGTTGTCCCAGAGGCTCCTTACACTATCTTTGTATTTTTGGAATCTTTTTTCTTTTTTCTTTTTCGGTTGGGTATTTTTTGTTTCTTCGTATTTCAAATCTTTGACTTGATTCTTGGGATCCTCTTGTCTGCTGTTGGATCTCTGTATATTATTCTTTATTTCAGTCAGTGTGTGATTAATTTCTAGTTGGTCTTTTTTCATATCCTCCAGGGTCTCACTAAATTTATCGGCGGTTTCCATAAAATTCTTGAAAAACCTTATAAACGTGGTTTTGAACTCTATATCCAGTCATTTGCCTTCCTCCATTTCTGTCATTTGTGACCTGTTTCTTTGTCTCCGCATTTTTTATGCTTCCCTGTGTTGGTAGAGTGATTTTGTGTGCTAGGTGTCCTGTAGGGCCCAGTGGCTCAGCCTCCCCAGTTACCTGGGGTGGACACTCTTGGTGCACCCCCTTGTGGGCTTTGTGCACAGTCTTGTTGTAGTTATGCCTTGATTGCTGTTGGCATCACCGAGAGGAATTGACCTCCAGGCCAATTGGCAGTGATGACCAGCTGCGTCTGCAGTGGGAGAACTTCTGTGCTGAAGACACCTTTCTGGGGCAAGACTTGCTTCAGTGGGGCTTTGGTGCTCACTGAGTCCGCGCCCTGAGTGTGTCCCTTATGGATCTGAGGAGTTGTAATCTGGATGGTCCCCCTCTGACCACTGGGTACACCGGCTCTTGGATCTAAGGAGGTGCTAATTTAGCCTCTGCCTGAGGTTACCCAGCAGGAGCTACAAAGAGAACTGCAGATTCCCCTTCCTTTTTTGGAGTTTGGAGGTGCCCAGATGAGGCCCAGCTGTGAAGCAATGCAAGCTGCTGTGGGGCCTTGGGCCTTCTTTTGGAAGTTCTTGGTCTGTCTGACCCAGCTGCAATTTGTTAGGTAATTTTCAGGTTGCAAAGGGCCAGGGCATTCATATGCAAAAGCGTCTGCCGCAGCCTGGGTGGGGCGAGGTCTCAGGGAATCAAAGGGCAAAGCAAGCAGCTATGGCTGGTCCTCAGCCCTGCCCTAAGGGGCCGCGTGTCTCAGTGTCCCGATAATTGCTGCAAGCACCTCTGAGGGAAAGCCGCCCTCAAGTTCAGAGTTCTGCCTGCTGCCAGACAGTCCAGTTTCTCCCTGTATGAGTTCTGGGTCCCCAGAGACTTCCTGGAACCGGAGTTCAGAGCAGTCGGGAGCTTGTGACTCCCTCCTGATTCAAAAAGACAGCCGCGTCCTCAGGTGCCCGCCCCTTTCCGCGCATGCTCGAGCCTCCGTACCTTTGCACTTTACTTCCGCAGCTCCTCTGAGTCTCAGTGTGCTTTTCTCTTTCCTTCTAGTTGTAGAATTTACACTCATCCAGCCTTCCTATAGTTCTGGATGATGTCCGTTTTGTCTTTTCGTTGTATTTTTGACGTTGTTGTGGGAGGCAGCAATTTCCCGGTGTTTACCTATGTCGCCATCTTAGTTTCTCCTTGTAGTTAATCCTTGATTGCTGTTGGCATCACCGAGAGGAGTTGACCTCCAGGCCAATTGGCTGTGATGACCAGCTGCATCTACAATGGAAGAGCTGTTGTGCAGAAGATACCCCTATGGAACAGGACTTGCTTCAGTGGGGCTTTGGTGCTCACTGAGTCTGCCTCTTGAGTGTGTCGCTGGTGGGCAAGTAGAGTTGTAATCTGCTGTGGTCTGACGCTGTCCACCTGGTGCACTGGGTCTGGGGCCTCCTGGGAGTGCAAAGTTGGCCACTGCCTGCCCCTACCCGGCAGGAGCTACAGAAGGATCTGCTGATGGCTGCTGTTTGTGTTGGGCTTGGATGTGCCCAGGTGAGGCCCAGCTGTGATGCAAGGCAGGCTGGTGCTAGTGCTGGGTCTTGGGCCTCTTATTGATATGTTGGGGACACACTGTCACCAGCTGCAGCTTGTTTAATAGATTTTAGGAAAGTCTGAAGCCTGAGCCAGGATAGGCCATACATATGGAAAAGCTACTGCAAACAGCTTGGGTGGAGCTGCAAATTGAATGGGGCAGTATCTCAGGGAATCACCAGGGCAGAGCAAACAGTGTGGGCCATCTTGATGGAAACTCAGATATGGCTGCTAGTCAGCCCTGTGACAGGGGAGCTCCCAGCACAGGATCAATGACTCCTGAGAGCACCCCTATCTGGGAGAAAGCTGCCCCAAGTTCCTGCCCCAGTGCCAGACAGTCCAGTTCCTTCCCATATGTCCCTGGATTCCCCCAAAGCTGCCCGGTGCTGGAGCTCAGAGGGATTGAATAAGTCTGTGCACTGGCCCTTTAAAAGAAATGCCTGGGTCTCCAGCAGCCTTCGTGTCCTTCAGCCACAATCCTCACTGGTTTTTATAGCCCATAGTTATGGGCACTTCTTTTCCCAACTCTGGAACCCTGGGCTAGGGGTCTTGTGTGGGGCTGGGACCCCTTGTTCCTCATGGGCAGCCCCTGTAGAGACCATCTCCCTCCCAGTTAAAAAAATACACCACACGTGGGTGTCAGACCAGCCCGTCTGTGCCCCCACCCCTCCTACCTGTCTCAGTGTGCTTTCTTCTTTACTTCATTAGTTGTAGGACTTCCATTCAGCCAGCTTTCAGGTGGTTCTGAATGATGGTTGTTTTGTGTTTTGGTTGTAATTTTGATGTGGTTTTGGAAGTTGGCGAGTATCGATGTTTACCTATGCTGCCATCTTGGCTTTCCTGTCACCATATTTTTTACCAAAATAACAATGTGTTTTCCTCCATCTACTGCCATCTATACTTTATGATAGGTTTGGCTCAGTGAATGAAGACTTTTAGCTATTTCATGATCTAAAATTTCAAGTTTTTCTCCTAGCCAGTTTCCATATAAATAACTTCATGGGTTGAGTTAAATCTCACAGTACATTTGATTTTCAATGTTAATATTGTTATGTTTTATTAGCCTTAGGTAAAGTTTCTTTACCTGTAATCTCTATATTATACCATATTCCTGTAGCATTTACTATAAATTTAGTATTATTACAAAAGAAGTTACTTAGCATAACAGCGGAATTTTCTAATCCTTCCTGACAAAAATGTCCCTTTCCCATGTACCATGTATTGTTGTTTGTTGGGGTAGATACAATAGACAAGGCTTGGGTAAACTCAGATTTCACATAGTCTGAGGGAATAACTGTTTATGTCTTTGATTTTCATAATCTGACAATGATATGGGCTCCCATGTGCTGTCATGTTTTTAAATATGGCTCATCTACTTCCCTTGGAAAGTGTTATTAAGAATAGGTTTTAGGTTTTTTTTACCATCCAGTTAAATTATGGAAATTTTCACTTTAGGATTTAGCTGGGTACTAAATGTGTCATACATTACATTTTCCATTTAAGAATTTCCAAAGCTCAGGGAGACCATAAGAGTCCCATAGGTGTTTATACCCTTTGTAGCATTATAGTCATTTCAGTTTCCATTTGTATTAACACGGATAACAGGGCTTAATTAAGGTGCAGGCATTACTCATGAGCAATTGGCAAAAGGCAGTCAGACTTATGAGCCTAGTTAGTCTATAACTTTTTGATCCAAAAAGATATGCAAGCACTTTATGTATAGCAGAAAAAGAGTTCAAGTCATTCATAATTAAAGGACATAGTGCTTGAGGGATCATTTCTATTCTTTGTGCCACCATAATTTTAGTATGAGCAGCTGATTTCAAGCAGTGGGAAAGACAATGACTTTGATTTGAATGCTACAAAAAAGATCAGCAAACCTACCAATATCAAACAATCTTTAACAGAAATCCTGAAGGTAGCCAGCTGAACAACGCATGCAGGGGGTCATCTTTTCCTATTGTAGCCACTTAGCTTGTTGAGCGACCTTTTCTAATTAAGTCTCTGCCTCCCTGAGATGGAATAGGCAGTATGAGCAAATGGTCAAAGGCTATGTGATTGTCAAGGGCAACCCAAGCAAGAGGATGTAGAGATTTTGTTGGGTCAATCATCTTAGCCATCTTTTTAGCAATTTTCTGATGGTAACAGATAAAATTTTAATCATATTTTTATTAATATATTCTGGCTCTTGGGATTAGTATGCTGAGTATACTTTACCAATCCTGTCATCATAACCAGTCAGCATTTCCCTTTTGGGCCTTATGAATTGTTTTTGCTTCTATTGAAACAGCTCCTTGTTAAAATAATTTGTCCTATGGAAAGTCAGGGGATTCTTAGATAAAGGAGTGGTGAATTGCCCCAATAAACAGAGTTCTTCCATTTGCCAACTGTTTAAACATCAAAGTGCCCATCCTTTAGCTGGGGGATCTTCTATGCCACAAATAAAAATGAATTTGAGTGGGGCACAAACCACCACCACCCCACCGCCCCTGGAGTATTTTTGTTTATAGATTCCTTCGTAAGTATGACCGAGAGACTCCCTTTCAATCAAGAATGAAACCAGTTACATGGTTTCCAAAATCCACTGGGGTGATATTGGTTATATATTTTTTTTCCAATTTTGCCGTGTAGACATTTAGAGATAAGTAAGAAGGAGATCAGAGAGGGGGCAGAGTTAAACGCAAATCTGGTAGAGATGACAGGAATGGTGAAAGCATGGGATGGGCGTCCCTGGCTCTTGAACAATATCCACCTGCATCAAAGTTGGTAACAGGTACAACTAGTGGTAAGAATTGGTCTCTTATTGATTTAGGAATTTGATGACATATCTAGCAATCACTTAGATTTCCTCCTTAGCAGAACTTTGGGAGAGTTTCACTGAAATATCTTCCCAGGCATTAGAGAGAATGATGAAAGAGAGAGCAAGGAAAGGAGGAACAATTGGGTTTGTTATTTATTATGTTAGACAATCTTCCTGTAATATAAATCAAGATCAGCAAGGGATAAAGGCGAGAAATTCAAGTAAGAGTTTATGTAAAGGCTGGTGTGACACAGGCCTGGTCCAGTCTTTTGGGAAACAGGTCTTCACTTCAGTTGGCGGTGGCTTCTCACCTTCGAGTAGTTTTTGATGTTTGATGTAGGTGGAGGCAAGTGTCGCAGACAGGGGTAGATGTCCGTTTGGGGCCAGGTACCTTTTTAAAATGAGAAATGTGACTCCGTGCATGAACTCCTTTAAGTTTAGCTGCACCTGGATTGCTTAACCATATCTAATGGGGTCCCCTCCAAGGAGGCTGGAGTGAATGTTTTACTTGCTGTCTCTTCCCATAGACAATCCCTTATTGTAAGCCATGGTTTGAAGTCTTTGTCTCGTGGGAGCACAATATGAAGTGAATCAGTCATTAATTTATAGTTTTCTTCCAGTTGGTTAGTGAGTCCTTGACAAGCATGTGGAATGTCTCCTTTTAGCAAGGCTGGTTCATATGCCCCTTCATCCAGATGCATCAGGCGGCCAGTCACTGTCTCATAAGGAGAGAGGCTGTGTTTACCAAAAGGGGTGGATCTTAGGCTGAGGAGCGTTATAGGAAGAGCTGTTGGCCAAGGGAGATAAAGCTTCTGAGAATTTAGCTATTTGAGTTTTGATTGTACCATTGGTACATTCCACCAATCAGAGGGCAGAGGCGGGAAGGGTGATAAGAACAATTAAAATGTTGCAGAATAGGCCAAATGTTATAAATGGATTGCATTATTTTCCCAGTGAAGTGAGTCCCTCAGTTATTATGTAATTCAGTGGAAATTCCCCAATTGGAAATTATTTTTTCTAATAATAATTTGCCTGCATTAAAGCAGTTGCTGTTCTGCAAGGGAATACCTCAACCCAGTAAGAAAACACACATCACGACTCACTTAATCTTTCCAATATCCATAGAAAGATCCCAGAGCTCCATGGGGACATCCTGTAGTAAATGTTCAGTCTCAAGACTACTTTCCTCTTTTCTTAAAAAAATGCTTTTATTGGTTTGAGAGAGAGGAAGGGAGAGGGAGAAGGAAACCTCAACAGGCCACCTTCTGCATGCACCCTGGCAAGAGAGCGAACTCACAACCCTGGCGTGTGCCCTGACCGGGAATCGAACTGGTGACCCTTCAGTACTCGGGATGATGCTCAACCAACTGAGCCACACTGGCCAGGCAGTTTCCTCTTTTCCAGGCTCCTTTAAAATCATTTTCTCAATCGATCTATTTACTTCTAAATACATTTGACCTTTTGAGAAAAGGATATGTGGGTGTCATGAGCTTCAAGGAAGTCTTGTCCTATCAGGTGTATTGGGGCAGATTTGACTAGTAAAAGTATATGTTGCCCCGTAACATTCCTGAGGGAACAGATTCTGCATTAAAAAGACATAATTGGTTAGCTGCCCCTACCATTTGTTTAGGAGTTTTACTCTGAGGGCGAGGGCGATGTAACTGGGTAGGGTTGGAAACAGAGAAAGTAGTCCTGGCAGGGATGAGAGCCTTGGTCATTTTCCCCTTGGTGATAATTTCAGTTTCCTCTGAAGATTGGTAAGGAGAAGGGGAAATAATTCTCATAATTTTTGGAGCAGCCCTATGCTTGCTTCTGTTTCTTTCTTTTCTTTTCTTCTTCTCCTAAATGCCATTTCGGTCTTCTGCCATCTTTCTCCAGATGTCCTGGCTTGTTGTAGAAGCAGGTTCTCCTTTCCCTGGCGAAAGTCCTTTGGGAAGGTCTGCCCTGATTGCCTCATTATTGGAGCTGTAAATTCATGATTTTAGTAGCTCCATCCTTTTCCTTCTTTTGAATAGTTTAATTGACCAGCCAGAACTGCT
The DNA here is from genome assembly GCF_014108235.1 of Myotis myotis. Taxonomy (NCBI): domain Eukaryota; kingdom Metazoa; phylum Chordata; class Mammalia; order Chiroptera; family Vespertilionidae; genus Myotis; species Myotis myotis. The sequence goes on along the minus strand of NW_023416325.1, from coordinate 23,214,785 downwards.
AGCTGATTAGCATGCATAGTAGGCCAGTTTAATTGATGCTGTTCAACCAGAATTACAAACTCTTCATCTAATCCTTCCAAAAATGGCAACTTGAGAAATGGGTAATTTCGATGATTATTAAAATTGTCTGGAGACAGGTCTGAATGTTGTTTGGGAGTTTTATTGAAGTGTTCAGAGAAATCAGGCCTGGTTTCGTCAGGTCTCCACCTACAGTGCTGGGTTTCAGTCCAGTCTTTTTTGGAGGACACCTCAGGAGGGGCTTTGGTAAAACCAACGGGCTGGTTCCCTGCATCCATCCTGGTCTCTGTCTTAAAAACCCTCTGTAGGTTTTTTCCCAACAAGACTCATGTAACTTTTGTGCTGCCTTCCTCTCGGAAACGAACAGGTGTATCAGCTGGGACGGGTCTGAGAAGCCAGGCTCATGTGTCCTAATAGTTACATCAAATTCCTCACAAGTCTGCCAGGGTCCTGGAGGGGAGGGGACATCTCCAGCTGGGTTTCTTAATTGTTTTCTACGCGAGGTCACACACGTTATTGCTGGTTCTCCCCTCCTGGCACTGGCGTTTCCCTAAAGGGAGCCACCAGAATGTCTGGTCTTTCTAGCTGGTCCAGGCTCAGCTGTTTTTAGTTTCTTTTTCAGTCAGGGAAGGTGAAGGCGGGAGAGCAGGAAGAGAAGGGAAGGGGAGGGGAGGAGGAAGGAAAATACTAGTAAGTCCACACAGAAAAGCTCAGAGCGGAAAGGATATAGTGGAGTAGTTGGAAAAGAGGGAGGAGTAGGGACTTGGAAGCCATTTTTAATTCAGAGACAGTCTCTCAAACCTTTTTATTAACTTCCTGGGGAAAAAAGAGTTTATCTATGCCTTGTCTTGAGGCTCCTAATTTTCAAAGTAAGCTTCATATTCATTTTGTTTCATTTTAGAGCTGGCTTTTTCCAGTTGTACATGCATAAAAATCAATTTGAATATATCCAAAGTTCCTCCTTTTAGCCATCTTAACCTATGATCATTTTTTAGTTAAATCTTTCCATTTCTTTAAATACTTACAAATAAAGCTCTGCGTGAATTGTACGCGAATCCTTCAGGAGTGGAATAAGTGGCTGTCCGTTTGGGGCTTGTTGGCCTTGAAGGTACAATTTCCCGTTTTGAATTTAATTTCCTTTTGAAACCTGTAGAATCTGAATAAGCTTCTAGCAATATTAAGTTGTGGGTTACAGGGTGCTGCTTGTGGGTTGACTTCCTTGGGGCTTTTACCTCCTGAGTCTCTAGAGCCCTCATGTGCCTGGGTGTCTCTCTCTGGCTGTCTAATACAGCCATGGACTTGGATCATTGAGTGACGGTCCTATGTGTACGTCCCCAGACGAGTCAGTTATTATTACACTGTCCTGGATTTCCCTGTGTGATCACTTCGTGCCTTGAGATTCCCAGACTCCCCCACTGTGATATTTAGTTCATGAAGACTGCCCAAAACTGGGGCTGGAAGAAGTAGTTGTCCCTCTCATTTAACTAGCAAAGATTTCTTTTTTATTCAGACTCTTAAAAAGCAATCCTAATTGAAAGACAGAAACATAAAAACAAACACCCCTTCTTCCTTTTTCTGGGTTAATTTTAATTCAACCAACCCTTATCTTTGGTGCCACCTCGGGGATTTTCTAATAGCAGCTCAAGCAAAGCCAGGACTGCAACCAAAAGCAGGAAGGTCTGGGATTCCAGGAGAGAACTCGCCCAAGGTCACCAAGATGAAGCCAGGAGCCAGCGCAGCATAATGGGCCCCTGCTGGGGCCTAACAGCAGGTCTGTGTCTGCAGGGTGGTCCTGGTGGTTTTCTTTGGAATCCTGCTCACATCATCAAACAGATGAAAGGGTTAGCGTTTATTTGAGTCTAGGCTGAGGGCTAGCCCCGAAAGCAAAAGCTACGTTTCCAAGTGTCTGATGAGTGTCTCAGTTCCACTGAGGAAGAAAAGGAAGGAGGGCTTTGGTGCTGGACTGAAAGGGGGAGGGCATAAGGATGTGGGGGTGGGGGGAGCTTGGTGTTGAGTTTGGAGTTGCCTGGAAGAGGGCGTGAGGAAGGGGGGTGGGGTGGGGGCGGGGGCGGGGGCAGTGTTGTGTTGAGTTTGGAGTTGCCTGGAAGGGGGCTTGAGGAAGGGCGGGGATGTGGGGGAGGGTGGTGGTTGTGTTGAGTTTGGAGTTGCTTATATCTGGTCTGGGTACAGAACTCAGGAGAGACATAGGAGCTAGCACCATACATGTGCATCATTAGAATTCACTGGTGCATTGAAGCTGCGGGAATTGCTGAAATGCCCCAGGTAGGTAGTGGAAGAAGAGAGAAAGGTCTAGAACAAGGCCCTATAAAGAACGGCAGACGTTTAAGAGTGAGCAGAGGCAGAGGTAGAGAGCAGAAGGTGAGATTACAAAGGAATTGCCAGAGAGGTTAAAAGCTGACTAGGATAAAACAGTGTCATAAAACTGGAGACATGGAAATTTCAAGGAAGAAAAATCAGTGAGCAAGGTCAAACTCTGCAGAGACAAGTAAACAGATGCCGTGAAAAGGGGGTGATATGTGCACCTCATAGATTCGAGTTTCAAATGATTCAGAGAAAACTAAATACCAATACTACAAACAATAATAAAATAATATATATGTAAATGTGTGTGTCTGTCTGTGTATGAAGAGACAGAGAAGGAATCATAAAATGTGGCAAAATGTTAAAAATTGGTGAATCTTGGTAAAAATATTTGGGAGCTCTCTGTGCTATTCTCGCATCTTTTTCTCTAACTTTTAAAATAATTTTGAAGTTTGAAAAATAAAGAGTTAAAGAAAAAGGTACCCATAGTATTTAACAACTGAGAGGTTACTGGAGGCCTGAGCAGTGCAGCTCAGGTGGGTGGTGGGAATAGCTGCGTGGCTGCAGGTGCAGAAAGGAGATGAGACATGGGGAACGGAGCGCCAACACTTTCAAGATGCTTGGCAGTGGGTTAAGAGGGAAGTTTGAGCTGGAGAATGAGGTCAAGTGAGAGATTCTTTCATTTTTGTAACAGAAGAGGTTTAAACACATTTACATGCTGAAAAAAAGTGAGAAACTAGAGATAGGGAGGGCACGGGAAGAAAGAAGACACGGAGGAACCAATGTCCGTGAGACCATTTAAGCCTCTGTATTTTCATTTTTAGAATACTGATAATTGATCCTCTTCATCTTCTTTTCTTCTTTACAAGCCACGTAATCCCTCTGCACTTACCTTTCAATGTAGATCTTGCTGTCCTGCGTCACTCTGTGTGCCCTGAGAATCCTCACACGTCTTCCAAATTCGACTTCCGTTGTGTACTCAGAACTGGACACAGTACTTAGCGAAGGGCCTGACCCTTGCAGGCCAGTGAAAGGAAGAACACTCCCACCAACAGATCCTTCCCAGGCAAAGGACATGTTGTCAACAGAGAAATGGAAAGTTCTCCAATTAAGAAAAGCTTCAAAAGTATGAAATAGGTCCGGCCAGTGTTGCTCAGTGGTTGAGCATCAACCTATGAACCAGGAGGTCACAGTTTGATTCCCAGTCAGGGCACATGCTCGGATTGTGGGCTCAATCCCCAGTAGGAAGCGTGCAAGAGGCAGTCGATCAATGATTCTCTCTGATCATTGATGTTTCTATCTCTCTCTCCCTCTTCTTTCCTCTCTGAAATCAATAAAAATATTTTTTTAAAAAGGATGAAATAGGATATTTTCCTCTTGCCACTCTTAAATTACTCTTGACTTTGTAGGCAAGGAAAATGTATGGTAGTGTGAAAGGTGTGAAGGATCTTTGACTAATCTCAAAGTCTTTGGGATCATATCCTATGTAATCATCCCACATTTCCAAAGAGCTATTAATTTGGTTTTGCCTCTAACACCACCCATATAACTATGCTTCTTTTAAAATCTGAACAGAGTCCTCCCTTACTGATGCTGAAAATTAGAGCCAGTTGATAAGTATGCTCTAAATTTTCTTAATATTATCAGGTGGAACTTATAACCTAACCTCATAACTCATGTATTTGTTTCCTTAATAATTTTTTAAAATTTATATTTATTGTTGAAAATATTACAGATGACCCCTTTTTTTACCATTGACCCCCTCCACCCTGCCCCCGCTCCACCACCACCACTCCCTCAGGCATTCACTGCACCATGGGTTATGCATATGTGTGTATATGTTCTTTGGTTAATCTCTTCCAACCCCCACCCAAACCTTGCTTTCCCTCTGAAAGTCTTTTTCCTTTACCAGGTTAGGGAAGCGTTCCATGCTTCTATGTCCCTGGATCTATTTTGTTCATTAGATTTTACATATAAGTGACTGGCTTATTTTGCTTAGCATAGTACTCTTCAGGTCCCTCCGTGCTGTCTCAAATTACACTTGACACATAATATTATATTATTTTCAGGTATTCCTAGTGATTACGAAGTGATCACTTCGATAAACCTAGTACCCATCTGATGCCACACTAGTTTTTACAATATTATTGCCTACACTAGAGGCCCGGTACACAAAATTTGTCCCTCAGCCTGGCCTGCACCCTCTCCAATCCAGGACCCCTCAGGAGATGTCCGACTGCCAGTTTAGGCCTGATTCCCGGGATTGGGCCTAAACCGGCAGTCAGACATCCCTCTCTCAATCTGGGACCACTGGCTCCTAAACGCTCACCTCCCTGCATGCCTTATTGCCCCTAATCACCTCTGCCTACATGCCTGACCACCCCTAACCCCTCTTCCTTCTTGACTGATGCCCCTAACCACTCTGCCTGCTGCCTGCCTGATCACCCCTAACCGCCTCTGCCTCAGCCCCTGCCACCAAGGCTTTGATTCCCAATCAAAGACATCCAGAAGACGTCCAGTCTATCTGGTCTAATTAGCATATTACCCTTTTATTAGTATAGATTCCTTATGCTGTACTTTACAAATACCCATGACTATCTTGTAACTATTAATTTGTACTTCTTAATCCCTTCTCCTTTTTGACACCCCCAACCCCAATGCCCTCCCCGACCTGACAACCATCAAAATGTTATCTGTATCTGTGGGTCTGTTCCTGTTTTGTTTATTTGTTTATTTTGTTTTTTAGATTTCACATATAAGTAAAATCATATGGCATTTGTTTTTGTCTGTCTGACTTATTTCACTCAGCACAATGCCCTCTAGTCCATCCATGTTGTCGCAGATAGCAAGATGTCATTCTTTTTTATGGATGAGTTATAGTCCATTGTGTATAATGCATGACTTCTTCTTTATCCATTCATCTATGATGAACACTTAGGTTGCTTCCATATCTTGGCTATTATAAATAAACATATGGATATACAGTACATGTCTTTTTAATTTAATGTTTTGGGTTGTTTTGTTTTGTTTTTCAGATACATACCCAGAAGTGGGTTTGCTGGATCTTTCTTTATCTCTTGTTATAACCTCTGCTTTAAAGTCTACTTTGTCTTATATAAGTATTGTTACCCCAGCTTTATTTTTTATTTTTCATTCCCATTTCCATGAAATATCTTCTTTTATCCCTTGATTTTCATTCTATGTGTGTCTTTCAATCTGAAGTGGATCTCTTACAGACAACATACGTATGGGTCTTGTTTTGTTATCCATTCAATTCTTGTATGTCTTTTGATTGGGGCATTTAATCCATTTGCATTTAAAGTAAATGTTGATAGATACGTATTTATTGCCATTTTATTATTCATATTTTTATCTTTTTCTTCTTCTTCTTCTTAAAGAAAACCATTTAACATTTCTTTTAATACTATCTTGGTGGTAATGAACTTCTTTAGCTTTTTCTTGTATGGGAAGCTCTTTATCTGGCCTTTGATTCTAAATGATAGATTTACAGGGTGGAGTAATCTTGGTTGTACAGTAGATCCTTGCTTTCCATTACTTTGAATATTTCTTGCTAATCTCTTCTGGTCTGCAGAGTTTCTGTTGAGAAATCAGCTGAGTCTTTATGGTAACAAACTGCTGTTTTCTTGCTGCTTTTAAGATTCTCTCTTTGTCTTTAACCCTTGGCATTTTAATTATGATGAGTCTTGACCTTTTTAGGTTCATCTTGTTTGGGACTCTCTGCCCTTCCTGGGCATGAGTGTCTTTTCCTTCACCAGATGAGAATTTTCCATTATTATTTTTTCAAATAGGTTTTCAATTTCTCTCTCTCTCTCTCTCTCTCTCTCTCTCTCTCTCTCTCTCTCTCTCTCTCTCTCTCTCTTCTCTTCTCTTTCCAGCACTTCCACGATGCTCAAAGTTGTCCTTGAGGCTCCTAAAACTATCCTTTTTTCTTTTGGATTCTTTTTTCCTTTTTCCTTTATGCTGTTCTGATTAGGTGTTTTCTGCTTCCTTATCTTCCGATCACTGATTTCATCTTCTGCTTCATCGACTCTACTGTTGCTCCCTGTAATATAATCTTCATTTCAGTTATTGTACTCTTTTTACCTAATTCCTTTTTATATTTTCTGTGTGCATTTCCATGTTTTCTGTCTCTTTGTTGACGTTCTCACTAAGTTCATTTACTCTCACTATAAGTTCACTGAGCATCCTTATAACCAGTGTTCTGAACTCTGCGTCTGGCAGATTGTCTCCATTTCGTTTCGGTCTTTTTCTGGTTTTGTTCTGTTCTTTCATTGGGACAGGTTTCTTTGCCTCCTCACTCTGGCTGCCTCCTGTGTTTGTTTCTGTGTGTTGGGTAGAGCTGCTATGTCTCCTGGTCTTGGTAGAGTGGCCTAACGTAGTAGGTGTCCTGTGGAGTCCAGTGGCACTGCCTCCCCAGTCACTCAAACTGGGCCCTTCAGGTCTGACCCCTCTGTGAGCTGTGTGCACCATCCTGTTGTAGTTGAGCGTTAATTGCTGTTGGCACATTAATAGGAGGTGTTTGCCCCCAGGCCTATTGGGGGTCTCCTGATGAGACCACAATTAAGGATCAGCTGTGCAGGCCTCACCCCACATAGGAGGACTTGCTTCAGCTGAGCTCTGGTGTCAGGTGACTCCACCCCTTAAATGTGTTGCTTGGGAGGTGGTTGTATAGTGCTTTGGCATGGCCTGGAGCTGTCCACCAAGTACATTGGCTCAGGGTCTCCTGGGAGGTGCAGGCCAAGGTAAGCCACCCAGCATGAGCTACAAAGTGATGTGCAGATGGCTGCTACTTGTGCTGGGCGTGGGGTGCCCAGGAGAGGCCAAGCCAAGCTGTGAGCGAAGGCTGGCTGCTATTAATGCTGAACCTGGGGCCACTTAGCAAGATCTATGGGGCCACCAAGAAGCCAGGTCCTGCTTGTTTGGGGTGTGTGAACCTTGGAGGGAGTTTAGGAAAGTCCACACATGAGCCGAGTCGGGCTGTTTGTATGAAAAAGCCACTGGAAGCGCTTTTGGTGGGCCTGCAAGTGGGATGGGTGGGTCTCAGGGAATCACCAGGGCAAGGTGAACAGTGTGAGACATTGATGGAGATCAGATATGGCACCTGCCTGCCGGATCTGCCGGGGGAGGGCTCAGCGGAGAAACAGTGGCCTCTGCCAGCACTTCTGTCTGGGAGAACGCTGCCCTCCCGGTGTCCTTGGACAGTTCCGTTCCTCCCCAGGTGTCTGTGGTGCCTTTCAAGCTGCTTCCCCAACACAGAGCTCAGAGTGAGTGAGGCAGACTAAGTCCGTGTGCAGGCCCTTTAAGAGGAACTCCAGCAGCCTCCGTCTCACTCAGCCAAGATCTCTACTGCTTGTTTGTTTTTTAAAGAGACCAAAGTTCTGCCACCTTGAAACTGTTTTTTTGTACATTAATTTTACAAAATTAATTTTAAGCTATTTTTAAAAAATATATATTTTTGGTGATTTCAGAGAGGAAGATAGAAGAGGGAGGGAGAGATAGAAATATCAGCGATGAGGTAGAGAATCATTGATCGGCTGCCTCCTTCATGCCCAACAATGGGGATTGAGCTCACAACCCGGGCATGTGCCCGGACTGGGAATTGAACCATGACCTCCTGTTTCATAGGTCGGTGCTCAACCACTATGCCATACTGGCTGGGCTCCACTGATTTTATAGCCAGAAGTTATGGGGACTTCCCTTCCTGGAACTGGAGCCTGGCCTGAGGGATCTGGTGTGGGGTGAGACCCCTCACTCCTCAGTGGAGACCTCCACATCCAAGACATCCCTCCTGGTTTTTAATCACTATCTGGGTTGTGGGACCAGCCTGTTCCATGTTTCTGCCCCTTTACCAGCCTCCATGTAGCTTCTTTTTTATACCCTTAGTTGTAGGACTTCCATTCAGCTAGATTGCAGGCAGCTCTGAACGATGAACTTCCAGTTGAGATCAGAGCATATATTCTCCCCTCTGCTTACGCCATGTAAACAGCAAAGCCGTGAAAGAGGAAACTTCTGGTCTGCCTCTCTCAGGGCTGGGGAAAACTCTCTCAGATGGCCCAGTGGGAACAGACATTAACTAAGGTCGGGTCTGACTGAGAAATTATCACCCTCGCATTAGGCACCAGGTACCCGGGCGCTGACGGTGCCGCCGAAGGACCCAGCTCTGTGTGCGCCAGGGAAACCGCCGGCCATTAAGCAGTTGCTCCGAGTGCATGCAGCATGGGCTGACTGTGCCTGTGGGCAACAAAAGAACCCCAGTGAGAGCCGATGAAATAGAGGGTTTCAGTGCTGATGGAGATTAAATCGCCTCAGGTCTGGCCACCTAAAGTGTGACACCTGATGTCTCCATTGTAGGGTAATAAATCCTGGGTAAACCACAGATCTCAAGGAGGCTACTGGGAAAGTAAGAGACATCACATCAAGCCCATAAGTGTCTTCCTTGCTGGGGACTGAAATGCCACCTCGGGCACTTACATTTGTGTGAATAGCGAATGTAACACTTGAGAGGAAGCTTCATGACATGATGAGTCCTTGGCCTTGTTGACAATGCACCCTGAGAAGAACACTGTAGTAACCTGAACTGTCAGCAACGGTGTAACATGACTAAACCCAAGATTTCAGGTGTGTACCCAGGAAAAAAATTCCTAATAGGTGTTTCTTTTCCTTTTTTTGTTTTTGCTGGAAATGAGGAAAGAGAACTAAAGCAAGTACAGTTAAATGGCAGCAAAAATAAAGTTAGTGGTCACTTATTTTTCTAGCAATTGAAAGACTGAACAGGTATGGAAAAGACTGACCTTATCAGCACCGATACATGTTTACAGATCCCAGCAAAGGGCCTTTCTGCCTGTCACAGACAGTGATGACAGCCATGGAAAGAGCCCCGTGCTTCATGAACACACCTGTGAGACTGTGAATAGCAGGTTTCCTCTGGATCCGCTGCGAGGAAGGGTGCTCTCGGGCACCTGCAGAGCCTTCTCGCCCACATTCCCATGCAGCTCAAGGCACTGCCTGGGAGGAAGAACTTGTCTCTCCTTTTTTAAATCATTGATTTGAGAGAGAGAGGGAGAGAGATCAATTTGTTATTCCACTTATTGATGCATTCATTGGTTGATTCTTGTGTGTGCCCTGATTGGGTATCGAACCTGCAACCTTTCTCTGTATGTACCAGGACAACCCTCTAACCAACTGAGCCACCCGGCCAGGGCCACAGCCTGTCTTAATTGGAATACAGAAAAGGAAGTTTTCTTTTTTGGAACACCACAGGTAAAAAAAAAAAAAATTAAAGTTTAGAGAAGCTAATCAGAATTTGGCCAATCCTCCAGAAATCTCCAATTCCAAAGACAACATACTCTAAATTTCAAATTATAAGCCATTCTTATTTTGAAAATCTGATGTAAGAAGTAAAATTCTCTGTTATGTTTTAAATAGCCTCACCCTTATCATTGTAATTAGATTTCATTCAAAATAGAATGCCACCTAATATTATACAAGAATAGGATGAGTCTTAGTGATTATATCAGGAAAGTGAAATAAAAGTTGAATTCATTGCAAGACTTTGATCATTCTTCATAGCAAGCTAAACAGTTTAAGCAAAATCATGATTTACTCACTTTAAGCTATTTTTCTCAAATGGTCCTGGTAACTTGCATGTTTTGATTAATGTTTTGTGGACTCAGACCACAGAGCGCTCATACACGTGTGCTCAGAAAGGAGGCATGAGCTGCAGTTATGTAACATGCTGATGCATGTGGTCATCTGGCTGTTTTCAGTGAGCAGTTAATCATTCCAACGGCCTCTTAGCTCAGCGAGTTTTTCACAATGTAATGAGTGCTTTATTCCTTGAAACATATTTCTAAATGACTTAGTACAATATAGTTACATGGTGTATCTATTATATCAGGAGTACATTTTGTTGTTACAAGACTGAAAAGCATGAAGACTGTTGTGAAGTTGAATTATTTCCCCCAGACGTTTGATTGCCTAAGTACAGGCTACATTAAGGAACAGAACCAAAACAACCCTTGTGGTTTCACAGACGTCCTATCGGAGTGCAGACTCTTATAAATCCAATTTGTTTCCTCTGGTGAAGAGGTCATGTCTAGCTGCTGAACTATATGAGTAAAAAGATCTGGTAAGTGATTGTATTTCATACTAAACTTGTGTTTGGTTGGTAAAGCAAATCATTAATGTTCTTTCTGGTTAATATTTTTGAAATATTCCTATTAGTTCAAGTAAACTTGCCCTAGCCGGTTTGGAGCATCAGGTTGCGGACTGAATGGGTCCCGAGTTCGATTCCAATCAAGGGCACATACCTTGGTGGCAGGCTCAATCCCCAGCCCTGGTCAGGACTCGTGTGGGAGGCAACCATTCTCTCACATCGATGTTTCTCTCTCTGTGTCTCTCCCCTTCCCATCCACTCTCTCTAAAAATCAGTGGGAAAATATCCCCGGGTGAGGATTAATAGATAGATAGATAGATAGATAGATAGATAGATAGATAGATAGACGTGAATATTTTGATGTACATTTGCATTTTCTTTGTATGCAGCTCTTTAGAGGGAAAGCTTCTCTCCCCACCCCAACTTAGCAACACTTCGTTTTATAAGATTTTAAGTCAAAGCCTTGTCCTTGATAGAAAGTCCATTCTAAACTCTGTATTTCTTTCTAGAAAATGTATAACCTAAAATCGCCAGGAGGAGTCACCAAGCTGAGTCTCCTCTCGGGGCCTGAGATAGGAAAGAACCTCTGTAGTCTCTATCTCTTTTCAACTCCACGGTCACCTTCCTGCAAGTCTCAGCTCCCCGACGAAAACCACTAATTTAAAATGTGTGAAGAGTGCCCACCTTTTAATTTTACATTAACCAAAATATCTTTTTGGAATTACCAGGAACACTGCTCTCAGTATGAAAGTGCAGCATCGAGTCAGGAACCCAGAGGGCGATCTCCGGAAGCCGCCAGTGGCCAGCAGCCTTCCAGAAGAGCAGCCGGGCACAAGGCTGGAAAACAGCAGAAGCACAAGCCTGGCCTGAAGTCTTTGGTGCTGGAAGAGCTGGTGTTCAGTCAGGGAAACCCGAAAAACCCTCCCAGACGGCAACCAACTCAGAACAAGCCTGTTGATGCTCCCATAAGGCACGAGACAGCTGCGGTCACGCATGCCCCCAGCAACGACTTACAACACTCAGGGGCACCTAGGGGCCAGGGGCCCCACGGAACCGCCAGTAGATTTGCTCCACCACAGCAGACTTTTGACAAGGCGTTATTATACAAAAATGCTCCTGGATATCACTCAGTGATGAATTTTAATAAAAAAAGAGGACGCAAAGACCAAGAAGAGGACAGATTTTCATACCAGCAGCTACACATGAACACTCTCTCCAATATGGACTTGAACTACCCTAATGGACTCACTAAGAGACAAGTGCCCCTGAGTTACAAAGGCTCCCAGTCTGCTTCTAACTCAAATGTTAACAGACCAACTGAAAATAAGAAGCAACCCAAACAAACTTACACAGAGGCCAAATATAAGAACTTGGAAATATTATGGTAAGAATGCTCTTTTCTCAAGTGGTTTTTTAGAGGAGACAGACAGGAGAGGAAGAATGGGAAGTGATGGGGGGAGGGGAGGGTCAGGGCATGGTCAGAGGAAAGGAAAAATTTACCTAACAACATCCTTGGCTCCAATTTCTGCCTAAAATAGTCCACTTTTTATGTATTTCTTTTCTTTTTCCCTGTCTCCTCTACTGTTTCCACTCTAGTTAAACCAGAGGTTGGAGGGAGGGGAGAAGGAGAGAAAGGCAAAAGACCCAGTCTTAGAATTTTCCCATCTGCCACTGGCCCCATCTCCGATGGACTATGAAGATGATACCAGTCTCATAAAATTAGTTGGGGAATACTCCCCTATTTTACATTCTCTGGGATACTTCTATTACTTGAAGATTTCACAGAATTTTTTGTAAAACTATTCAAGTCATAGGTACTTTTATTTCACTTTGTTCTATTGTTTGTAGGCAGATTTCAACTTTCGCTACTTACATTGCTTGTGATACTCATATATTTGAATTGATTTCTACCATCTTGATTGGTCCTTCTTCTTTGCATCTTTTTATTATATCTTCTATTGAACTGATAGAATATTCTTTGTTACTTTTTCCCTAGAAAAAGGGAAATATATATTTATCTTTCTATTGGAAATATATATTCTCTTTCTATTCTTTTTTTTACCTTACATACTTAACTACTCTTATGTAAAATTGATATTTCCATTCTCCTCTAGAATATATTCAATATCAATGGATCATTATTACCAGATCACTATTTCTGCCACACATATTATATTTTTGTTATATTATCCAAAATCTTATATCTCCAAAACTAATCATTACTTTTATTGTTATGTAGAGTCAGTGATGTTTTTATTCTTTATTTTTATAGAATTTATTGGGCATATATATATGCTAAGTGTCTGACTAGGTGGTTGACCGACCAGTGGCTATGACGTGCACTGATCACCAAGGGCAGGTGCTCCAACCGGTAGGTTAGCTTACTGCTGGGTCCAGCGGATCGGGACTGGGCAATATGGGGCCAGACAAGCCCTGGAGCCTTCCCGCAGTCCCTCCCATAGCCCCTTCCCCTGCCATTGGCCCCAATCAGCCCTGATCAGGACTGGGTGAGATGGCCCTGATTGGCCCCTATCGCTGGCCAGGCGGAGGGACCCCACCCGTGCACAAATTCGTGCACTGGGCCTCTAGTTAGTTAATAAAATTATAGAGGTTTCAGGTGTACAATTCTATATACATCATCTTTATATTATATTTTATGTTCAGCACCTCACGTCATTTATCCCCACTTTACCTTCCTACCTTTCCCCCACTTTCGCTCTGCTCATTACAATGCTGTTGTCTGTGTCTACCACTTTTGTTTTGTTTTTGCTTAATCCCTTCACCTTTTTCACGCAGCCCCCCAAACCACCTCCTCTCTGACAGTTGTCAGTCTGTTATCTGTATCTATGAGTCTGTTTCTGTTTTGTTTGTTAGTTTATTTTGTTCATTAGATTCCACATATAAGTGAAATCATATGGGATTTGTCTATCTCTGACTGGCTTATTTCATTTAGCATAACACTGTGCAGGTTGACCCATGATATTGCAAAGGGTAATGTTCTCTTTTTTATGGCTGAGTAGTATTCCGTTGTGTAGATGTACCATGGCTTTTTATCCACTCATCTGCCAATGGGCTGCTTGGGCTGCTTCCAAATCTTGGCTATTGTAAATAACGCTGTAATGAAGATAGGGGCATACATTATTTCTGATTGGATTTTCGGATTTCTTCAGATATGTGTTTGGAAGCCAAACCTCTGGGTCAGAAAGCAGTTCCATTTTAAACTTTTTGAGGTCACTTCATACTGCTTTCCACAGTGGCTGCACCAACCTGTAGACCCTCCCAACAGTGCACAAGGATTCCCTTTTCTCCACATCCTCCCCAACACTTGTTTGTTGACTTATTGATGATAGCCATTCTGACAGGTGTCAAGTGATATCTCATTGTGGTTTCAATTTGTATTTCTCTGAATGTTAGTAACATTGAGCATCCTTTCATATGTCTATTGGCTATCTGTATGTCCACTTTGGAGAAGTGTCTATTCAGAACCTTTGCCTGTTTCTTAATTGGATTGTTTGGGGTTTTTTATTTGTTTGTTTGTTTTGTTTGTGTGTGTGTGTGTTGTTTTATAAGTTCTTTCTAAATTTTTAATATTAAGCCCTTATCATATGTGTCATTGGCATATATGTTCTCCCATTCAGCAGGTTGCCTTTTCATTTCATTGATACTTTCCTTTGCTGTACAAAAACTGTGTAGTTTAATGTAGTTCCACTTGTTTATTTTTTCTTTTGTTTCTCTTGCCCAAGGTGATAAATCAGAAAAAATATTGCTATGGGAAATGTCCAAGATTTTACTTCTAGGACTTTTATGGTTTTGAGTCTAACAGTTAAGTTTAATCCATTTTTATTCCTGTGTATTGTGTAGGTTGGTGCCCTACTTTCTTTATTTCTTTATTTTTCACATATCAGTCCAATTTTCCCAACACCATTTATTGGAGAGACTGTCTTTACCCCAGTGTGCGTATTTGCCTCCTTTGTCAAATATTAATTGACCACCGTAAAGGCGTGGGATTATTTCTGGGCTCTATTCTGTTCCTCTGACCTCTATGTCTGTTTGTAAGCCAGTTCCATGCTGCTTTGATTACTATGGCCTTTTAGTATAGCTTGATGTCAGGTAGCATGATTCCTCCAATTTTGTTCTTCTTTCCCAAGATTGTTGTGGGTATTCAGGGTCTTTTGTGGCTCCACATAAATTTTGGATATTCTAGTTCTATGAAATATGCCATTGGTATCATGACAGGAATTTCATTGTATCTATAGATTGCTTTCAGTAGTATGGACATTTTAATGATGTTAATTCTTCCTATCAATGAACATGATATATGCTTTCCATTATTTATATCTTCTTCAATTTCTTTCTACAGAATCTTGTAATTTTCTGAGTAAAGGTCTTTTACATTGGTATTTTTATGCAACCATAAATGAAGTTGTTTTCTTAGTTTCTCTTTTTGATAGTTTATTATTGGTGTATAGAAATGCTACCAATTTCTAAATATAATTTTATATTTTGCTGCTTTGCCAAATTCATTTATTAGATCTAGTAGCTTTTTGGTGGAGTCTCTAAAGTTTTCTATGTACAATATCATACCATCTATGAATAATGAGTTTTACTTCTTCCTTTTCAATTTGGATGCCTTTCATTTTTTCTTCTCCTCTGATTGCTGTGGCTGGGACTTTCAGTACTATGTTGAATAGGAGTGGTAAAAGCAAACAACCCTGTCTTGTTCCTGATTTTAAGGGAAACTCTTATAGTTTTTGTTCATTGTAACTGATGTTGGCTATGGGTTTGCCATATATGGCCTTTATTACATTGAGGTATGTTCCCTCTATTCCCACTTTCCTGAGAGACTTTATTATACAGTAGAAGCCTGGTGCATGAAATTCGTGCACGGGTAGGGTCCCTAGGCCTGGCCAGCACTCAGGGCCGAGCGGGGCCTTTGGCGGGGGCCTTCCTTCATTCGGCACCGCCCCCTGGTAGTCAGCACATGTCATAGCAAGCAATCAAACTTGCAAGGGTACAATTTGCATATTAGGCTTTTATATATCGAGACTAGAGGCTTGGTGCACAGATGCGTGCCCTGGTGGGGTCCCTTGGCCTGGCCTGTGGACATCCCCCAAGGGGTCCCGGATTGTGAGAGGGCGCAGGCCAGGCCGAGGGACCCCACCGGTGCACGATCGGGGCCAGGGAGGGACTACGGGAGGGCTCTAGGGCGTGTCTGGCTGTCTTGCCCAGCCCTGATCTGCCGGACCCCAGCAGCAAGCTAACCTTCCTGTCAGAGTGTCTGCCCCTGGTGGTCAGTGCATGTCATAGCAACCAGTCGAACAGTTGACTGTCCACCCCACTGGAGGTCAGTGCACATCATAGCAAGCGGTCAAACAGTCAAATGAACAGTCAGACACTTAGCATGTTAGGCTTTTAGTATATAGGATAGGTGCTGAATTTTATCAATTGTTTTTCCTGCATTTGTTGATATGATCATGCGGTTTTCATCCTTCATTTTCTTTATCACATTTTTTGCTTTGCAGATATTATACCAACCTTGGATCCCTAGAATAAATCCCATTTGGTCATGGTATATGACCTTTTTGACATATTGCTAGATCCAATTTTCTAATATTTTGTTGAGCATTTTAGCATCTATGTTCATCAAGGATATTGGCCTATACTTTCCTTTCTTTGTAGTTTTTTTTATCTGGTTTTGGAATTAATATAATGTTGGCCTCATAAACTGAGCTTATGAGTCTTCTCTCCTCTTGAGTTTTTTGGAATAGTTTGAGAAGAATAGGTGTTAGTTCTTTGAATGTTTGGTAAAATTCAGATGTGAAGCCATCTGGTCCAAGACTTTGGTTTGCTGAGAGTTTTCTCATTACTGCTTCAATTTCACTAGTTGTAATCTGTCTATTCAGATTCTCTGATTCTTTCTGCTTCTGTTTTGAAAGATTGTATGTTTCTGGGAATTTATCCATTTCGTCCAGGTTGTCCAATTTATTGGCATATAGTTGGTCATAATATTTTCTTAGAATCCTTTGTATTTCTTTGGTATCAGTTGTTATTTCTCCTCTTTAATTTCTCATTTTATGTATCTGGGTCCTCTTTCTTTTTACTTTTTTCTTAATCCTTGCCCAAGTATATGTTTTTCACTGGTTTTAGAAAGAGAAAGGGAGAGGGAGGGATGGAGAGAGAGGGTAGGAAGGAGGGAAGGAGAGAGAAAGAGAGAGAGAGAGAGAGAGAGAGAGAGAAATTGATGTGAGAGAGAAATTTTGATCAGTTGCCTCCCATACCACCAGGGATTGGACTCACAACCTAGGTATGTGCCCCAATCAGGAATTGAACCCAACCAACTGAACTGCACTGACCAGGGTTCTATTTTTTTCTTGATGGGTATGGTTAAATGTTTATCAATGTCATTTATCTCTTTAAAGAATCAGCTCTAGGTTTCATTGATATTTTGTATATTTTTAGACTTTATTTCACTTATTTCTCTCTGATCTTTATTACTTCCTTTCTTCTACTCACTTTCAGCTTTGTTTGTTGTTCTTTTTTAAGTTCCTTTAAGTGTAAATTTAGATTGTTTATATGAGATTTTTCTTATCTTTTGAGGTAGGACTGTAATGCTATGAATTTTCTTCTTAGGACCGCTTTCACTCTGTCCCATAGGTTTTGGGTTGCGATCTCATTTTTATTTTTTTCAAGGTATCTTTTGATTTCTCCCTTGATCTAGTTTTAAACCAATCCATTGTTTAGTAGCATGTTATTTAGCCTCCATGTTATAAGTATTTTTCAGTGTTCTTCTTGTTATTGATTTCTAATTTCATACCATTATGGTCAGAAAAGATACTTGATATGATTTCAATGTTCTTAAGTTTATTGAGACTTTGTATTGTTTTGTACCCTAGCATATGGTCTATCCTAGAAAATGTTTCATGTGTACTTGAAAAGAATATGTGTTCTGCTGCTTTGTGGTAAAATGCTCTGAAGATATCAATTAAATCTATCTGATCGTGTGTGTGTGTGTGTGTGTGTGTGTGTGTGTGTGTGTTTACCAGATTCAAATTATTATTTTTTCTGGTAAAAACAACAACAACACATAACAAAATTTACCACCTTAATTATTTTTAAGTGCACAATGGTATTATTGACTTCATGCATATGATTGTGCAACAGATCTCTCTTTCATCTTGCAAAACTGAAACAAACATTGACCAACAACTCCCCTTTCTCCCTCCCTCTCCAGCTCTCTGGTAACCACATTCTACTTTTTATTTCTTTTTTTTAATAAACTTTTTATTGTTGATAGTATTATATGTAGACATCTCCCCTTTTTCCTGCCTTTACTCCCATCCTGCCAGATCCTACCCACCCCCCAGGTCTTCACTACCCTATTGTCCGTGTCCATGAGCCATTATGCCTGTAATTATATAAGTTCTTTGGTTTATCTCTTCTCATACCCCCAACCCCACATCGAAGTATGTCAGTCTGTTCCATGCCTCCAGTAGATGAATGGATAAAAAAGCTGTGGGACATTTACACATGGAATACTATGCAGCTTTTAAAAAAGAGGGATCTCTTACCCTTTGGGGCAGCATGCATGGACCTGAAAAATGTTTTGCTAAGTGAAATAAGCCAATTGGAGAAAGACAAATATAACATGATCTCACTTATTTGTGGAACCTAATGAGCAGAATGAATTGATCAACAAAATAAGATCTAGTGTATCTTTTAAGGCCACCGTGTTCTTGTTGATTTCTGTCTGAAAGATCTACCTATTGGTGTCAAAGGAGTGTTCCCATCTCTTACTGTGACTGTATTACTGTCGATCTCTCCCTTTATGTCCACCAAGATTTGCTTTACATATTTAGGTGCTCCCATGTTGGATGCATGAATGATTACAAAGGTTAGATCCTCTTATTGAATTGCTTCTTTTATCATAACGTAATGATTTTGTTTGTCTTTTGCTATATAGAGCCTTTGTTTTAACATCTATTTTATATTGCTACCTCTGTTTTTTTTTCCCCTTTCAATTTGCATGAAATATCTTTTTCCATCCCTTTACTTTTAGTCTGTGGACATCTTTCATTCTGAGGTGGGTCTCTTGTAGACAGAATATATAGGGTTCTTGTTTTCTTATTCATTTAGCTATCCTATGTCTTTTGATTGGAACATTTATGCAATTTGCATTTTATTATTATTTTTTTATCCTCAACCAGAGGATGTTTTTCCATTGATTTTTAGAGAGAATGGAAGAGAGAGGAAAAAACAGAGAGAAATATCAATGTGAGAGAAACACATCGTTTGGTTGCCTCCTGCACACATCCCGACCAGGGCCAGGGCTGGGGAGGAGCCTGCAACCAAAGTACATGCCCTTTACTGGAATTGAACTCAGGACCCTATGATCTGCAGGTCAATACTCTATCCACTGAGTCAAACTGGCTAGGGCCAATTTGCATTTTAAATTAATATTGATAAGTATATATTCATTGCCATTTTATTCTTTTAACAATGTTCGCCTGTTTCTTTTTCCTTTCCTCCTCATACTCTTTGTCCTCCTCATCATTATCATCCTCCTCCTCCCTTGTCCTCCTCATTATTATTATCATCATTATTAAAGAAGGCCTTTTAACATTTCCTGTAATACTGGTTTGGTGGTAACAAACTCCTTTAGCTATTTTTTGTCTGGGAAGCTCATTTCTTCATCAATTTTAAGTGATAGCCTTGCTGGGTAAAGTAGTCTTTGTTGTAGATTCTTGCTTTTCATGACTTTGAATATTTTATGCCAATCCCTTCTGGCCCAAAATGTTTCCATTGAGAGAGCAGCTGACAGCCTTATGGGAGCACCCTTGTAGGTAACTGACTGTCTTTCACTTGCAGCTTTTAAGTTTCTCTCTTTGTCCTTAATCTTCAACATTTTTATTATGATGTGTCTTGGTGTGGGCCTCTTTGGGTTCATCTTGTGCGAGACCATTTGTACTTCCTGGGTTGTATATCTTTTTCCTTCAACAAGTTTGGGAAGTTTTCAGTTATTATTTCTACAAATAGGTTCTCAGTCCCTTCCTCTCTCTCTTCTTCCTGTACCCCTATGAAGAGGATGATGTTACACTTTCTGTTTTTCCAAAGGTCCTTTAATCTATCTTCACTTTTTAAAATTCTTTTTGCTGCTCTGATTGTGGGTTTTCTGCCACTTTGTTTTCCAAATCACTGGTTAGATCCTCTGCTTCATCCAGCCTATGGTTTATTTTTTCTAGTGTGTTCTTCATTTCTGACTGGTTCTTTTTTATGGTTTTATGTCCTCTTTCATACTGTGGTAAGTTTCTTGAGCATTCTTATAACCATTGTTTTGAACTCTATTTCTGATAAATTATTTCCCTTCATTTCTTTCATTTAGCTTTTTTTCTGGAGATTTCTCCTGTTCTTTCATTTGAGACATGTTTCTTTGTCTTCCCATTTGGTAGGGTGGCCTTATATAGTAGGAGTCCTGTGGCATGCAGTGGCACAGTCTTCTCGATCACCTGTGCTGGGTGCTCCATGAATAACCCTTGTGTGTATGTGGGCCCTTCTGCTGCAGTTGGGTCTTGATTGCTATTGGCCCATTAAGGAATGGAGTTGACCCTCAGGCTGCCTGATTGTGAGGATCTGCCCGAACACAGTGTACAAGCTGCTGTGCAGACGCTGACCACACAGAGCAGATTTCGCCTCAGCGGGGTCCTGTTCCTGCCGCGATCTCCCTGTGGATGTGCTGCTTGTGATCCTAATTGGATCCTGCTCTGATGTTGTCTGATGCTGGACACAGGGTGTGTTGGTTCTGGGGCCTCTTGGGAGAGACTCTGATGCAGGCCAATGGCAGACGCTGCCTGTGACTGGCCCTGGGCAATCTGTTTGGAGACACAAAGTGATCCACAATTGGTGGCTGCCTCTGCTGGGCCTGGGGGTGCGTGCAAAGGACCAAGCTTCCCCTCAAGGCCTGTTTCCACCAGCATCACGCTTGGGGACAGGTCAGCAAAAGACCTGCCATCCATCCCCGAGATCCGCCTCTGCCTCCTCTGCCTGCAGCTGCCTGTGTGGCCAGGTCACTGAGAGAGCCTCTGCCAGTACTTGAGCTGCATGAGGTGGGTTCTCAGTGAGTCACCAGGTAGTGGCTACTGCTTCCCCCCAGGCTGATGCAGTGTGGAGGTGATTGCTCCCCCCACGAAAGATGCACGGGCGGTGTGGGAGAGCAGCTCCGCACAGGGATCCCGGTGACTTCCCTTCGGCTTCCTCCCAAGAGCCACACACCGCAGTCTCTCCTCACATGACTTGAGTCTGCTCCACCCTCCCTCCACCAGAGCCCAGGGTGAGCGGCTGCAAAAGCGCTACGTGTGTTGGCACTCTAAGAAGGTGCCTGTACCGTCAGTGGACGCCGTCTCTCCCGGCAGACAGAAACCGCACTGCTTTTCACACTGGATGTTACGTGGGCGCCTCTTCATGGCTCTGATGCTCTCGGCTGGGGAGCCCGGCGTTGGGTTGGGACCCCACTTTCCTGAGGGAAAACTTTGGCAGCTGAGACATCCTTCCGGAATCTCAGCCATTGCCTGCAGGAGCGGGGCCAGCCCTTTTCGCTTCTCTGCCCTTCCTACCAGTTTCGATGTGGCATCTTCTGCGAATCCTTTGTTGTAAGATTCTATTCAGCTAGTCTTCATTGGTTATTCAGGTTGATTGCTCTGTATTTTAGTTGTAATTCCAGTTTGATCCTGGGAGGAGGTAAATGTAGCTTTCACCTACTCACTGCCATCTTGGGTCCCCTCGAGTCAATGATGGTTTAGATTTAACTGATTGCTTATTAATGTGGTTTTAAAAAATATATTTTTATGGATTTCAGAGAGGAAGGAAGAGGGAGAGGGAGAGAAACATCAATGATGAGAGAGAATCATGGAACAGCTGTCTCCTGCACGCCCCCTATTAGGAATCAAGCCCGAAACCCGGGCATGTGCCCTGACCGGGAATGGAACCGTGACCTCCTGGTTCATGGGTCAATTCTCAACCAGAGTCACACCCACCTGGCGTTCGTGGTTTTGCCTCATATTCTTTCTTCTATTTTATTCTTTTTTCCTGAAGTGGATTCTCTAGAAGTTCTTTCAGGAAGTATGTGTGTCACTTGGTAAACTTACCTGAAGTTACTTTATCCTTTATCTTAAATTGTAGTTTAACCTGATAGAGAATTAACGTCTTTAAAAACATTATTTTTCTATCTTTTAGTTTGTGTTTTTATATTATATTTTATCAATAAACTATTCATTTTGTTTATAATCTGTCTATTTTTCTCTTGTTGGTTTTAAGGTCTTTCCTTTGCTTTTAGTATTCTGAAGTTTCACTGTGAATTATCTAGGTATGAAATTATAAATCCTAATTGTTATTCTTCTATGATCCCTAAATCTGAGGATTCATCTCTTTCATAAATTCTGAAAAATTACCACCAATTTTCCCTTAGAATATTATGTCTTCCATATTTGCTTTATTTTTCCTCTGGAAACACCAAATGCATGTATCTTAGATTCTCTTACTCTAGTCTCTCTGTCTTTTTTAACTCTGTTTATTTTTCAGCTGTTATCTCTCTGTGCTTCTTTCTGAGAAGTTTCCTCTGATGAGTTTTCCAGTGAAATAATTCTTGAGTTATAAATTTTAATGAGGGTAATTTTTCTGTGTAGAATTTTTATGTGGTTCTGATTAGAACCTTCCTGTTCTTTTTTTCCACATTTGTTTCTCAGAGTTTTGATTTCTTCTTTCATATCTTTAATAATTTTAAACATGCTTACTTTATGAATGTTATTTAATATTCTATTATCTAAAGTTCTTAGAAATATTTTACTGCTTTGTGAGTGTGTGCATATTTGTCTGTTAACTCTCATACTTGGTAGAATATGTCCTCATCTATTCTAGGATTTGGGATGGTTTAGATTTAACTAATTGCTTATTAATGTGGTTTTTAAAAAAATATTTTTATGGATTTCAGAGAGGAAGGAAGAGGGAGAGAGAGAGAGAAACATCAATGATGTTTTGTGGGTGACAGTGTATCCCTCCAGAGAATTTTTTTGTTTCCCCCATTACTACAGAGGCACCCCAATTCCAGGATCATTTTTATGTTAATTTCTTTGTGTTAAATTTCCATGATTATGTGGGTAAGGTAAATGTGAACCCTAAATATTTTCCCATGGAAATTCACAGAATTTGTTTTTTTCCAATTCAAAGCCTAGACCAAGACAGGTAGGCTTGCCCTGTCGTTTCTCAAGGCTGGTGAATGAACTTCTCACCACTCCGCCTTTGTGTTGAGGATGTAGCTCTTTGAGGGTTGCAACTTCATACAGGCATCTCCTACCTGATTCCCCACCTCACATGGGGCCATGGTCTCACATATCCAGCTCCAGTGTTAAACATTAAAACTCAGTAGACGTTTTGGACCTAATAGCTTCAGCTTATGCAAAATCTGCTTTACTTTTAGGGTTGTTGTTGTTTTTCTTTATTTTTTGGTCTTTGAAGATTCCCTGCTTCTCGTACAAATTCAACTTTATGTTGAAAAGGATTTTTGTTTAATTTAATTCAACATTATTAGGTATTTTGAAGTGGAAAGTTCTTTGATTTTTCAAAATGGAGTTTTTCTATTTAAAGTGCAATAAATGAAAGTTATAAATAAAAGCTGGATTATTCTAAAGATAAAAATAGCCCTAGTTGGTTTGGCTTAGTGGATAGAGCATCAGCCTGCGGACTGAACGGTCCCAGATTTTATTCCGGTCAAGGGGGCATGCAGGAGGCAGCTGATCAATGATTCTCTCTCATCATTGATGTTTCTATCTCTCTTCCATCTCCCTTCCTCTCTGAAATCAATAAAAATCCTATATAATAAAAGGCTAATATGCAAATCGACTGAATGGCAGAACAACCAGTTGCTATGACGTGCACTGACCACCAGGGGGCAGACAATCAATGCAGGAGCTGCCCCCTGGTGGTCAGTGTGCTCCCACAGCGGGAGCACCTCTCAGCCAGAAGCTGGGCTCAAGGCTGGCAAGCAAAGCAGCAGTGGTGGGAGCCTCTCCTGCCTCTGCAGCAGTGCTAAGGATGTCCGACTGACGGCTTAGGCCTGCTAGCTGTCCGTCGGACATCCCCCAAGGGCTCCCGGACTGTGAGAGGGCACAAGCCGGGCTGAGGGACCACCCCTCCTCCCAGTGATTTTTAAAAAATGGAAGTATTTTGAGTTAAGGAATTAGTGTATGAAAAGGTCATTAAAGTGATTTATGGAGTAAGAAATATATCAAAATAATGGTTGCTAAAGAGTTCTGTGCTATGTATGTATCAGGTTTTATTAACAGATCTGTGCTTTTCCTCCCCGTAAGGAACTTCCATCCTTCCCCCGACAGCCCCCCTGCGGAGCCCCCAGGCTCCCGGCTGGGGCGGCTCATGGAGCAGCACCAGCAAGCCTTGGCGCAGCTGGCGGAGGTGCAGCCCGGCGCAGGGGCCTCCACCCGGGTCACATTCCCACCCATTCTGCCAAGAACAGGAAGCGAATCCCAACTCAACTCCGAGAAGAGCCGAAGAAACGAGCTGAAAATAAGCCGTACCAACTCCGAAGGCTATCTGTTTCAACTGGAGAAAGGGAAAAAGCATAGGAAACGCAGCATTAAGGTAACAGCCCTTGACCAAAT
This sequence comes from Myotis myotis, assembly GCF_014108235.1. Lineage (NCBI taxonomy): Eukaryota > Metazoa > Chordata > Mammalia > Chiroptera > Vespertilionidae > Myotis > Myotis myotis. The sequence goes on along the minus strand of NW_023416325.1, from coordinate 23,190,605 downwards.
ACCCTTTTATTTGGCTCACACAGAAGGACCTTGATTTTCCGTCGCGTTGTTTTAGCCTGGGGTGGGGATGGTCACCCCTGAGCTGAGTCCGAGGAGTCCTCCCCGGAGCCCGCTCCCGCCTGAAATGCCCCCCGTCCCGTCCCGACCCACCCCCCCTTCCGGAGGCTGCACAGGAATGCCCACTTCCACTCCTTCTGCTCCGTCGCGGGCAGGGCTACACCTGCAGAGGCAATAGCCCCTTTGCGCACACGCTGACACATCGCACCCCCAGAAAAGCTCCCCACGCCCCCCCTCACCCCTAGGCAGGGCTGAGTCCCCGCCAAGAAGAGGAAGTGGGCCCGAGTGAGTGGGAGCACGGTGGCCACTGCGAGTCCCCTCCGTCCCCACCCGAGAACCGGGCCAGGCCCGGGCTCAGCCCAGCTCCTGCAGCCACACGCTCAGGAGAGTGGGAGCTGCTTCCTCCGGAAGCTGCGCATCTCCCCCGGGTTCTTTCCACAGGAAGATAGATGCACCAGGACCAGCGGTCTGTGCGCTTGTCTCTCCCACTGAGCCTGTACCGTTAAAGAGGGGAATTGAGGGCGGGAATGGCAACGTGCAATGTTTCGGAAGAAATGAGGGCCCTGGAGGGAGCTGTTTTATGGCCTTGGCCTTTGTCCCGTTGGAAGCAATAAGAACCCCTCAGACAAGATCACGTGCTTCAGGGTTCACAGTCAGAAGCTGGAGGGGTGCCCTGTGTAGCCAGGTGCTCTCACTGGAGCGGTCTGTGATGGGATGGAGATGTGCATGCACGGGTCATAGAGGAGGGAGTGGGCGGGGCTGGGGGGGTCATTGAGGAGGGAGTGGGCGGGGCTGGGGGGGTCATTGAGGAGGGAGTGGGCGGGGCTGGGGGGGTCATTGAGGAGGGAGTGGGCAGGGCTGGGGTCATAGAGGAGGGGGGGGGCGGGGATGGGGGGCATAGAGGAGGGAGTGGGCGGGGCTGGGGTCATTGGGGAGGGAATGGGCAGGGCTGGGGGGGTCATAGAGGAGGGAGTGGGCGGGGCTGGGGTCATAGAGGAGGGAGTGGGCGGGGCTGGGGGGGTCATAGAGGAGGGAGTGAGCAGGGCTGGGGGGTCATTGAGGAGGGAGTGGGTGGGGCTGGGGTCATTGAGGATGGAGTGGGCAGGGGGGGTCATAGAGGAGGGAGTGGGCGGGGCTGGGGGGTCATAGAGGAGGGAGTGGGCGGGGCTGGGGGGTTATTGAGGAGGGAGTGGGCGGGGTTGGGGGGTCATTGAGGAGGGAGTGGGTGGGGCTGGGGTCATTGAGGATGGAGTGGGCAGGGGGGGTCATAGAGGAGGGAGTGGGCGGGGCTGGGGGGTCATAGAGGGGGGAGTGGGCGGGGCTGGGGGTCATAGGGGAGGGAGTGGGTGGGTCGGAGTGGGGCTGAGGGAGGTGCACGGTGATGCAGGTACAACAAAGGCTGCACCCCAGCGCTGAGGGCTGTGAGTGGGGATGACCCTCCAAGGCAAGGGGCCAGGCTCTGGCTGCCCGACCTGGACCAGCCATTGGCTACTGAGTGCCCTGGGAAGGGCTGTGACTTGGGCGCAGGGAGCGCCTCAGCTGTGAGTCACACCACAGCTTGCCAGCCGCTCCCAGAGGGCCCCCCACAAGCGCGTGGGAAGCCACCTCACCTCGCTTGGACGTGCATGTGTGGGATCCCAGTGGGAGCTGTGGTGGGTGCTGGTGTCAAGAGAAGGCACCCATGTAAACGGCTTCAGGGTAACGTTGCAATTTAAATGGGGGAAGAGGTGCATGGAACGGAGGATCAGGCACGCCCCTACCTAGGGGTCGGCAGGTTCAGGAGACAATTGTGAGCCAGTCTCAGAGGATGGTGGAGCGTGAACAAGAGGAGGGAGACTGGGGGAGCACTCGGGGCGGGGGCCCAGCCTGAGGCGCCGGACAGAGCCTGGGAGCCCGCGCTGCGCCCAGGGCTGCGGAAGGTGGAGAAGCAGGTGGCCGCTTCCAGGAGCTTGTTTATCATTTGAAAAAGGAGGGCTCAGCCCTGGCCGGTGTTGCTCAGTAGTTAGAGCGTCGGCCTGTGGACTGAAGGGTCCCGGGGAACCCGGTCAAGGGCACATGCCCGGGTTGCAGGCTTGATCCCCAGTAGGGGGCGTGCAGGAAGCAGACGAACGAATCTCTCTCATTGATGTTTCTGTTTCTCTCTTCCTCTCCCTTCCTCTCTGAAATCCTGAAAAAATATATATATATATTTTAAAAGGACGGCCTCATTGCGGGTGGAGGCAGGAAGGACGGACTCACTGAGGGATGTTAACGGTGATCAGATTGCAGCCGGGCAGACGCCCTTGGGGGTTTTAAAGTCAGCGCACCCTCCTGTGGGGCCTTCGGAGGAAAAGGAAAGGGCGGCTTTGAAGAGCAGAGGAAACTGGACTAGGCAGACAGCGTGTCCATTAAAGAAAAGAAAGGCTGGCCTGGGCTGAGACGTGACTCTGAGGTTGATGGCTATGAAACACCAGCCCGCTCCTGCCACCCCGCCCCCCACCCCCGCCCCTCCCCACCCAGGCCTGCGGAGCAGACACCAGCTCGCCCAGCCCACCGCCCAGCAGGCCTGTCCCCAGTATCCTCACAGCCACGCGGGGCTTCCCTGCGCCTCATTCTGACTCCACTCCCTCCCGCCCTCTGCTCTGCTGGGGCCATGGCTCCTGCCCCGGCTGTGGAACCACAACGCGCACTGGGTGACACCCATTTCACTGTAAGAAATATGTTTCTAGGATCACAACCACCACCCCCTCCCCGCACACACACACAGAAACCTCATTGCGTGGTAGGTCCTGAGGCAGCATCACACCATGTGAAGCGTTTCATAGATAACGTGGTTTTGTTGACGAGCCTAGGAGGCCAGGCCCCCGCACTCTCATTCCTGCAGGGCGTGCACCCAGGGCTTTGGGCCCAGCACGTTCTCCAGGGGGATGGTCTGTTCGCTCCACAGCGCCTGTGCTGCCAGGGCCTAGAGGCAGCTCAAGCACCCACATCGCCAGGACCTTCCGAGTCAGGGCCCTGGCCAGCTGCAGGCTGTTGAAAGCGGGAGCTTTCGTTGCACTGAAGGTAGCAATTTTGTTCCAGAAGGTGCTAATCGGCACATTAAGACAAAGAGATTGCCCTGGACTCGCCCTGATCACGCAGGTGGCCCCGGACCAGAAGAGTCTCAGAGGGAGAGGGAGGCAGAGTCTGGTCAGAGCACAGGCACACCTGGGGCAGGGGTTCAGGTCCAGGCCACCCCAAGGGCACAAGTATCACAACACAGCCGGCCACAGGACGCCTTTGGCTTCCGGGCGCATACGAAAGGCATGTCTCCACTATCTTTAGTCCCTTAAGTGTTATTTCACACAGGGTGCACACACCTTCATTAAAAATACTGTACTGCTGAAAGTGCTGACTATAAAAAAGAGAATGCCAGCTCCCTTCCCCCCGCTCCCCCATGCTTGCTGGGCAAGGTGAGTGGGTACTGACTCAGCCACCCGCAGTTGGCATCCCCGCTCCAGCACTAGGGACTGTGACCTGGGCGGGTTATTCCTTCACCTCAGCGCCTATTTCCTCGCATGCGCAGTCGGGACTGTCCTTCCTTTGTGGATTTTGGACGTGATTAAATTAATTGATGTAAAGCCTTCACTCGCAAGGACCAAACAGCAGCTAGACGTCCTTCCCTTTCCTTCCTCCTTTCCCAATGGTCTGAACCAGTGGTCGGCAAACTCATTAGTCAACAGAGCCAAATATCAACAGCACGACGATTGAAATTTCTTTTGAGAGCCAAATTTTTTAAACTTAAACTATATAGGTAGGTACATTGTTATTAATTGGGGTCCTCCTAAGCTGGCCTTTGCTAAAAACGTCCTCAACCTGATTGAGGTGCATTCGCTGAGGTCGACCCCTTCCAACTCTCCCATCCACACTCGTCCTGTATACTTGTTTCAGATCGACAAGTGTGGATGGGAGAGTGGGAAGGGGTGGACCTCAGCGAACGTACCTCAAAACAATGTACCTGCACCGCTTCTCCCGCTGCCCAACCGACCGACACCCCCCACACACACTTCTTCTAACGCCACTTCTTCAAAATAGACTCGCCCAGGCCGAAAACCGACTTCTGCGCATGGGCCACGAAGTTTCAATCACACTGTACGTGCGCGCCCGCACGTGGTATTTTGTGGAAGAGCCACACTCAAGGGGCCAAAGAGCCACATGTGGTTCGTGAGCCGCAGTTTGCCGACCACTGGTCTGGACTGTTCACTGCGCAGAGCAGGAAAGGCCTGTGACAGCCCAGCGCGGGCCCTGAGAGCTGGGGGTGGGCAGGAGGGAGGAGGCAATGGCAGGCACTGCTTCCCAAACCCTCTTCCCCTGGGAAAACCCTCCCTCCTGCCTTCCTCCCAAAACGTTACACCCATCCAGATCCATCTGCTCCACCCAACACCTTCCCCGTCAGACAAATACACAGAAGCAGCTTTGTCCTGGCAGCTACTCCAGAAGCTGAGATGATCCAGAAGGGAGCCATGCGTCTGGGACAGCAGGCAGCCAAGGCTCACTGTCCAGTTCATGCCCATTCGCTATCAGCACATCTCGTGGTTTCCAGGGAATCGACTTGAATCCCATTACAATTTGAGGCTGTGTAAAGCGAATAGGCCCTTCTCCTCACAGTTCCGCTGTGAGTCCAGGCATTGTCCGCGCCTTCAGATCCAGACTCCAGCGGTAGAGATGACCACGCTGCAGGAGACGGCAGCCCAGAGCACCTGCCGCAGCTCCCCCCCCCCCCACACACACACACATACACACACTGCTCCCCCAGACTCACTGCAGCCCCAGACTCACTGCTGCCCCAGACTCACCGCTCCCCCAGACTCACCGCTCCCCCAGACTCACTGCTCCCCCAGACTCACTGCTGCCCCAGACTCACCGCTCCCCCAGACTCACCGCTCCCCCAGACTCACCGCTCCCCCAGACTCACTGCTCCCCCAGACTCACTTCTGCCCCAGACTCACCGCTCCCCCAGACTCACTGCTGCCCCAGACTCACTGCTCCCCCAGACTCACTGCAGCCCACAGCCCTCCCGGTGGCTCTGATGGGCCGGCGGGTGTGGCACAGCCTGGGCATGGCTGCGTGGCTGCTCCGGGAAGGGTTTATGTGGATTAAGTTTAGCGGCTGCAGAGCAGCTTCCTCCTTTGCCCTCCCAGTGTCTGAGGCCTAATCTGTTCCGTTTCTCAACAACGTTGTCACGTTGTCACATTGGCACCTCTAAGGGGTGTTTAGAAAAGAGCCTGCTCTCCCCCCCACCCCCCCCAGCAGGGACATGTCCTCATTCAATGTCGTTTCCCGTTCCCATTCCCGTTCCGGCCCACTCTGCCCCAAGTTCACAGTAAGTCGCTCATCCGGCTGGAAGTGTCCTGAGTTACTTGCAAAGGTCTCCCAACGGGAGAGCCTCATGCCGCCTCTGCCTGAGACCAGCGCTAAGGCTCAAGGCAGGCCGGGCTCAGCGCATCAGCAGAGCAGGTCCAGGCGGAGACAGGGGAGACAGGCCGCCGGGGCTGAGATCGCGCCTCCGCCTCTGGGAGCAGAGACCTAACAGAGCTGTCATTGTTGATTTTTTTGGGGGGGAGGGCATCAAGCTATTGTGACCTTTCAGTCTTGTAACAGCCGAGGAGAAGTAAATCAAAGTAAATTCTGGGGATTATTTTGTTATAAAAGCCTTTTGAAGAGATGGAAAGTAGATTAGTGGCTGCCTGGGCCTGGATTTGCAGGGGAGAGGGGAGCGGCTGCTCATGGTATGGGGTTTCCTTTTCGGGTGATGAACGCGCTCTGAAATCGGATTGTGGTGATGTTTGCACCACTCCATGAGTAGACTAAATAACCACGGAATTGTACAACTTCAAATGGGTGAGTTTTGTGCCGCGTGAAATACCTCAGAGAAGCTGTTAAAAAGACTCGATGGAAAGAGATCAAACAAACTTGCAGCGCTGGGAGCCGATCAAGGTTACTTGAACCGAAGTTAAGTAAATCCAGGCTTTTCATGGCCAGTCACCCAGAGCAAACTCTGTTAGCCATCGCTCTCCCTCCAGACGCGCTCTGCGGGACGCTTCTCCTGGAAGGGTGAGTGTCCTTCGGAAAGAGTCCTCAGGGCACACTCTTCCCGCAGGTCAGCAAGGCTAGACCCCAGCTCTGTTTCTCTGTGCCAACCAAGGCATGTATATTCAAGGCGGGGGTGGGAGCCGGGACTGGGGAGCAGCGAGCGATTATCCACGCCCCACGATGTACCTGTGAGTCCATGCGATGATTAAAGCCAAGCTGCTCAGACTAAGAATGTGATTATAGGCCCAGCACTTCTTTCTCGTCAGGACAAATTGGATCTATGACTTGGATACCAATGGGGCTCTCTCCTCCTTTTTTGTTACTGGTTTACTTTGGCAAATAGACAGCAACTTAGTGATAGCAAAACAATCGTTCAGAAGACATGTCAGAAAAAGAACAAATTTGCAGTTGCAAAGTATACGACACTAGGGGCCCAGGCACAAATTTCTGCACTTTGAAAGGAACTGTGTGGGCCACGAGGCTGCGGTGGGCACAGGGGCGGGTCTCCACCCCTCCTCTGCACCCACATCTGGCCCCTCCCGCCGCAGCCCCAGGTCCCCTGTCTGCCGGCAGCCCTGCCCCAGCTGCCACCACTTCCACATGCTGACGGTGCCAACCCCGCTCACATCTGCTGATGGTGTGGAGCAATTGGGGTCGGCACCAGCAGCGGGTGCCAGTGGAGCCAGCACTGTCAGCAGGTGCAAGCGGCTGCTGCTGCCCTGATGGCCCCTCAGGAGCAGGGGGAGGTGAAGCCCTCAGGGGCAACTGGGGCTGGCAGCTGCCGCTCGCACCTGCTGACAGTGCCGAACGATTGGAGCCAGCACCAGGTGCCAGCAGTGGGTGCGAGTTTCAGGCAGGACTGCGGCGCATGGGAGCAAAGAATTTTAAGTAACCACCAGAGGCTCACCCTAATGACAGTGACTGGTGCCCCACCTTGGTCTGGTGCCCCCACTCCACCTGCTCCACCATCCTGCCGTGGCTGATACCCGCCATGTTCCGTGCTTTGCCGCCTGCTGCCGATGCCCACCATGTTCCATGTGCGCCCCCTGGTGGTCAGCACATATCATAGCAGCCAGTTGTTCGGTTGTTCCGCCGTTCAGTCTCTTTGCATATTAGCCTTTTATTATATAGAATGGGAGCTCACTCACCTATTAAAAATTAACAAAGGTTTTTAAATGTGATAATACCCAGCATAATCCAGGTTTAGACAAAAAGAGCATTTGGGATTTTTGTCTTGTTTTTTGCCTTTTAAATACCATATGATTTTTATTACTTATTTTTTTATTTTTACATTTTTCAATTATAGTTTACTTTTAGTATTATTTTGTACTAGGGGCCCAATGCACGAACTCGTGCACCTTGAAAGAAACTGTGGGCCGCGAGGCTGTGGTGGGCAAAGGGTGGGGGGTCTCAGCCCATTTTCCACGCCCCCGTCTGGCCCCTCCCACTACAGCCCCTGGTCCCCTGTCTGCCAGCAGCCCTGGTCCCACTGCTGCTGCTCCCACACACTGATGGAGGGAAGTTATTGGAGTTGGTGCCAGCAGCAGGTGCCAGTGGGGCCAGTGCCATCAGTGGGTGTGAGCAGTGGCTCTTGGCCCCAATTGCCCCTGAGGGCTTCTCCACCTCTCCCTGCTCCTGAGGGGCAATCAAGGCTGCAGCCACCGCTTGCACCCACTGACAGCACCAAGTGATCAGGACTCTCACCGAGCCCTGGCAGCAGGTGTGAGCAGCAGCTCTGGTGCCGGCTGCGGGTGCAAGCAGGGCCGGCACCAACAGCAGATGTGAAGGACCAGTGGGACCACAGGTGTGGGAGCAAAGAATTTTCATTAACCACCAGAGGCTCACCCAGATGACAGCGACCAGCGACCCACTGACCTGCTCCACCATCCCACTGCAGCCGATGCCCACCATGTTCAGCGCTCTGCTGCCTGCTGCCAATGCCCACCATGTTCCGTGTGCACCCCATGGTAGTCAGCGCACGATATAGTGACTGGTTGTTCCGGTGTTCTTCCATTCAGTCTATTTGCATACCAGGGTTTTATATATAGAGACTAGAGGCCCAGCACCCAAAATCGCATGAGACCCAGACCTGCCGCACCAGCAGGACCCAGACTCCTGGTGATCAGTCGTTTGGTCATTATGGCGTTATGGCGTTACGGCCGCAGGCCTTTTATATATAGACTAGAGGTCCGGTGCATGAATTTTCATGCACCGGAGGGGGGTCGCTCAGCCTGGCCTGCCTCCTCTCACAGTCCAGGAGCCCTCAGGGGAGGGAGGTGACCCAGCGATCAGGGGAAGGTGACGCCCCATCACACCTCTGTTGCTGCCACTGCTGGCAGCACAAGCCTCAGCCGGACCTGGTTACCTGAGCCTCTTCTTTGGGGAAAAATCTTTTCATGTCCTCTGCACATTTTTCAATTGCATTGTTTTTGTTTCTGTTTTTGAGTTGTATAAGTTTCTTATATATTTTGGATATCAAACCCTCATGGAATATATAATTTGTGAATATATCTGGTATTCTCCCATTCAGTAGGTTGCCTTTTTATCTAATTGGGTATTTCTTTTCACTGTGCAGAAGCTTTTTAGTTTGATGTAGTCTTATTTATTTTTGCTTTGTTTCCCTTGCCCAAGGGGACATATTTAAAGAGATATTACTCAGACCGATGTCAGATAGTTTATTTCCTATGTTATCTCCTAGGAGTTTTATGGTTTCCGGCCTTACATTTAAGTCTTTGATCCATTTTGAGGTTATTTTTGTATATGGTATAATAGAGTGGTCCAGTTTCATTTTTTGCATGTATCTGTCCAGTTTTTCCAACATTGCTTGTTAAAAAGATTGTCATGCCCTAGCTGGTTTGGCTCTGTAGATAGAGATTTGGCCTACAGACTGAAGGGTCCCAGGTTCAGTTCTGATCCAGGGCACATGCCCAGGTTGAGGGCTCAATCCCCAGTAGGGAGCATGCAGGAGGCAGCCAACCAATGATTCTCTCTCATCATTGATGTTTCTATCTCTCTCTCCTTCTCCCTTCCTCTCTGAAATCAATAAAAATATATATTTTTTTAAAAAGACTGTTGTTACTGCAGTGTATATTTTTACCTCCTTTGTCACACATTGTTGACGGCATAAGTGAGGCTTTATTTCTGTCTCTCTATACTGTTCCATTGATGTACATGTCTATTTTTGTGCAAGTGCCATACTGTTTTGATTATTACACCTTTGTAGTATAGTTTGAGATGGGGGAGCCTGATACCTCCAGCGACCAGCGACCCACTGACCTGCTCCACCATCCCACTGCAGCCGATGCCCACCATGTTCAGCGCTCTGCTACCTGCTGCCAATGCCCACCATGTTCCGTGTGCACCCCATGGTACACATGTTTTTCCTTCTCAAGATTGCTGTGGCTATTTGAGGTCTTTTGTGATTCCATATATCCATGGTATATTATTCCATTTATTTGGGTTTTCTTCATTTTTTCCCTCAGTGTCTTATGGTTTCAGAGTACAGATCTTTCACCTCCTTGGTTACATTTATTCTTAGGTATTTTATTCTTTGTGATGCAATTGTGAATAGTATTGTTTTTTCCATTTCTTTTTCTGATTGTTCATTATTATTGTACTAGAGACCCAGTGCACAAAATTCATGCACAGGTAGGTTCCCTAGTGGCTGCCAGCTGCCGGCCAGGCCTCCCTTCCCCTGGTTGCCTGCCACCACAACTGCTGCCCAGGGCCAGGGGGAGGGGCCATGGGCAGCTGGCTGGCCAGCCCCACCCCCTGGTCAAATTTCCAGTTGAACTCCCGGTCAAGGGGACAATTTGCATATTAGGCTTTTATTATATAGGATAGGAACATGACAGATTTCTGTATATTAATTTTGTATCCTGATACTTGACTGAATTATTTTATTAATTCTCTTAATTTTTGGTGGATTCTTAGGATTTTCTATATATGGTATCAGGTTATCTGCAAATAGTGACATATTTACATATTGGGGAAATGTAAATCAAAACCACAATGAGATATCATCTCACACCAGTCAGAATGGCTATCAACAAGTCAACAAAAAACAAGTGTTGGCAAGGATCTGGAGAAAAGGGGAACCCTCATGCACTGTTGGTAGGAAATACAAATAAGTGCAGCCACTGTGGAAAACAGTATTTGAGATTCCACTTCTGGATATTTATCCAAAGAAAATGAAAACACTAATTCAAAAAGATATATGTACCCCATGTTCATTGCTGCATTGTTTGCCATAGACAAGATATGGAAGCACCCCAGGTGTCTATTGGTAGATTAATGGATAAAGAAGTGAGATAGATATATAGATATAGATATAATATATTATACAATTGAATATTACATAGCAATAAAAAAGAATGAAATCTTGCTATTTTCGAAAGCCTGGATGAATCTAAAGGGTATTATGCCAAGTGAAATAAGATAGACAGAGAAAGACATATACAGTATGGTTTATGATTCCACTTATAAGTGGAATCTTTCTTTTTTTTTTTAATCCTCACCCGAAGATATTTTTCCATTGATTTTTAGGGAGAGTGGAAGAGAGAGAGACAGAGAGAGAGACATTGATGTAAGAGAAGCACATTGATTGGTTGCCTCCTGCATGAGCCCTGACCAGGGCCCAGGCAGGGAGGAGCTTGCAACCGAGGTACATGCCCTTGACCATAATTGAACCCGGGACCCTTCGATCCGCAGGCCCATGCTCTAACCACAGAGCCAAACCAGCTGGGGCTATATGTGGAATCTTAAAAAACAAACAACAACAAAAAAACACAACTCTCATAGAAACAGAGACCAAAGGGATGGTAAGCAGAAGAGCAGGGGTTGAGGATGGGTGAAAAGGGAAGGGGAATATACTCAATAATATTATGATACCAGTAAGTTGGCATGGTAACAGATAAATACTATAATTAATGGGTGATCACTTTGTAAGGTATAAAAATGTCGAATCACTAAAACCAATACAGCCAATATAAGACTATATACCAACTATACTTAAATGTTTGTAAATGTCTTTTGTAGGCAACCACAAAAAAGGCACATTTTCAAAAAATAGTGATAGCAAAATACAGTGTAATGCTAAACTGCTTAGTGAAAAAAATTAAATAAATTGTATCATAGTGACAATTTTATAAAAATATGAGTAAATAGATCTAAAGAGCAGAAACAACTGTGGTGGTTTTGGGGGGGGGGCCTCTCTTCTTAAAGGAGAGTACGGCCTTGAAATGCCATCAATGAATAATGTTTATACACCTTATTGTGGTTGATTTTTGATGATTTTGCAGTAGTCCAAAGGCTTCTTTAGGAAAGTGTCTTCTCTCACCTTTTAGAATTAGATGCACGGAAAGCATTTTGACTATAAACGTTTATCACTGTCGTTGGGCAGATTCTATTTTCAGAACTTTTTATCCTGGCACTGTAGAAGTGTTGCCTCTGTGGCACATGATGCTGGCCCTTTGAAGCATGGCAGGTGCCGTAGACATGTTGTAGCACCATAGAAATTTTCCCTTCAGCTACAAGTCACAGAATTAACATTTACAGTGACTTCAAAAATATGGGTTCATTTTTCTTACAATTAATCTACAAGTAAGTAGTTGCTAGCATAATGGTTCTACATCTCAAAACATCAGACAAGTGTCTGTATAATTCTTTTGTCCTTTTTTCTTTTCCTGGCCACAAGGTTGCCTCTGAAGCTCCAGCTCCAGAAATCACATCACTCGTCTGTTGTGAAGGGAAAGGGGTGGGCTGCCCCAGGCCACATTACCGCCTCCTCAGATGCACCCTCTACCCAACCAGAAAACTGTCACTCATACTTCATGGGCCAGACCTCGGTGCTCAGTGTCTTTGTGAAAAGAGTATTTGGCTCTGAGCCTCCAAAATGGGAAATGGCAACGGAGACACTAATGGGCATGGCCTCCGGGTAGTCAGTCGAGAGGCCTCTGTGAGTAAACACCTTGTGATGGTTGGTACAATGTGTGGACACCAGTTCACTGCTGAGGTCTGGGAGTTATACACGGTAACTGTATTTAACATGAGGAAACGGTGGTGGTGTTTGTTAAGTCTCTGGACTATCTTCCAAATTCTATCTATGGAAAGGGCACCTGGATGTATTGTGTCCTTAGGACTTCATTCACAGGAGCTTTCAAAATTGGAAGAATACCGTGCCTGGTCCGGAGATACAGACAGTACCCGCACGGCCCTCCAGCGTCACCACCTCGGTGTGGCTGTTCTTCCTCCCTCCCACCAAACTCAGCACCAACCAGGATGTGCCCTAAGAGAACTACTGTCATCCAAGCCATCTTCTTGGCATTGTCCTCTACCCTCCCCAAGGAAGGAAACCAAATAAACTCACTCACTAAAAAAAAAAAAAAAAAAAGGATTTGGTTTCCCCACAAGGGCATCTGCTATAAGCAGCACGTTGATTTTTTGTTGGTTTGTTTTTAAAATATATTTTTTTTATTGATTTCAGAGAGGAAGGAGGAGGGAGAGAGAAATAGAAACACCCTATATAATAAAAGGCTAATATGCAAATTGTCCTTTCAATTGGGAGTTCGACCAGGAGGTGGGGCTGGCCAGCCAACCACCCATGGCTCCTCCCCCGGCTGGCCCCACCCACCCTGATTAGGGGCGGGGCTGGCCAGGCCCCACCCATGCAAATTCGGGCACCGGGCCTCTAGTGATGTCATAATATTCAAAAGACAGTAAGAGTCTAGGCATGACCTACAGAGAAACTCATTTGATCCAGTGTGAGTTGGATATTTTAAAGGGTGCAATTAATTTTACATAACTCTTATTAGTATTTTTATCTTTGAAGGGACAAAGTAACATGAAGCAATTGATTATGACACTTGAGCACAGTAACAGGCAGGAAAAACTCAAAAACTCTCCTGACTGTAGGATAAATTGAGGTATTCTTCAAACTGCTGCTTTTGATATTAAAACCAACTTGCTGCCCTTGCTGGTTTGGCTCAGTGGATAGAGCATTGATCTGTGAACTGAAGGGTCCCACGTTCAATTCTGGTCAAGGGCACATGTCTGGGTTGCCGGCTCGATCCCCATTAGGGGGCGTGCAGGAGGCAGCCAATCAGTGATTCTCTCTCATCATTGGTGTTTCTATCTCTCCCTTCCTTCTCTTTGAAATCAATAAAAATATATTTTTAAAAGACTATACATAAGTTAATAGCAGCAGCAAAGTGGTCATGTACATGTTACCAGTATATTAAAAAGGTTAACAACAAAACAGCACTTTGCTCACTTGAGATTTTTTATTTATGATGCTGAGATTTCAAATTTTTAATTTCAGAAGTGGAAGGTGAAAACATGTTAGCTAACCAGCTACAAAATGCCAAAGAAACTATTACCAGTAACTACCGTTAGAGCGGAGAGTTGCCAGGAAATGCACCCCTCCCCTCCCCAGCTGCTGTGGTGGCTGTGACAACTGTGGGGGCAGACAAGTCCTTAAAGAATCTGTCTCTGTGAATGTGTTTTTAGAGTTCCAAGCTGAAAGGTTATCAGAAAAGAGACATGAAGCTTGGAGGCCTTGGACCCGACCTTGAGGCCATCAGAGACAAAGTGAGTGCGGCGTGCGTGCAGTGTGTCTTCAGGCTGGGGTTTGCCCATCTGTCTTTTAGCAAAAATGTCTAAGATGCCCCCCAGAACCAAGCCCTCAGTCAAGTGTCTCACTCTGAACAGACACACTTCTGAAATATCACCGGTAATAGAGGCCCAGGCATTCCTCTTACTGTAAAATAAAATTACTTAGCAATCTTGTTTTTCGTATCCACCTTTCAGTTTTGAAGGCCCGAGCAGAGAAGTGGGGCGTGCACCTGAAGAGGGGCGTGCGTGCCACGTGCGCGCAGGGCTTTCCCCGGAGTCATCTTGGTAATTGTGCACAGTGGCTGCAGGGCGGACACTTAGGCTAAGAGTTTCCCAGCCCATGAAAAGTGCACCCACTTTATTCTCTTTCCTCCAGTGAAAGGAGATCTTCATTTAATGTGTTTTAACTGCAGTTGCACTCAAGGCATAAAAAGAGAGCACAGTTCAAAGTTGGAAGCAAAAATGAAAATAAATGGGTAAATGCAACAAAGAAGAGGCTGAATGTGATTTAGCCGCCGTGAAGGGGGCCCTGGGTGTGCTATGCAGCCATGTGTCCCCCCAACCCCCCTCCCCACCCCCCAGGCTGTTTCCGGGAGAAACATCAACTTAACCATCTCACTGCTCGCCCTCCCTGTGCGGCTGAGAGGCTTTAAATAGAGAACGAAGACCTGGCAGGGCCAGCGAGTCGTTGTCACTTTGTTTCTCTGAATAGATGCAGAAATTGAGACAGCAGAAGGAATACGCAAAGCAGGTGAAGGAGTACAACATGAAGACGCTCTCCCTTCTCTCAAACCCGCAAACAGCAAAAGCCGAGAATAGCCCCGCCATCTCTCGGCAGAAGGTAAGGACTCGACCAGAATGAAAAGAAACCTTCGTTGCCTCACAACTTAATGAGCTCCCGCACGCTTGTTGAACACAGGGCATGTTTTAGCCACCACCATCCCTGCCGCTGCCCATCAGTCACAGACACGGATGTAAACACGATAGACACACATATGGTGCCACCGGGTTAGCCTGTTCCTCTTCCTGAAGTTCATTATTGCCTTTATTCATCTACACGTTTCCTTCTAAGTGTAGTAGCCCTAGGTCGCCACACCATAAAAATCAAGCGGGAGGGTGGTTTCTTAGTTCATCAGGATTGGTAGTTTCTTCCGTCCGTTTTCTTCTCTACGGTTAAGTAAGCCGTAAGGCAATGGTGTTTTCAGGCTGTTTATGGGGCCTACGTCAAAGCAAAGGCCTTCATTGTTTCTCTCAAGTTCAGTCTCCTACATTTTTCCCAAGGGGTTGTCATATATAGCTTCCTCTATCCAAGAAAAATGATTTCAGAAAATACAGATTCTCTCTCACAGCCATCATCCTCCAACCCGGACATGACGCGAAGGAAATGCGTTCCGTGGAGACGGGAGCTCTGCCCAGCAGGTCTGCTCAGGCCGGGAAGGCCGCAGGACCTGGGTGCCTGCGGGAGTGCATACGTGTTCTCTTTCACAGACCAGCGTGTGTCTCTATTTACTGCCTCCCTTCCTCAGGCCTTGCAGCCTCCATCCGCCTGAGTTATCATGGTGCCACTTTTTATTTTTCTTCTCCAACCCATTAATTTTTTATGATGAGATTCCAGACAACAAGTCTGTCATTAGACACTCACAGAGAAGTCACTGCACATACTGAGAAGCCTGTTTTTTTTTCCCTTTCTAGGACTTCCATACCATCCATTCCTGTTTTAGCCATCAATAAATTCTTTTTTTTTTTTAAATATATTTTATTGATTTTTTACAGAGAGGAAGGGAGAGAGACAGAGAGTCAGAAACATCGATGAGAGAGAAACATCGATCAGCTGCCTCCTGCACATCTCCCACTGGGGATGCGCCCGCAACCCAGGCACATGCCCTCGACCGGAATCAAACCCGGGACCCTTCAGTCCACAGACCGACGCTCCATCCACTGAGCCAAACCGGCCTCGGCAATAAATTCTTATGAAAATATAAAACTGACATAAAGGCAGATTTAGAAATCATATTTAGAGATATCATTTTATTGTAATGCCTTTTAGAACTGACATCACTCAGAAAAGAAAAAATCTGCCTTTTCCAGTATCCAGGTTTAGATAGTATACAAAAAAAGAAAAATAATAATTTCGAACCTCTAATAAGTACTTGCTAGACTTCTGAGCGCCCAGGAGCAAGAACAGCTGGTGTCACAATGGCAGTGCGATTTTCTAGAGTGAATCTTGGTCTGAATCAGTAACAAGGCCTCTTTGGACAGAAAGGTCTGTAAATATCTCCTGGTGATAAGTTTGGTTTTAACGAGACTGCCAGAGCTAACTAGGTCAAATACACGGCAAGTCTATTTCCAAGCACTGAGTAAGCCTCTGCTTTATAAATAACTACAGAAGGCACTTTAAATAGCTAATTCTTGTGTGGCTGGTTTATTTTGTTGAAGCTGTAGGGTATACTGCATTATTTGCATTTTCCATTTGATCTCCGCGTCCATCCACATCTTAGTACATTATTGTAACAATAGTCTTCACTTACATTATCGATAAATATTCCCTAAGACCAGATTTAATTTAAAGAATCCAGGCTCACTCCCATTTCAAATAAAATTTTACCTGTATGCTTTCAGGCTTTGGAATATGCTAAGACCATCCCCAAACCCAAACCTTCAAACCTGGCGGATCAAGCGTCCAAGGAAACGAAAAACCCAACCTCTGCTGCAGAAGACACGTTACCTGAAATCTCACTGCTGGGCTTCCTGCAGAGCAGACACGAGAGGGAAAAGCAGGCCGTGGCTGCTTTCAAAGTCCTGCACATCGTGTAGCGACGTGTGGGGACCACAGTGCCCAGCGGAGGCCCTGCAGCAAGGACGCGGCAGCCAGCCCTCTGCGTCAGTGATGACCTGTCGTCAGGCTGCAGTCCCTGCTTGTGTTGCATAGGAGTAGGACTTGGGGCCCTAGTCTATTATGGTGCCACAGTGTACTTTCTGGGAAGAAATGTTTTAATTATTTATTTTCAAATCAGTTGAACTTTGGGCATAATAAGAATTAGGGAATAAAGCCTTTGGGTTTTATATTGGATCTTTTTATTTCTTAAACAATCTGTGCCCTTCCTTAGCAATGAAAACCATGAAATTACCCAAAAATAAATGTATCAACTTGTGTTTCTCTTTTTTACATTCCCGGTAATAAAAAAAAGTAGAAACGCTTCAGTTTCTACTAAGATGAACTCAAATTGGACTAATAACCAGTGTATTCTGAAATACCATTTCCAAAATATTTACAAAATTTTTAAATTTAGCCAAGGGCTTATATATGAGATTGGAAGAGCCCTGGCCTGTGTGGCCTGCTTGGTCGGGGTGTCATCCACACAACAAGAGGTGGCAGTTTGATTCCTGGTCAGGGCACAAACCCAGTTTATGGGTTTGATCCTGGTTGGGGCGCATGTGGGAGGCAACCAACAATGTTTCTCTCTCATATCAATGTCTCTCTCTCTCTCTCTCTCTCTCTCTCTCTCTCTCTCTCTCTCTCTCTCTTTCTCTCCCCTCTGCTCACACATACACTCTACACACTCTAACTCTTGCTCACTCTCATTCTGTAAAAAAATAAGATTTAAAAAATAAAATAAAATTGGGAAGGATGTGTCAGCTACAGAGGTCCCCCCTGAGGAGTGAGGGTTCCCAGGTCCACACCAGGCCTCCCAAGCCCAGAGCCAGGAAGAGAAGTCCCTGTAACTTCTGGCTGTGAAAACCAGCAGGGATTGTGGCTGAGACAGAGGCTGCTGGAATCCCAAGCAGTTCCTCTTAAAGGGCTCACACATGAACTTACTCAGACTCACTCCCTCTGAGCTCCAGCGCTGAGCAGCAGCATAAAAGGAACCAGAGACATAAGGGGAAAAACTGAATTGTTTGGCATCAGAGCAAGAACTGAGGGGAAATTTTCTGCCAGAAAAAAATTCTGGCATTGACCATTGTTCCTTTTCTGAGACCCCCACTTCCCATTGAGCTGGCAGATGGGCACTATATATGAGTCTCCCTCAACCAGGTTCACACTCTTTGCCCCACCCTGATGATTTTCTGAGATCCTGCCTGCCCTGCCCAACTTGTGGGCCCACCCAAGCCATTTCCAAGTGGCTTTTCCATACAAATGGCCTTTCTTGCTTCATGATTTGGACTTTTCTAAAATCTCTCAAACAAGCAGATCTGGCCTCTGTGTACCCTCTACCTCTCAATAAGTTACCCCAAACCTGGCACAGTGGCAGCTTAGCATCTCCTGGGTACCTCCAAGCCCAGCACAAGTGGCTATCTGTATATCGCTCTGTAGCTTGTGCCAGGTGGCCCTAAGTAGGGCACAGGCACACCTTGCACCTGGTGGACAGCTTCAAACTACACCAGATTACAACCCTACCACCTCCACAAGTGACACACTTGAGGGGTGGACTTGGTGAGCACCAAAGCCCCACTGAAGCTAGTCCTGCTCTATAGGCTCAACTCCTGAACAGAAATTCCTCTGCTGTAGTTGTAGCAGGTAACTTATAGGCCTGGGGCTCAATCCCTCCCAGCACTCAAGGCTCAACTACAACAGGACAGTCCACACAGGGCCGCACATGGAGCACCCAGCTCAAGTGACTAGGGAGGCTGTACCACTGGACCCTACAGGACACCTGTTACACAAGGCCACTCTAACAAGACTGGGAGATGTAGCAGGTCTACCTAACACATAAAAAACAGACAAAACGCAGAGACAAAGAATCAGGTCCTAAATGAAAAAAAAAAACAACAAAAATAAACAGGAGAAATTTCCAGAAAAAGAACTAAATGAAGTGGAGGCAAGCAAACTATCAGATACAGAGTTCAAAACAATGGTTATAAAGATGCTCATGGAACTTAGTGAGAACCTCAAGAACTTAGTGAGAACTTCAAAAGCATGAAAAAGGACATAGAAACCATAAAAAAGAATGAGGCCTTAGCTGGTTTGGCTCAGTGGATAGAGCATCAGACTGTGACCAAAGGGTCCCGGGTTCTATTATAGTCAAGGACACATACCTCAGTTGCAGGCTTCTCCCCAGCCCACACCCTGGTTGGGGCATGTGTAGGAAGCAACCAATCAATGTGTTTCTCTCACGTGAATGTTTCTCTCTGTCTTTCCCTCTTCTTCCACTCTCTCTAAAATAAAATCAATGGAAAAATATCCTCGGGCGAGGAATAATAAAAAAGAAAGACCATGTCAGAAATAAAGGATACACTAACAAATGAATAACTTACAGGCAATCAACAGTAGAGTAGATAAAGCTGAGAATCAAATCAGCGATTTGGAATATAAGAAAGCAAAAACAAACAAACATAAAACCACCCAATCAGAACAGCAAAAAGAAAAAAGAAACCAGAAAATATTGAGGATAGTGTAAGTAGCCTCTGGGACAACTTCAAGTGTACTAACATTTGCATCATGGGGCACTGGAGGGAGAAGAGAGAAAACAAGAAATTGAAAACCTGTTTGAAAAAATAACGACAGTAAACTTCTCTAACCTGTGAAGGAAATCTATATATATAAAAGCCTAAGTGATCATCTGACCATTTGACCACTCGACCATTTGACCGGTAACTATGATGCACACTGACCACCAGGGGGCAGATGCTCAATGCACAGTCATGGAAATATGGAACAGACTAATGAATTTCAGAGGAAAGGGGCCGGGGGGAGGGTGGGAAGAGATTAACCAGAGATCTTATATGCATACTAGAGGCCCAGTGCATGGATTTGTGCACTGGTGGGGTCCCTTGGCCTGGCCTGCAGGGATCAGGCTGAAACTGGCAGTCAAACATTCCCTGAGGAGTTCCGGATTGTGAGAAGGTGCAGGCCAGGCCGAGGGACCCCACTGGTGCATGGGCCTCTAGTAGGCAAAGAAGTCCAGGAAGCACAGAGAGTCCCAAACAAGATGAACCTAGAGAGGTCCACACCAAGACACATCATAATTAAGGTACAAAAGGTTAAAGACAGAGAATCTTAAAAGCAACAAGAGAAAAGCAGTTAGTTACCAATTTCTCAACAGAAACTTTGCAGGCCAGAAGGGAGTGGCAAGAAATACAAGTGATGAAACACAAAGACCTACAACCAAGATTACTCCACCCAAGAAAGCTATCATTTAGAATCAAAGGATATATAAAGAACTTCCCAGACAAGAAAAAGCTAAAGGGGTTCATTACCACCAAACCAGTATTATATGAAATGTTAAAGGCTCTTCTTTAAGAAGAAGAAAACAATTAAAAATATAAACAATAAAATGGCAATAAAGACATATCTATTGACAACTGAAATTTTAAAATAGCCCTGGCTGGTGTTTCTCAGTGGTTAGAGCATCAGCCCACACACCAAAAGGTCACAGGTGCAATTCCTGGCCAAGGGCACAGGGGTTGCAGGTTTAATCCCCAGCCCCGGTCTGGGCACATGCAGGAGGCAACCAATCAATGTCTCTCACATAGATGTTTCTCTCTCTCTCTCTCTCTCTCTCTCTCTCTCTCTCTCTCTCTCTCTCCATCCCTCCCTTCACTCTCTCTTTAAAAAGTCAATGAAAAAAATATCCTCATGCCTTAGCTGGTTTGCCTCAGTGGATAGAGCATCAGCCTGGATCCTGAAGGGTCCCAGGATAAATTCCCATCAAGGGCACATGCCCATGTTGCAGCTTCGATCCACAGTAGGGGGCATCCAGGAAGCAGCTGACCAATGATTCTCTTTCATCATTGATGTTTCTATCTTTCTCCCTTTCCTTTCTCTCTGAAATAATATATATATTTAAAAAAGAAAAAAAAATATCCTCAGGTGGTGATTAACAACAACAACAATAACAAAAAACCACACAAATAAAACAAAGCAAAACAAAAAAAATAAATGAAAAAGCAGAACAGAAACAGACTCATAGATCAGAGAACAATTTGACAGTTAACAGATGGGAAGGGTGGTGGGGGTGAAAAAGGTGAAGGGATTATGAAGTACAAGTTGATTGTTACAATATAGCCATGGGGATATAAAGTATAGCATAGGGAGCACAGTCAATAATATTGTAATAACTATGTATGGTGTCAGTCAGATGGGTATAACGTTATCTGGATGATGACTTAGTAAGTTACATAAGGCCCAATAACCTAACACTAATGTCATATTGTGTGTCAACCATGATTAAAAAATAAAAATGGGCCATCCAGTGTTGCTCAGTGGTTGAGCATCAAACTATGACCCAGGAGGTCACAGTTCAATTCCAGGTCAGGGCACATTCCTGGTTTTCAGGCTCAATCCCCAGTAGGGGGCATGCAAGAGGCAGATGTTGCATGATTCTCTCCCATCATTGATGTTTCTATCTCTCTCTTCCTTCCTCTTTCTGAACTCAATAAAAACATATTTAAAACATATCAAAAAAAATAAATAAATAACAAAAATGTTTTTTTTAAGCTACTTATTCCAAGTATATAAATTTGCTAGGCATTTTGCCATCAAAAATATCTTAAAATATTATCAAGTATGTCCTTTTACACACAAAAAAATTAGATAAGACTCAAGCATTCCATAGTTTACTACTGAATGTCAATAAATATTTTGTACTTTTTTAAATTTTTTGAAATTGAATGACCATTATAAAATTCCCAGGTCTTAAATAATTCTACATAATTTAAGTTTTTTCTTATTTGCTTGTATTAGATTGTCAATACATCCTTAGATGATCATATCCAGAAATGGACAATTTTAACAATAATTTAAGACAGACCTATTTATGTACACAGTTGGCATAGGACTAGCTTTGAAGATTTGCTCCTATGTTGTATACGTTTTACATAAGCCATGATGTGGTATAAAATCTGCCTGTACTTAACTTTCTCTTAAAACTGGAAGCAATTAGAATTGCAAGTATGGAAAGAAAACAAGTATCTGAAGATAAACACCAAAGTGACAGCTCATGTTTCATTGGTATTTGGAAAATCATGTCATACATGAAAAGTTATTTCAGAAAAATCACAGCTCAAGTGGCTCCTAAAATATATCTGTAAAAGAAGAGGAACCTTCAGGGTACATGGTGAAGACTACTTAGAAAGATAACATAAAATGATTTTTATGGCCTTAAATTTAAACTTATTCTAGAAGATAATATAATGCATATAGAGACACCTCCGCATTTCTATATTAAAGAGACAGAGACAGGGTACATTTTTAAAATACTTCATTTCTATTAGAGTATCTTAAAATAGAGCTTGGAACAGGTTTGTCTTGTTCAACTGTCAATTGTTTAGAAGAGAAAATGGAGATCAAGAAAGGATGCATGACTGAAGGCCGTCAGTCCCTGTGACAGTAATGGAAGAGCAACCAAGTCTAAACTCTAATCTTCTAACATCAAGGACAGCACAGTTGGATTATTTGTCTACAGGAAGAATTGGTTCTTGTTTTACATGTTGGATAGGAGCATGTATTTAATATGAATTTCACTTTCAGACCTGAGGCCCATAATTAATTCCATAGTCAGAAACCTGCATTACTATGCAAGTTATCATATTCTTAACATGTAAAATCTGGCAACTTTGTTAGTTACTACACTGATAAAGTTTAAGAGGCCTGTATAAAGCAATTCAGATGCTGACCAATAAAAGAGACACTATTTCAATTTTTTTCCAGAACTTTAAAAACCTTCCCTTAACTATTTCTCTGTTAGCCTAAGCATTGTTAAATCCTTCCAGCATTTTCACACATAAACCAAGAACCCACACTTAGGTAAAGCAGGTTAAATAATTCAGTTCATTGTCAAGCAACATTACAAAGGATCTTTACTCCCAAGGCAAGTTTTTAGCATAAGACTATAGAACATCAAAATTCTTTGTAAGTAAATAGAGTGACAAATGACAAATGATTTGGGCAAAAAAAAAAAAAAAGGCATATTTATTAAATGTTTGGTGTTGAAATCACAGAATGGATCAAAATAGGCCTTCATCTGACCTCCAGTCATCTCACAGTGATAAGATCCAGCAGGAAGAGAGTCTGCAAAAGCAGTGAATGACAATGTTTGCCGTTTCTTTGAAGTCAACTGTATTAATGATAACATTGATCTTGCATAGACCCATGTGGACCAGTGATTGATTTCTATAGTATTTCTGTTTCAGATATTTAAGAAGTAAAAACAATATGCCTACTAGAAAGCAAGGGACTTTACACTTGAGAGAGATAATGATGGAGGGCCTGTATTTTACCAGACATTATATATGGCAGTGCCTAATCTGCCTAATCACCATGAATGGGATCCATAAAGGACCTTTAAACCACATATTACCTCTTATTATAGCCCCTTTTTTGTGGTGGTGTTTCATCTTGAGTTTCCAATGAGAACATCCTCTTTCAGGGAGCTTTTTTACAAGTAGCGAATTGAATGACAGCTGTCTTCATGATACTGTTTTGTACCGAAAGGAGTCTCTTGGGAGTTATCTAGAAACTAACTCAAGAAAAGACAATGTTGAGGAACAAATAAAAGGTAAGCCTAGCAAAGGCACCAATGCCTGATGGTTCCAATTGGGGCCTTATTATTGACTAATGAATCATTGTCAAAACATCAGAGCAAGCGTGCGTGTCCACAGCCGCGTCTATAGTGAGAAAATGACCCTTCCTCCGGGTGGTTATTATCTGGGAGTTGTTTGAAACACATCCAGTAATTATAACAGCACTAGACCTCATTGAGAATTTTGAGTTCATAGCAAATGGTCTACAATAGCAGACTAGATAAATTCAGGAGGGATTCTTTTTAATTACTTATTGAAAAACAGCAGAAAATGAATTAAATTTGCATGATAGTCTGTAGATATCAGGGCAAGTTTAGCTAATTCTCTCCAAGATGTACTTCAAAACACCTATTACCATTATATTAGAAGTAGCATTTGAAAATATAAAGTTCTTAAGGAAAAAGCAAAGTTGTTCTCCTAAATACACCTTTTTAAATGATTCCCTTTTCTTATTAGAGTAAGAACCTTGAATGATACATATTTCATCCAACTCTCAGGAATTCATATGATCACTACAGGACATCTCCCTAATGCTAAGTGTGTTTTCATAACTTCGATTCCTAATGGGTAAGAACAGAAACAAAAAGATGCATGAATACTCCATTTCCCTCTTTAGTTGTTTTCCCAGGGAAGAAAGATTTAAAACAGTAGCACAAAGTGAAGTTCTTTCAATATTGTGG
This sequence comes from Myotis myotis, assembly GCF_014108235.1. NCBI lineage: Eukaryota > Metazoa > Chordata > Mammalia > Chiroptera > Vespertilionidae > Myotis > Myotis myotis. Next base: position 23,166,687 of record NW_023416325.1, on the reverse strand, counting down.
GTTTTGTTTATCCATAGTGTCTCATTTCCCCCTCTATCCCTGATTATAAGGAGTTGCTATATTGTCAGACAAAACTTTTTTACTATAAAAGCAAAATAAAGGAGAAATATGTATCCTAATAAAATTTTTATTTAGACATTTATTCCACTTTTTAAAATATATTGAAGTGGGATCTCAGAATAGCTAAAAATCTGATATTCAGAATTGTCCCCTCACCCCCATTGCCTCCAGACTAAGTACATTTTTCTCTACTCTCCCTATTGAGAGTGTGAAGCAAAACCCACAGCTTTCTCACAAAGGTATAAGAAAACAAATCACCTCCATTTTCCAAGCAAACATTTGGTCAATGAAAAGCAAAAGGTTTTGGAGAGCAGATTTTCCATTCCTTTGTTCATTTTATTCCCCCGTCTTACAGATTCCTATTCTTCAGGTTTGGTTACTTAATTTCAGCTTAGTGAAATAACTGGAAAAGTGGGGTTTCCCAGATGGTACGACAGCATCACTTACCAGCCTTTTCAGCTCTTTCTACTGCTCAACACAGGGGCTCTTTGGGTATGACAAGGGGGGGCGGGAGGTTGGTGGGCTGCCTTTGTCTCCCTGCTGCCTCGCCATTGCCCTTTCCTTTTCCCTTTGCAACGTAAGTAATTAATTTTCAATAAGCTACATAAATGGTCTTCTGCGCTTCAATAGTCTAACAGGTTGAGAGGATGACAATGATATGAGCATTTCCGGCAAACATACTTAGTGAAGCCTTGGAGATATCTGACAAGATGGCAGGAATACCCTTCACTGCGCTGACAGCCTGACCCCAGCCTGGTGCGGGGCTGCTGCGGGGCTGCTCAGGGGGTCCCGGCTCCTGCGGGAGATACTCACATAGCAGACATCCTCATGGAGCAGATCTGACCGTGAAGGAAGTAACCTTCAGAAAGTTAAAATCCAAAACACACACAGGAGGAGGGAGCAGAGAATGGAACGAACATCCAGTGGATAAAACCAACGTGGATCTCTACACGAAATAAGTTGGGCGCCGATGGGCTGTTCCCTCTGTGGTAAATCTGTCTCACAGACGAAACCTATGCTTCTGCGTTTGCCATGCAAACACCTACCTAAGTCACTGCCAGGAAGCCTGGTGGCCTTGCCTCATGTCCAAGCCGCCACCTGACAGTGATGCCTTTACTTCTCCTCTGCTTCCCCACAGAGGTACCGTTTGAAGCAGCGCTGATGAAGTCCCTAAATTTGTTGTCTCTGTGTAACATTGATAATCTCCTATCACACAAATCTCAAGCACCAATTTCTAATGAAACCTTTAGATGAATATCAAAGAACAATTTAGCCATGTCTAATATTTTAATTAGATTATATTCTCAATTTAACCCATTAAACCTCCTTTGATGATCCCCATGTTTAGTGGTTAGCCTCAGATGCATGAGGTAATGAATACTGGACCTTTTGACTTAATGAGAATTTCGGCTCTTTCAGCCTGGGCCTCTTTGTGTACCTTTTATTTTGCTGGCTATAGAATTCAGTTAATTGGAGGAGTCTCTTGCCATCACACATTAAGGAGTATAAATTAGCATCCCCATTCTGATTGGAAAATGCAGGCAGGCAGCATTTCTTTGATCTGCGGATTGAGCTGAAGAAGACAGCAGCCCTCTGAAAATGAGCTGATGGCCTAGTTATCATGGCAAAATGCAGACGTGTCCATGTGTCACAAAACACTTAATGTCTTAATTGGTCACCTTCCAGCTCTCCCTGTCCTGTTTGTATCATTCTCATTAGGAGCATGTGTGATGTGCATGCGTGCATGTGTGTGTGTGTGTGTGTGTGTGTGATGTGTGTGTGTGTGTGTGTGTGTTTCTGTAGTTCTGTCTTACTTTCTCTGAACATTCTTTCTGTTTCTTTACTCGAAGAATTAGGAACCTATGTTTGAAATTAATCTGAACCAAGGAAAATGAAATAATATAAATTCTCTTCCTTGAAATTTTCAAGAATATCCTATAAAATTATTCAGGACCTCCCACAAAGATTCTTTTTTTTTAATATATATATATATATATATTATTGATTTTTTACAGAGAGGAAGGGAGAGAGATAGAGAGTTAGAAACATCAATCAGCTGCCTCCTGCACATCTCCTACTGGGGATGTGCCCGCAACCCAGGTACATGCCCCCGACCGGAATCGAACCTGGGACCCTTCAATCCGCAGGCCGACGCTCCATCCACTGAGCCAAACCGGTTTCGGCCACAAAGATTCTTAAGGACTAACTCTGACTTCCAAGCCCGCAAACGCATAGATCCCAAGCCACTTGTGCTGCATCACTGACTGTGAGGTAGAAGGGACTATTTTGTGCTTTGGCAATGAAGTCAGTCGTTTTTATCTCCTCTACCAATTGCTCAATCCTCCTGAACCTCAACAAATTCAGTTACAGAAAAGAAACATCGAGGTAAAAGATCAACACCTCCCTCACTCAAAGTAAAAGCCAGAGCAAAATAGCATGAAATTCAAATGATGAGGTTTCTGGATAAATACAGTAGACGGAACACACACACACACACACACACACACACCCTCACACCCTCACACACACACACACACACACACACCCTCACACACACACACACCCTCACACACACACACACCCTCACACACACACACACACCCTCACACACACACACACACACCCTCACACACACACACACCCTCACACACACACACACCCTCACACACACACACACCCTCACACACACACACCACACACACACACCCTCACACACACACACCCTCACACACACACACCACACACACACACACCCTCACACACACACACACCCTCACACACACACACACACCCTCACACACACACACACACACACACACCCTCACACACACACACACCCTCACACACACACACACCCTCACACACACACACCCTCACACACACACACACCCTCACACACACACACACACACACCCTCACACACACACACACCCTCACACACACACACACACACACACACACACACGCACACACACATCTATTTCACTCTCGGCAAGCTCCCGTTAAAATCACAATAAGGGTGTTTTTAAGGCATACGCATATAAAAACTGAAAAAACAACAGGAAGAGGGACAACAGATAAATTTTTGAAAACTGGAAAGCAGATAAATGAGTTGTTTTTTAAAAAAATTGGCAGACTTCAGAAATGCTAAATTCCAACCTTGCAAAAGGGGCATCCAAAAATCAATCTGATTTACACTGAAGAATACCCCCAAATGCTCAGGAACTGATGGTGGGGGTGAAAGGAGGTGAGGAGGGCTAAATGAATGAAAACTGCCCCTCACTCGCAGGGACAGTGTTGGGAGTGAGGCACAAGTGGCTGTTAGGAGGCACAGTGTGGAACACAGTCAACAGTGACCTGGACCCCTGGTCCTCTTCTGCCACTGCCCCAGACACGGGGCCTTCAGCCACGGGAATTCAGGAAATTCTTCCCTGGGGAATCTGGCCAGCCTAACAGGAAACACCTAAAACTTCTCACTTCAGAGGTTCTCCGGTAAAGCTCAGAGTCAACAAATCCCACCAAGTAGCCACAACTTCCTATTAGCTTTTCTGCTTCTCCTACTGAAACACAAGCATACAACCAGAAATTCCCAAGCATCTGAGAATATTAAACAAAACATGATTAAAAAGAAGCAGGAGGATAAAGAAATTAGAAGAGATCTTGTGAATTAGAGATATGGAAGCAGAAATTTAAAAAACCCAAAGCTTACGAGATACCATTGAGGAATTTTCCCAGAAAGCAGAGCAAAAAATGCAAAAACGTAATAAATTTAAGGGATAAATCTGGGGGTAAAATCCAAATAATAGGAGTTCCATTAAGAACAAACATAGAAAAAGAGAAATAGAAATCATCAAAGAGTTAATTTGAGAAATCTTTCCATAACTGAAATAAATTAGTTTTCAGATTGAAAGGCATATTGAGCATCCACAACAGTGAATAAAAATAGACCTCCAACCAAGGCACATAATTATAAAATTTCAGTACAATAGCTATAGAGTATTCTACAGGCCTCAATACAATCCTATGTAATAAAGAGCTAATATGCAAATGACCATCACGCCCTTGCACCCTCGCACTGGGGCAGGGGGACCTGAGACTGTGCCCCCCACCTGGAGGGGCTTGATGGGGGACCTGAGGCTGTGCCCCCCACCCTGCGGGGCTTGATAGGGGTGGAGCCAGCCAGGTCTGGGTCTCTTGCAATTTCTAGGCTTGCATGGATGGGCAGAGACTTGACTCTGGGTTCCACAGCGTGCCCCAGACTCTGACAGGAAGGAGATTTTCATATACATTTTACTAATTTTCTTTCATCTCTGACACTTCTATTATAGAGAAAGGGCAAATAGCAATATTAAAATATTTCCTCTAATTAATTCTCTTTTAATGTGCATGAATTTTGTGCAACGGGGCACTAGTCTATAATAATAAAAGCATAACATGCTAATTAGACCCAACATCCTTCCAGACAAAGCCTCAGCGGGCAGGGACTGAAGCAGAGGACCCCCGGCCACGGCAGAGGGTGGGAGCCGAAGCAGAGGTGGCCACAGTGGTGGCGGCGGGAGCCAAGGCCCTTGCACGAATTTTGTGCATTGGGCCTCTAGTGAATAAATAAAACAAGACACACAAAGAATCAAGAATCAAAATGGCTTTAGACTTCACAACAGCAATTGAAAGCTAAAAATCAATTGAGTGATGCCTTCAAATTTATTCAAAAATAAAGTATTCAAAAATTATGCCCCATTTAGAATTCTATACTTAGCCAAATACTAATAAAGCATGAAACTAGAATAAAGAAAATTTTAGAGAAGGATGGTCTCAAAACATTTGCCTTTCACACACCAATCAGGAAACTACAGACTGCTCATCACCAAAATGAGAGATTAAACCAAGAAAGAAGAAGTTAAAAGAAACAGTAATAAAGTGAAAGACTTCTGGCTAGAATATTGCACTTAATTACTCCAGGATGGAGGGACAGGAGATGCATTGACACGAGAACCCAGAAGGAAACAGACCAGAGGTTTTGGGAGATATTTATTCAGGAAAACGAAATGTTAACAATACATGAATATCTTTTCTTTTATAAACAGAGACTTTATTTATTTATTTACTTATTTATTATTTTTAAATCCTCACCCAAGGATAATTGTCCATTGACTTTTAGAGAGAGTGGAAGAGAACAGGAAAGACAGAGAGAAACACCGATGTGAAAGAAACACATCGATTGGTTGCCTCCTGCACATGCCCTGACCAGGTCCTGGGCCAGGGAGGAGCCTGCAACTAAAGTTCATGCCCTTGACTGGAATCTGAGGCTCTATCCACTGAGCCAAACTGGCTAGGGCAACCAACACATGAATATCTTGGGGGGAGGGGATATAGACAAATGGTAAAGAGCTTGGAGTAAAATTAGTAGTAGATACATCAAAAATTAAGAATAAAACAAGACAAGCATTAACTCCCAGAAAAATAAAAAGTCTTGCAGAACAAGAAAAATGATCATAATTGATTACCTCATTTAGCTGAGAATTACACTTACATCTCATAATTATGATCTAACCAAAATTACAATATTGAAAAAAGAGATGGAGAGAGTGCACATATGTGGTAGGAGCATGGGAAAAAGAGAATTAAATCTTTATTTTTATAACATAAAATACTAGCTAATTCCTCAAGTAAAAATACCAAAAAGCATCCATTCAGTGAAATAATTTGGAAACATAAAGTAGATGCCAAAATAATCAGACACTAGTGAGACCAGTTGCCCGTGTGAAGAGAATAGGGAGGGGCAGGGGACTGCTCCCCTGTTGCAATAGCCCTTGCAGAACTCTGTGACTCTTCAAACAATGCACATCAATGCACAAGCAAAGCAAGTCCATGATAAAACTCAAATATTTTAAAATTAAAAATAGAGAACTTAGGAACTGAAGGAGAAAAGCAGAAGGAAAAGATCAGAGCGAGCGTAACGTATTCCCTTTTGCTTTTAGCCTGTAAATCATGGAGCCGCCTTCTCCCCTTATTCCCACGGCTTTTTACAGTTGGTTTCCCATTCCAGGTCAAGCACTGAGGAAGGAGACAGACTATTTAGCTGTTCTTTAACTTCTGGCTAGAATACTGGCAAGTGGACTTCATTACTCCATTATGCGTAGCCATGGAGGCTAGGGAGAGAATGGATGCACCAAATATTCAGATAATCCCCAAGGGTTATATTAGTCAATATTTTTAAAAAACTCTTTTGCTTATTCTTGTTTCAGAGGTATAGAAGGTGTGTCTTTTTAAACTAAAAATTTTTTTGAAAGCTTAAATCCTGGATTTCCCGGGTAGATTCTGTACTGGAAACAGGCAATTGTCTATCTTTTAAGAAGGTTCCCATGGATTTGAATTCTCACTTCCCTCCCTTCACAGAACGATGTCTGTCAGGGACAACAACATGCTGGGCAGGATGTGGGTAGGCGAGGTGAGGGGCAGAAATAGGAGCTCCTCGGTGAAACCTCTGACTCCTGTTTCATCCAGCACCTGCATGTCCTCTTTTAGTCCACACGGGAGGACAATGACAAAGAGAAAATAAGATGAACTTCTAAAAAAATTCCTCGGAAAGAGACACAATAACCCTTCCGTAACACTGGTGATGGAGCACAAGAACAATACCTTTTAGTTAACCAGGTTCTTACAATACTCTTATGAAGTATCATGTCAAGAACCAAACTGGTATGTTCAGATGTATATTGTATTTCATTCTCTTCCTCTAGCACTTCCACCCAAGATCTCACAGTAGGTACTTTCATATCTCTTATCTCACATGCCCTCTCCACTTTTATTTTTAAATATATTTTTATTGATTTCAGAGAGGAAGGGAGAGGAGAGAGATAGAAACATCAATGATGAGGGAGAATCATTGATTGGCTGCCTCCTACACACCCCCTACTGGGGATCAAGCCCGAAACCTGGGCATGTGCCCTTGACCAGAATGGAGCCCGGGACCCTTTAGTCCGCAGGCTAGCGCTGTATGCTCTATCCGCTGTGCCAAACCAGCTAGGGCTCCCCTCTCTGCTCTTTATTGATTTATTTATAAGGCACTCTCCTTATTTTTCAGATGCCAAGTAAGAGACGTACTTCAATCCTTAGCAAAAGTAAGATTAGAATTTACGTCTCTAAGCCAAGCCATCTAGCCAGTGGCTATGATGCCAAATCCGATTGTGGCTATACAATATTATAAAGAGGGTAATAAAAAAAGGCTCCCAGAATTATTATAAATACAACCATAGAGGAAAGGCTGTCTGGTATGCACACTGGGAATTCTAAGAGAGAATCGACGTCTGTAATCGTGTCAACAATGAAAATAAAGTTTTTTTAAAAAAACTTTGATCTCTTGGTTTCTAATGAAAATAACCTTTATTTTTAAAAACACAGAAAATAGAATGGAGAGAATATGATTGGAGAGAAAACATGAGAATCATTTCAGATTTTCACCTCACTCCTAAATATTTATTAAAGGTCACTCTCTGACCGCTACATGTATTAATTCTATATAACTCACCGAACTAGCAGGTTGTATGACACTGGGCAAGTGAACATCTCAGCCCTTGGTTGCCTCGTCTGCGATTAAAGGAGATCAGGCCAACTTTTTTAGAATAAAAATATCGAGATTTGAAGTAGCTCAGAGATCATCTAGCTCATCCTATTGACTCTATGAACCTCTCTGGAACAGTCCAAGTGGCTATCCAATGTTGGCTTGGGTGAAAACCGGGCTTACGTACTCAGTACCTCCTAGGAAAGCCAATTTAAGTTTCAGGTTATTCTGAATCAGAAGTTTTTTTATAAACTGATCTAAGATTTTACCAGATAATTTCCAGCTAAATCTTTTTAAATTTTACATTTAAAATTGCTATGCAAAATCCTCTTCTCCACATAATACAATGACAATAGCCCCACTGTCACTTTTATCAAAACATGAATTAGTTGTAAGGTGTGATCATGAAAATTGGCCATTAGTCTTAATTCTGCCCCTGTCTATTTGACCTTGGCAAGATATTCATTATATCTGAATCTTAATTTCTTTGCTTATAACATGAAGGGCTTAGAGTTTGTCAAATGTCTCTTTTAACATTAATGATTCTTTCCTGACTATACCTTTGTCCTGAACTCAGTGGAACATCACTGTTTTATTTTTAAGAATGAGATTTTTTAGATTTCTTTAATGAAGAATATACTTTTCTTCCTTTTTTGTGTGTCTCTTGATTTTTCTAAATGTTCTGGATATAGATATTTACATTAGAGTGTATGACCTAAAATCTTATTCTTAGTGAGATGACAAGTAATTTTGATAAGTTGGAAGTTATATTTCCTTTCCAATAAAAAGATGATAGAATACTAGGATCTTAAAGGTTAGAAGGAACCACACAAGGTATTCAACCCAGTCTTCCCCTAAGGAAGAAATCCATCACAGAATATCCCTAATGCTTTGCCTTCCAACTTCTGCCCAAACTCTCCTAGTGAACGGAGCGCAGAGCTTTGCGGGGCTGGCCTGTTATATTGGAAGACAACACAGTGTCCAACCTGTAGAAGGTGTTTAAATGTTGTTCGGAAGTTTGCTTTCCTGGAACCCCGCATTGGTCCTGGTCCTGCTCCCTCAGCGCGCCTAAATAGATGTGCCCCTTGACCCTTGGGCGGGCAACCATGGGATACAACCACCATAGCTGGTCCCCCCCACCCCTCTCCAAGGCTTGGCTTCTCCAAGCTGAAAGCTCACGCTCCTTTATTCGTTGTTTCCACACCTTTTACTACCCAGCTCCCTGAACATGGATGAATTTTAGCTTGTCAATATCCTCTTTAAAATGCGATTCCAAGAATATAACAAACATGATATAAAGTATTTTAATTAATTCATTATTTCTGCACATATATTGAGCCCACTTCAAGAAAACCAGGGAGTCATTGCTTCAACTAGATATGTTTATTGCATGATTCTGTTAGCACCAGAAAGCATTCTGTTTGCTCTTTGTTTTCATATCTCTAGTTATCAAATACATCCGCACAAGTGGTACCATGGATTCCAATTAATATTTCTTAGTGCCACTATCAGCTTAATACTGGGCTGAATGGTGTGTTGCTCATGTCTTATATTATTATGTCATGTGAGCAGAAATATTATCAAGAGCCCCTCTCTGAAAATCTATGAAATGAAATCCATCACAGAAATTAAGAACAAATATGAAACAAATTATTTACTAAAATTGAGATTACATATAGGATGTCTTTCCCACCTTGGCTATTTTAAGATGCTTTTGCCCTGTCAGAATCAGACTTAACTATGTGTTCCTTTCTTTAATATATCATCATGAACATGGTTTTGTCAGATCTTCATCACCAAGTGAAACTGAGTTTAGGCAAAAGGCTGGATAATTCAGGCAAAACACCTTTTCAGCCTATAGAGGCTTTGATCAGTATTGAAGGCCAAAAACAAAAATGTTAATGTGTTATAATAAATTGTGTCCCTCCCCTACTATCACTACTCCCTGTGTGTGGGAAACAAAAAGGGAAGGAGGAAGGAAGGAAGGAAGGAATAAAGGAAGGAAGGAAGGAAGGAAGGAAGGGAGGAAGGAAGGAAGGAAGGAAGGAAGGAAGAAGGAAAAAGAAGAGAAGAGGAAAGAGAAGGAAAGAAGAAAGAAGAACCGTTAAGAGAACTTTGCTGTTGAATGGCTTGCCACCAACCTAAGGGCATCTGTCTGGTGAGAAAGCAGGGCTCCAGGTCATAGCTCTCTGCTTCCCACTGAATCTCATCAGGAACAGCCGCAAAGGGAGGACCGGATGAGGCGGAGTGAGCATCCTTCCGCTCAGTGCCACTGAATCAAAGACACAGACGGCCACTCCTGGGCTCCGGATTGCTTCTGCCCCGGGAGCTGTGCCTGTGCTAACAACGCGGACCCAGCAAGTCCTGGCATCTTCTTGTGAAGACGGAAGAAAGAGAGAAAGCTCCGAGGTTTGGGGGGTGTTAACCCTCTGATTTAATTTTGTACAATTTCCCTCAAAACATATAAGTTCTTTAATGTTCACTTTAAAAATTCTCCCCAATCCCTTTAGTAGCTGTTCTCCCTGGTGTTGGAAGAACTTGAGGCCCCCCCACCCCGTAATAGTACCTATTTTCCCTTCCAGGTTACCAGGAACATTCTTACTCACAAACCACTTTTTTCCCTAAAACCAAGTTGTTTGTGTTATTGTAAAGCATTTGTCAAAACTCCTGCCTTAACACAGCGCTGTCATTATCTGAACGAGAAGAGCAAAGAGAAATCTGCGCCCACATTTGCTTTCAGAGCGCATCTACACAGTCTACATAAATGACCGAGGTGTTCCCACAGTGACAGAGGCAAATGCCAGTCAGTGCGTTGCCACTAGGAAGCACACGGACGGGCAGGGAGGCGAACAGGAGTCGGACTGTATGTATTGCCCTGCTTCGGCTGGCAGCTAGTCCTGACTTCACCGGTAAATGCTACAATCCTGCCAAGCCTTCATTTCCTTAACGATGACAGGGAAAAATAACTGCTGTCTGTGACTCACAAGGTTGTTAATTGATAGAAAGAACTTTGGAAAATAGAAACAGCTATACGATGCTTATGTTTTTAAAGCAACAGTCATGCCTCCTAAGTGATGCAGAACGAATAAAGGTCTCACTCTGACACTTCTCTCTGCGTAAGATAATGTTTCCCTGAACAAGCCTACTGTAAAAAAGAAAAAGAAAAAAGTAAGGGGGAAAAAAGAAAATCCTACTCCTACATTCATGAGACCATAGAAGTAGGCCTAGAAGGATCTTTTAGAGACGTGAGGAACCAAAAAAGATGAAATGCAATGTAAACTCACACCGCTGTTGTCTACATACAGGCATACCTCATTTTATTGCGCTTCACAGTTGTTGCGTTTTTTACAAACTGAAGGCGAGGCTTGCACCAGCAAAAGGATCACCATTTGCTTCATCGCCCGCTCCTGCTGTCACAGTGGCCGGGACCCCGCCGCCGGCCGTCTCCAGGTGCGCCCGGAGTCACTGTTCATCACCAGGGCCCGGGGCCGGCGCTCCGCCGGCGCCCTCGCTCGCGCCGCCTTCCTGGGCTCACTTACCTAACGCGCAACCGAGCGAAAGAAAGACGGAAGCGGAGTGGGCTGCTCTGTGGATAAAGGTACTGGGTCGGTGGCGCCACCGCGTCATCCCTTATATAGTTTCAACTACAAACATCCAGAGAGTTCTGTCTCTTCAGCCTTTCCGAGTCAACAGATAGGATTTGCTGGGCCTTTTCCATGCAGGTGGAACGCGAGACGATTTCCCGGTTGAAAATGAGAAGCCGGATTGGGCCGGGGGGATCTGCTAAGGGAGGCGGGCGCGTCTCCTCCGGCCGCGGAGCGGGAGCCGCCCGGGCGGCGGGAAGGAGGCGCATAGGTTGGACGCCGCGACAAACGGTCCCCAGACACTTCCCGCGTTTCCCGCGAGCCCTTAATACCGAAAACCCGGGAGCAGAACCGACGTCGGGGGCCGGGCGCTGGCCGCGGGGCGCAGCGGCCTCCCGCCCGGCTCAGCAGCAGCGGCAGGTGCGCTTGCAGAGGGTCCCCTGGTCTCGCTGGAACCCCGCGCGCCCTTACAATGCAGGGAGCGCGCGGCGTCCCCCGCGCACCGAGGGGCACTCGCCCGGAACGCCGGGGAGCCGTGGGCGCGGCAGGGCTGCGGGACGGGCGCGCAGCAAGTCGGGAAGCAAACTCGCTCGATGGGTTTTTCCTGCTCAAGTTCCTGCCGCGCGCGGGCGCCGCTCACCATGGGACCGCGGGACCCGGGCGCAGGGGGTGAGGAGGGCGTGGGGAGCTCCAGGCCCGACCACGAGCCGGGAAGGGGCCGGGCTGACCCGTCAGCTCGAGTGGACAGCGGCGGGGAAGGCCGCGCCGCCGGGAGGAGGGAGCGCTTTAGGATGGGGTTCGAGACGGGCAGGGGCCCCGACTGCGGGGCGGCGGCGAGCAGCGCGCGTCCGGCCCGTCCGGGACCGGTTCCCCGAAGAGCTGAGGCGCGGCCGCCGGCCCCTCACGCAGGAAGGACCGAGGGTCCGGGGAGAGGCCGCGGGACCCCGACACCGAAGCTGGGGCCGGTGGCTGCGCGAGGGCCCGGGGTCTGCGGTCCCGGCGGAGAAACCGTCCCCCCGAGTGAGAGCCGGGAGCCCGGCCCCCGTGCGCGCGCGGCCGGCGCGGGAAGAGCCGTCCGGGCGGACGCACCTGCGGGGACAAGGCGCGGGGGGCGCGGGAGGTCGCGCCACGGCCGCGCGGGTGCAGGGCGACAGGGTGTTTTGTTTCCTTCTGGGAGCCGGTCTCTGGAGCCGCCGGGCCTTCGGGTCTGGGAGGGAGCGCGCCCGGCCCACGGCACCTTCCCTCCTCCCGCCGCTCAGAGCCCCCGCGGGGCCGAGCCCGGCTCCCCCTCGTCCCCGATGTCCACCTCGTCCTCCGGCTCCGCGAGCGCGAAAGGGCCGGCGGGCAGCCCAGGCCGGGCCTCGGCGGGCGCGGCTTCGGGGCCGCGGGGGCTGCCCGCGGGGCTCTCGGGCGCACCCGGCGCTTTGGGCTCGTCCTGGCTTTTCCTCAGCTGCTTTTTATGCTTCATCCGCCGGTTCTGGAACCACGTTTTCACCTGATTTCAGGGAGAAAAATAGAAAACCCGTCATTCCTCCAGACCCACGGCGACCGGCCTGAGGTCTGAGCGTGGCTGGGGGTGAGGAAGGTGGACCGAGGGACCGAGAGCCGAGGACGGACCACTCAGGGGCTGGGACCGCGCTCCCGGCGAAGCCGCTCCGATGCGCACAGGCCAGTTCTGGGCTCGCGGAGGGAACCCCCGAAACGGCACTAGGGTCCGCGGCCTGGGGAACACTAGGCCTGTTTGCTCAGAATCGCCGTCAGCGAGCGTGACGCCTCCTGTACTGCCCGCGCCCCCGACATGGCGCCTGAACCCCTGGCCAGCGGTTCCTGGACGGCAGCGGAGGCCCAACTGCGGTTCTCAGCAGAGGCGGCTCCCGCCCCGCAGGCCAGCGGCGGCAGCACGTGGGTGCGGGTGGCAGTGAGCGCGGGGAGGGCGCGGGGGTGCGGAGGGGTGAGGCTGCAGCGCCTCTGGAGGAAGGACCGGGCCCGGGGTCAGCCTCCAGGGCACCGGGCGGGTGAGAGCCTGGTCGCTGAGGCTGAACTAAGACAACCGTCCTGCGCGGGCTGCTCTAGGGACGGGGACCGGCCCTGGGGGAGGAGGCGCGGGAGCGCGGAGCTGCGGCTCGCGAGCAGGGGCGGCGGTCGGATCGCGGAGGAGGTTCCTCCCGGTCCGCGGCCCCTGCGCGAGGCTGACGCGGGGCTGGGAGCGGCTGTGCGGGCGGAAGGGCCTCGGAGCCTCCTGGGACCGAGGGGCGCGGTCCTGCCCTCGGGCACCCTGCGGGGCGGAACGGGGGAGGGGGGAGCCTCCCGCGCCGGCCCACCTGCGTCTCGGACAGGCTGAGCGCCGTGGCCAGCTCCACCCGCTCGGGCGTGGACAGGTAGCGCTGGATCTCGAACCTCTTCTCCAGGCCCGACAGCTGCGAGTCCGAGAACACGGTGCGGGCTTTGCGGCGGCGGCAGTGCTTCCCGGGCAGCTCGGCGGGCGGCGGGTGCGGGAACAGCGCGGGGACCGGCACGCCTGCGGGGAGAAGCCGCCCAGGGCGTCAGGCGCGAGCAGCCCGCTCCACACCCTCCTCCGCCCGCACCCCCCCCCCCCCCCAGCCTCCTGCGGCCGCGGTCCCGGAGCCGCCGGCCCCGCCCGGGAACCGCAGGGCATGGGGTCGGGGGCGGGAGATGCCGCTCGGAGGTCTTTAGCGGGAAGCCACCTAGAAACCCCAACAGCAAGCAGCGGGGAGACGGGAGGAGCTTGTAAAAGAGCCGGGGGGCTTCCTAGCGCACCGCGTCCACCTTCTGTCGCGGCACCCAAGTTTTCTTGCAAACATCGGACAGTCCGGGCGCCCGTCCCCCTCCTGCACCCCGTCCTTCCAGGCCCCGCGGCGCGGCTTACGGTGGTTTAAGGCCGGTAGCGTCGTGGCCGTGGTCTCGCCTCCAAACGCACTGGAACGCCTCTCCCCGAGCCCGCGGGTTCCCGCCGGCGGCCCAGGACCCGGAGCCCGTCGGAGGGGCAATCCCGCCTCGCGCGTCCCCTTGTCAGCCTCGGGGAGCCCGGGAACCCCTCTCTCTATGTGCTCATCGTGCTCCTCGTTCTCTCCTCGACCCCGGCAGAGGACTGCGCGCTTTCCCCACCGTCGCGGGCTCCCTGGGTCGGAGCGGCTCCAGGCGGGCGAAGGGCCACCGGCGCCCACAGGCCGATGGACCCGGGAAACGACCGCCAACACGGAAACCCGCAGCCCGGCGCCGGGGCTTCGGCCGCCGCTATTTGGGGGGACACGGGTGTGCCGGCGGGTGCTGACGCCAACGCCGAGAGTGCGACTTGGGTGCGGGCTGACTCCCTCCCGTCCCGGGCTTCCCGCTCCACAAACACCTTCAGCTTTTGTTGTGGCTTCACCAGCCGCCTCGTGTCTCCGCAGCCCCGCCGGGCCTCGGGAGTGACTGTGTCCTACTCCGGCCGGAATGGAAGTGCCGGGAGAGGCGGCGGGGCTTCCGGAGAGAGGCGGCCACACCTGGCGTCCCCGCCGCCCCGCACCAGACCCGGCCGGTGCCTGCTCTCTCTCGCCCGGTCTGCAATCACAGTGCTTTGGGGCCGGGCTCCCAGAGGCCAGCGATGGACTTACGACTGTGAGTTAAAGGCGAGACGTTGGGAGTAAAGAGAGTTAAGGAGCAGCCGCGTCCCTCCCTCTTTTCTTTTTACCCCTTCTCCCTTATTCTGGCGCCCAACCCTCCGTCCTCAGAATATCCCAACCCTCCTTCACTCCTAGGCCTCCGCCGCCTGGGTGGTGAGTGCGCAGCCCTGGGAGGGTCGCGTGGATTTCCGATTACAAAGTTGAGGTCTGTCCAAGGGGGTGAAGGGGCCGGGGTCTCCCTCCGAGCAGGCAGACAGCGAGTGGAGACTGAGAGCTGGACCAAGTGGCCAGAAAGACCCCGAGGGAGGGGACTGGGCACTGCCCGCCACCAAGAACAGCACCCCCCTTCCAGCCCCTCTCGCTGGCATGTCCCCCATGGTGAAGGGCACAGAGCGACAGGAGTCACCCGTGGGTGGGCATGCCGCCAGCGAGCTCTGCTGCTCACAGCCACAGCCCTCACCTTCTACCTCTCACTCCGGGAAGGAGGCGACAGGCCAGGCTGCGCCCGCGTGGCCTTCTCTAGGCTCCCACAGTTGGAGACCCGTTACTTACCCGAAGTGGTGAGGAAGTAGGGGTGGTGGTGGTCTCCCTTATGCAGAGGGTGGTGGGGGTGAGGAGCCAGGAGGGTGGGGGTGGGCATGAGGGGGTAGCCATAGTCTAGCAGA
The DNA here is from genome assembly GCF_014108235.1 of Myotis myotis. NCBI lineage: Eukaryota > Metazoa > Chordata > Mammalia > Chiroptera > Vespertilionidae > Myotis > Myotis myotis. The sequence continues at coordinate 23,151,194 of NW_023416325.1, read as the reverse complement.
GGCACCCGGGAGGCCAGGGAGCTGGCGAAATGGTCGGGGGGCACCTCCCTGAGCGGCTTGGGCTTGTGCAGCAGGATGTCCTCAATGAAGAAAGACGTGGGCCTCTGAGAAGACGCCGGGTGTAGCGGGGAGGTGAAGTTGAGGTTCATCTTGGTCCGAGCCCCCCAACACAGAAAGAAGGCCCAGGAGGAAGTGTAGGGAGCAGGCAGTGGCTCCGCACGCCTGGCCAGGAGCCGACAGCCGCCCCTCGAGGCTGGGATCTCCAGGCTCTCCCCCGGCCCTGGGCTACCCCTGGCGCTGGAGGCGAGAAGACTAGCTCCTGGGTAGGTTGGGTCTGAGTGTAGGAGAATTGGCAGCTTGGAGAGGGGGCCAGGAGAGCCAATGGCGAGGCTGCCAGCAGCGGAGGGGCGGTGCGGGCTCGGGGCGTGGCGGGGAGCTGTCCGCGGTGCTGAATCCGGCCTTCCAGACCAGGGAGAGCGGAGGAGTCCAGGTTCTTGCTCCTACCAAGATTCTCCACCTTAATTTCTGCCCCTCCAACTGCAGGAGCTGTTTGCTCCCAGCTGTTTTTAAAGAACGCTAAAAAGACAAAGTCTCTGACCCCCAACAACTCCTTTTTAGAGAACAGAAAGCACTTAAAAGGCCCAAAGCAATAGGGATAAGGCGTTCATTTTGGCATTTGGGTCTGAGTTTTAAAATTTTAGAAAAATGGCCTTGCAGGGTGTGACTCAGTAGATGAACATCGACCAATGAACCAGGAGCTCATGGTTCGATTCCTGGTCAGGGCACATGCCCAGGTTGCGGGCTCCATCCCCAGTAGGGGGCGTGCAGGAGGCAGCCTATTCTCTCTCATCATTGATCTCTCTCTCTCTCTCTCTCTCTCTCTCTCTCTCTCTCTCTCTCCCTCTCCTCTCCCTTCATCTCTGAAATCAATAAAAATGTATTTTTAAAAATAAATAAATATTTAGAAAAATGAAAGCAAAGGAGAAGTGAGAAGAGAGTCCATGTCTGATAGACCCACCCTAAATTGATGGCTGAGGGATGACTAGATTGTTGAGGTAGATAAATAAAATGATGGATCGTAATATTCTTGACCTCAGTTATAGAGGGTGGTGTGAGGGAGTTATATCTGCATCAATCGAGTAATACGGTCTGTGTAAATCTGTCCAGAGCTACTCTTAACGCCAGTCTCCACCTCCTATCAAATTTCATTATCTCCTCCTCACTGCATTCGCAGGGCTTGCTATTTCTGCTAGACTTACCCCTTTCAACCTCCCCCGTCCCCCCCCCCACCCCCCTCCCACACACACACATACATACTAGTATACTTGTGCTAGGGTTTTTTGTCTCCCATTCCCTTTCCAGCCTTTCTTTTCATTTCCTTCCCTCCCAATATTTGTTTTCCTGTTTGTCTTTTTCTAATCTGTCACATTTATTTCCCTTGAGTCAATTTGCTAAAATGAAGTTGATCATCTACAGCACAGCAGGGCTAACTTTGGCTCGCATCTCCAAAAATTGCTCTAATTATTGGTGTTAAACTCAAGGAAATTAAAAGAAGCCACTTCTCTTCCATCTCCCCATTTTTAAGCTCTAATTTGTTGAAATCTAGTTGTCATCACAATTCCAATCACTACTGCTAATAGCAAAAGTGTTTTAATAGACACTGAGTCCTCACAACCCATGCTATTAGGTAATTAGAGGAGGTGTTAGAAAGCCAAGTGCTAATCCTTGGGCGCCCGGGTAGAATTTTCATCTGATCTAGCAGGTAAAACAAATTAATTACCAGAATCAATTAGGCCCCAAACTACAGTGCCGCAGGAAGTGGGAGTGCGTGCTCCATATGGATGACCTGGTAAAAATGGTAAACAGAGGAGAAGAGTGAGAGGAAGGAGAAAGAAGGGGGAGAGAACTTTACAATCAGACCTTAGCAAATAGACACCTAAATGAAGTCAGAATGCTTTGTCCTGAAGCCTGAAATGTGATTTTTGTTTTAGGTTCATCATGGTAAGAGCTGAAGATGGAGAGCAGGCCACTGAGAGGCGGCCACGGAGAGGGAAAATGCAGGCTCCAGAAGTTGCGCCTTAGTCCTTAGCCCTGGTCCCGTCCAGTCATCCCCCGAAGGGCTAGAGAAACTGAGGAGGGTCAGACTCCAGACTCGTAAAGAGGCCCTGGGGGTGCAGTCCACGCCGTAGGAAGTCCACCGCCTCCCAGTGGAGCCTCCGACCAGTGGAAACCAAGCCATCCTGTCTCCTAAGACCCTAAGGCTGAGGGGCGATTGAGGACGTGCCTGGTCCCCTCTTCTCTCTGCCAGCGCGGAGGACGGAGGACGGAGGCCGAGCACTCAGCCTTGGAGATGGAAATTCAGCCTCGATAGGGGTGGGGACTAACTTCTGCTCGGATGGTGCAATGGAAAGGTGGTTGAATGTCTCTTTGGGAGCAGGGCCAGTAAACGCGTTTGGGGGAGACAGTTACCTTTGACCCAAGGCACTGCAAACGTTTTCTCAGAACAGAATTCAGCCTTAAACATTTCAGAGAGTTCACAGTATCGGAGAAGGGAAGAGAAGGCCGGTGGGCGGGGGGAGGGGGGTGGGGGGGAGGGGGGGAGACCACCTCTGAGTCCTTTCCCTTCCCCTTATTTCATCGACTCTGGACTCAGCTCCTGGGTCTCCCCCAAGCTAAGGCCTTTCCGGGCCGGGCCGGAGGAGGCCCACCCCTCACACTCCCTCTCTGGGTCCTGCTCTCTCTAGGACTCGGTCCTGCAGCCCAGCACCGCCCACTCAGTAGAAACCTGAGAGGGGAGAGATGGAGAGGAAAACTAGATAGCTATGGGAAGGGGCAGGACCCCAGGACTGCAGGGGAGTTTTACTTCCCCTTTCCCATTCCCTCTCCCTTTCAGCGATGCTGGGAAACAAAGCTCTGCCGCTGAGTGTGGTGGTTGCCAGCGGGAAGGGGGGTCACGGGAGAAGGGGGTCCCAGTACATGGTGACAGGAGATTCGACTTTGGGTGGTGGGCACAGGGTGCACTATGCAGTTTGTAACAGAAACCCACACCTGAAACCTCTGTGTTCATGTTGACCAATGTCACCCCAATAAATTTATTTGTTTAAAAAGCTCCATGGGCCCAACTTGGTTGGCTCACTAGTTGAGTGTGGACCTATGAACCAGGTCACAGTTCGATTCCTGGTCAGGCCATATGCCTGGGCTGTGGGCTCAATGCCCAGTGTGGGGCCTGCAGGAGGCAGCCAACCAATGATTCTCTCTCATCATTGATGTTTCTATCTCTTTTCCCTCTCCCTTCCTCTCTGAAATCAATAAAAATATACTAAATAAATAAAGCTCATGGCTGGGAAAGTAAACAGCCACCAGCACCAAAGCAGGCCCCTGGGGGGGAACAGGGGTGAGAATAGGGGATCCCTGGGAAGTGGAGGCAGACAGGGATCCCTAAGTCTACACCCTACTGGATGAGGGAGACCCCCTTCTCCCAGGTGCTCAGGTAACCACAGCCGGGCTTGCCATGGGCCTGTGGACCGGAGCCCAGCGCTCAGATGGACAGGCGGTGCAGGCAAGCCGTGTCCCGGAAAAGTTCCTGAGGGGGGGCCTCACGCTGCTCTTAGAGCTCTCAGGGAAATCTTGAGGTCCAAAAAGCTGGGAAGTGTCCTTATGGTGTTGGGGCTGCTGAGCAGAACCAGGGGGAGCTCTGGGGTGAACAGAACCCAGCCCCGCCTTCTCAGGGGCCTCGTGCCTGGGCCCTCCTACTTCTGCAGTGAGTGACAGAGGCCTCCAGGGAGGCCAGCCCCTGCTTGAGAGGCAATCCTGTTTGTCCAAGGTTTGGAGGAAGAGGCATTCCAGAGCCCACAGGCCTTCCTCCACCCACGTCCCTAGGGCCATTCGGGTAAGAGGTGCAGGTCACATTCTCAGCTAGCTTGTAAACAGTTTGCCCTTAAAAACAGAAATGTTTCATTGCCTGGATTGTCTGTAAAGTCTAGAGCAGCACCGTTCAATAAAAATATGAGCCACATAGGTAATTTTAGATTTTCTACTAGTCACATTTAAAAAGTAAGAAGAAACAGCCCTAGCTGGTTTGGCTCAGTGCCTAAAGCATAGGCTGGGGACTTAGGGGTCTCAGGTTTGATTCTGGTCAAGAGCATGCTCCTTGGTTGCAGGCTTGATCCTAGGGCTTCATGGGGGAGGCAACCAATCGGTTTCGTTCTCTCTGTCTCTCCCCCTCCCCTCCATCGTCTTAAATAAATAAATAAATAAATAAATAAATAAATAAATAAATGTAAGAAGAAAGAGGTGAAATATTAATATATTTCATTTAACCCCAATATGTCAAAAATGTTATTATTCAACATGTAATCAATATAAATATTATTAATGAGATTATTTTGCATTTCCTTTTAATACTAAGTCTCCAAACTCCAGTGTGTATTTCACATTTGCTGCACATCTCAGTTCAGACCAGCCAGGTTTCAAGTGCTCAAGAGCCACCTGTGGCTCTTGGTTACCTATTGGACAGCCCGTGGCCAGTTAATGGTCACAATCCCTTTATCCCTCTCCAGTGTAGGTTGACATACACAGAGAAAATGGAAAGCAGTTCTGAAGCTAGTCCAGTACACTGTCAATGCTTGCCATTCATCCATCCATTATATTAGATAATTACGAGCATTTATTGAGCATCTACTATATTCCAGGCTACTCACCACACATCTTCCCAACCTCAGGAGATTCAATAAATGCACTCGCATTACATTAATTTTTTATTCTCATTTGACTAAAAGTCTGTCACCCAGGGCCGGCTGTAGCTGACACACACAATCAGATTCTGCACACTGCCCTGAGCAAAAAGAAAAGATCAAATAAACCCTCTCCCACCCCAATCTGCAAGACATGATAGAGCTGCTTGTGGCTTCAGCTGAAGAATTACTAATTAATTTAAAGAGAAGAAAGATGTTTCTCAGAGATCAATAATTAAACAATACTACTCTCTTTCATGTCAGTCTCATCTGAGCTGTCATCTGAGCTGGGACTTAGTTTCTCAAAAAGATACCCCTGTTGATGATCACAGGAAAAGACTGGCTCCATTAGCCAAGTTGCCTATGCTGCGGCCTTCAAATAAGGGGAGAAATGTATTTAGGAGGGTCTGAGTAACGCACTTTACTCGTAGCACTTCTGTGTCATGCTGCTTGTTGTCTGTCTCAGCTCCCTTCTATCTGAGCACTTTATTTTAAGCACTGCCAATGTGGGTGACATGTGTAGAGAAAGAACTGGAGTCATGAATGCTTCCTGCAAATGCATCTTCTTTTATACCGGAAAGTAGGATGTGAGCTCACATGAAAACACATTCAAGGAGGGGGTACTTACATCTCAGTATTCCTCAGGTAAGGTGGACTCAGCCCGTCCAGTTTGCTCATTCAGGACTGGGCGAGTCTTTAAGAGCAAAAACTTCATTTCTTTTCTCTAGTAAAGTTTTCTATACTGCCTTTGGCATCTCAATTCAAAACAGGCTTCATAAAGTTTGTGATAGAAAGAAAGACCTTAAGGTAATTGAAGGTTTGAAATATGAGAGATCTTATTGCATCATTTCTTTCTATTTTTTATTATTTTTGTTTTATTTTTATTGATTTCAGAGAGGAAGGGAGAGGGAGAGAGATAGAAACATCAATGATGAGAGAGAATCATTGACCGACTGCCTCCTGCATTCCCCCTACTGGGGATCGAGCCTGCAACCTGGGCATGTGCCCTTGACTGGAATGGAACCCAGGATCTCTCCGTAGGCAGGCTGACACTCTAGCCACTGAGAAAACTGGCCAGGGTCAAATAGCAGCATTTCTTAATCCTCTAAAAGGATATAGTAGAGTGTGAATGATCTTTAAATCAGTTTCTTATCAGAATTCTACCATTCTCCTCAAGTCCCAGAAGAGTAGCCAAATATATTTACCAGGAAAACAAAAACAAAAACAGTAAGTTAACACAAATGCTTTTTAAATACTTTTCTTCCATTCTAAAGCACCCAAATTCTATTATCAGCATTAAAATTTAGCACTCAATGGTACAATGTACTTTTAACAGTAATACCAAACTAGTATGCATAGTTTTGAAAACCAAGGGGCATCTCTCACCATTAATGTTTCTATCTCTCTCTCCCTCTCCCTTTCTCTCTGAAATCAATAAAAGCATATTTTTTAAAAAGAAAATAAAGGGGCATACATTACTACCACTATATACTGTGAATTTCTGATGTAAGAGATTGGATGACTTTTTCAAACTCTATTTTTAGATACAAAGATGAGCTTGTAAACATTTCCCAAAAGGGCCTCATGTGCAGAACTAAATTTTTGGTATGTTTTTGTTTAAATGCTGGATCATTTATATTTTGTTTGAAAATACTGTTCATAAATTCAAATTGATTTTTATTCTTCTAACTCTCATTTTTAACACAATGGAGTTAGAGGACCAAAAAATATATGTAATAATGGAAGGTATAAATGTTGTCACTATTAGAGTATAATACTGAATTTGTCTTACAATGTCTTACAATTTGTCTTACAATGATCAAGATGGTAATTTTAAAAGGAAGCAAAAGGAAAAATATTGGAGAGATTTTCTTAAACTTAAAATAGGAAAAGCCATTCTGTGTATAACATATAAACCTAGCTGCCATAGAAGAAAAATATTAATAAAATTAACTATATTAACTTTAAAAAATTCTTTAGGGCAAAAACTATCATAAGCAAAGAAAAAAAGATAAACAATAAACTGGGAGAAAATATATGCAACTCATATCCCAGGCACAGGAATAATCTGTTATACATAAAATGTTACTGCCGTCCTAGCCAGAGTGGCTCAGTTCATTGAGCATCATCCCAGGAACCGAAAGGTTGCCCATTGGATTGCCCAACAGGGCACATACTTGGGTTGCAAGCTCGATCCCCAATAGGGGGTGTGCAGGAGGCAGCCTATCGATGTTTCCACATCAATGTTTCTCTCTCTCTCTATCCTTTCTCTATCTAAAAAATAAATAAAAACATATTTTTTAAAAGTTACTACAAATCAGTAAGGAAAAAGATCAAGAGCACAGTTTTAAAATGGGCCAAGATAGACAAAACACACACACACACACACACACACACACACACACACACACACACACACACCAGTTCACACACAAAAAAAGAAAATATAGCCCTAGCTGGTTTGACTCAGTGGATAGAGCGTCAGCCTGCAGGCTGGAGGGTACCGGCTTCGATTCCAGTCAAGGGCACATGCCCAGTTTTCGGGCTCAACCCCCCAGTAGGGGGCGTTCAGGAGGCAGCTGATCAATGATTCTCTCATTGATGTTTTGATCTCTCCCTCTCACTTCCCCTCTGAAATCAATAAAAATACATTTAAAAAGAAGGAAAATATAAATGGCCATTAAACATTTTTAAAATGCTACTAACACTAAAAGTAAGACTAATAAAAGTTTAATTACACTGAGACAACATCATTAACTACTGAATTAAATATTTTTAATCGGATTAATTTAAAATCACTCTGTTAGCAAAGTTGTGGGGGAAAGAATCACTCATACATTGATGCAAAGAATGCAAATTTATGCACTCTCTATGAAGAACAATTTGCTTTAATTTTTATGAAATTTTATTGAAATCATCTACCAATTACAATGAATGAGTGAAGGCTTTGTGCAAGACACAGTATTAGAGCTGGGCCATTAAGGAAGGTAGAGTTTGTACAGGTGAGATGGAGGTGATGAAGCTGCTCCGCTCAGGAGAGCAGTACAGGTACTCACGGCGGCGGGGGGGGGGGGGGGGGGTGCGGGCGGGAAGGGGGGGCGTGCGGCGAACACCCTGTATTTGCAGGACTCTGAGACTGGCCTCAGTGCAGTGGATTTGGAGTGGCATTTTGAAATGCAGTTATGCTCTTATTGGTAAGTCCTTTGAAAGACAGAAGGCTTTGTTTTTACTTTTGAGGACAGTGGGCTGAGCATAGGAGCCAGTGAAGGATTTCTGAGCAGAGCTGTAATTTAGGACATTTCAGCTCCAGTTTCTATGCATGAGGACATAAAGGAATGGTACTAGGAAGTCCAGAAAGTAAATTTTTGGTGTTTCCAGAAATAAGTCCATTCAGCCAATAAACAACCATCCATTCATTCAACAGATATTTATTAGTTATTTCTGTGGCTGTGAGGCACGGTGGTGGCAGCTTAGAAGCTATAAACACTGCTGTAAGACGTTTACGCCCGTCACAACGGCGTGATCTTAACTGCTCACCGTCTCCGTTCCCCTCTGTCACTCCAATCCTTTCTTTACTGCCAGAGTGGCGATTCAAATGTGCAGATCCGGTTGTGTTGGTTCGAGTTTAAAATCCTTTGATAGTATTTATGTATATTTTACCACAATGAAAAACGTTTCAAAAAAATCATTAGTGGTTTCCCAGGGCTCTAAGCTCTTCAACACGCCATATTCTCTCCCAACCTGAGTCCTCGTATATGCTACCCTCTCTGCCAGGAACACTTATTTATTATCTAGCCATACTCACTCCACGCTGCTTATCTATACAATTCTCCATAGAAAGAAGTCACTTCCTCCTGGAGGCCTCCCTAAGGCCCCAGGTGTGTTAGGGGCCCTGTCTCTATGCCACCATCTACTTCTGACATCATAATATTTTTCTCGCTGTATGGCAACTGCCTCTTTTCATTTCGTTTCTTTTCTTTTTTAATCCTTATCCAAGGAGTGAGGAAATGTTTCCATTGATGTTTTTAGAGAGAGAGAAAGGGAGGGGGAAAGACAGAGAGAGAGAAGCATCGATGTGAGAGAGACACATCATTCGGTTGCCTTCCACACCTATCCCAATGGGGGGTGGGAGGGGGACGAAACCACAACCCAGGTATGTGCTCTTGACCTGGAATTGAACCCAAGACCCTCTAGTACGCAGGCCGATGCTCTAACCACTGAGTACCCTGGCCAAGGCAACTGCCTCTTTAAGAACTTCTCTCCCTCAGTAGAGCAAACTGTATACCCCAAGCATTGAGTTCAATGTCTGGCACATGGTAAGAGCTCAAAAATGGACTGACTGAATAATGGATAAATAAGTAAATGCATCAATGAGAGAACCACTCACGTGATCCCGCCTGGAAGACTTGACTTTGCTGGGGAAAGAAGCAAGTGTTTTCTATTGTTTATAAAATGGTATGAAGGCTTATCAGTCCCTAGTCACCTTTCCAGTTCAATATGAAAGGGGCGAAGATCCTAGCTGGTAATGGTTGAATGGCTGGTTATTAAATAACAAGCTGTGGGAAGGGTGGTTACTATGACAACCTGTAAGTTTATTAAACACCACAAGCCTAGACTGTACAAGAAAACCCAGGTTCAAGTGAGATCAAGATCTGTAGTCTCCACCTACCTGGTCTATATAGCTCTTTGTATTTTAGAATCCTAGAATGCTTAGGCTGGTAGAACCTTACAGGTTGGTTTGTTTGTTTCCTTCTTGTATTCCTTGTTGTACAAATAGGCTCCAGAAATGGTAAGCGATTTGTCCAAAGTCACACAGCAAATAAGTTGCAAAGCTGAGGCTAGAAGCCCTGACTCACTCGAGATGCAGTTGTTAGCATTTCAGCACTCCGAACAGTGTTGGACCCCTTTGCCAATGTGTCAGTCACAGGCAGGTTCGCATTTCTCATTAGGTTAAAATTTTCATTTTATTCACTGAAAGCTCATGCATCCATCCATTTATTCATTCACTCCTTCAGCGAGTATTTGAATGTTACTACAGATCTTGCACTACCAGGTGCTGCACAAAATAGTAAACTGTCTAACGCAGGGGCCTAGGCCCTCGCAGGACTATGGCTGTAGAATGAGAGAAACTGGGTAATGCTTAATGACAAAGTATCCCCTACAGATTACTTGCTGCTCCCAAACAAGAAAGTGTGAGTTTATATAAAGCAAGCAGGCGACCCCCACTTGACTCCATGACTAATGTGAGCATTCCTCGTGAGGACAGCCAGACATCCCAGGTGCCCAATGTGGTGCGAACTGAAGTGCACACCAGCACCTATGAAGCATCCCCGCCAACGTTTAACCCGAATCCAATCAGGTTCACCCCACTTCCAGTTACAGAAAACGCAAAGGATAGAAAAGCAATCTGAAACCATGCTGCAGCCCTAGCCGGTGTGGCCCAGTGGATAGAGCTTCGGCCTGCAGACTGAAGAGTCCTGGGTTCAATTCTGGTCAAGGGCACATGCCCAGGTTGAGGCTTGATCCCCAGTAGGGGGTGTGCAGGAGGCAGTCGATCAATGATTCTCTTTCATCATTGATGTTTCTCTCTCACTCTCTCTTTTTCTCTGAAATCAATTTATATATATATATATATATATTAAAGAGTGAAAATGCCATTCAACCATAAAAAGAAAGTTGAACAATAATAAAAGTTAGTGCCTGCTCAGTACCCAGTGTCCAGAAACCAGCACAGAAACATAGATCAGAAGCTTTCCAGGAGTTTATTGAGAAAAAGCGTTTCTTGGCAAGGAATACTTCCTGGAGGAGGGGGCCTCAAGGGAATCAAACTGAGCGTGCCCTGGCAGAGCCAGCGTCGGTAACCCTGGCAGAGCCAGCGTCGGTAACCCTGGCAGAGCTGCCAGCTGCCAGTTAAGGCGCGCTTGCACTTACTCTCCCCTCACGAGGCTGCAGGAGGGGCCTGTCACTCAAACCCTCAGGGATCTCGAGCCTCATTGGCTAACTTGATATTAAAAGTTCACTCACTGTTGTTGTATTGAATGAACCAGAGCCTGACCTCCCACCGGGCACCACTGTCAGCTCCCAGCCAAATGATCAAAGCTAATTGCAAACACAAAGAGATGCTCATTTACAAAGAAATGACCTCCCTCCACTTGTTGCACCAGTTCAGGGGTCACCGCGGTGCAACCCAATTAGCACTTTCCGAGAGATTCCCTGACACCCTGGCCCAGGCCAATAGCGGGCCCAGGTCTAGCCCCGCAAAACGACCCAGAAGCCTCTGAGAGCCCGAGGCGGACGCTTTCCCTCCAGCTCAACATCGCCCATTTACCTCGCCCTCGTCCCTAAGGACAAATGTAGTGAGTCCACATCAAACAAAACAACAGCCGAATGGATGATGCTGCCATTTATAGGCTCTGACTAATGCAGTTCCTGATTTCCCTTCCAAATTAAATGCATCTCGCTTAGTACATTTTCAACAGACGTTGCTCATCTGCCCGATTAATGAGTTGGCTGTGAAAGCGGACTTGGGAAGCAATTTGAAACAAAAGGATCTCAACTGCGGAGGCTGTGTCTGCCCTTCTCTCTCCATCTTAGGCTGCCCCCTCCCCAGGGCAAATGCTTCGCTGAGGCGAGGGTGGGGAGCCGGAATTGGCTGAGGGTGCTCTTCTGTGTCACTGCACTACATTAGGAATAAAACCTTCCACTTAAACACTTAAATGAAAACATCGAGAAACTAATTTACTATTTGCAATCACATGATTTAAGCCGAAGCTGCCTTAATTTCCTTCCCATTTTGCTTCATATTCAATGTGAGCGCACACTAGATTGGTCTATGAAAAGGCTGTCTTCGAATCACAACACTTAAGACCTCTTTCATTTTCTTTTTGATTAAATAATTGAAATTCCTGTCAGGGCCTGCACTTTACTGATGCACAGATTTGGTGCGTGAGGATAAAGCAGCGGGACCGCTTTTTGTTTGCTGCGTGGGTCTGAGAAGCCAGCAGGCTCCGCTTCATGGAGGGGCAGGTGAAGTGGACCCATGCTGCCCACCCATTTCGCAGAAATTTCCTGAGCCCATTGGATGATTGAGACAAAGCTGGACTGCAGCTCTGCTCACTGAACCACCCTCGTCCACCTGGAGGCTCTTGCCGGCTGAGAGGAGCCAGCTACCTGGTGCCAACTTCACCCACTACGAAAGGAAAACCAATGCCCCCGCGCACACAGACAGGTGGAAATGAAACACACAAATTCAAAAAAGAAATAATTAGTCACAGAAAACTCCATTTGCTTCAACAACAGACCCCTGAGGTTACTTCCAGCCCGGGAAGGGCTGTGGCAAGGGCGCTGCAGATCAATGCGTCACCAGCAGGCCCCGCGGGGCCTTGAGCTCCTTAAGGCTGAGGCGAGCCCAGTGGTTGAGCGTCGACCTCTGAACCAGGAGGTCACAGTTCGATGATTCCTGGTCAGGGCATATGCCCGAGTTGCGGTTCCATCCCTACTGTGGCGGGGGCGGGAGGGGGCGGCGTGCAGGAGGCAGACAAGCAATGATTCTCTCTCATCATTGATGTTTCTATCTCTCTCCCTCTCCCTTCTTCTCTGAAATAAATAAAAATATATATTTTTTAAAAGTTAAAGCAAGTGCATCCTAAAGGAGGGTGGGAATGACCCTCACTCTAAAGGGAAGCTGACCCGCCCCTTCTCTAGGACCATCACCCTCATCCAATGAGCCAGCAACGGGGCAGCGGTAGGGACTTAGGTGGCTCTGTTCTGTGAAACTGGGTTCTGTGATACCCGTACAGGCCTCGTTAGAATGTGGGCCTGAGTCTAACTACAAACCACACATCCTTGTTTGTGAGGCCGGGCGACACACCAGACGTTCATCCTAATGCTGCCTCACTGTGTGCCCGTGGGAACGTCACCTGTGACCTCACAGAGTCAGTCTCATCTAGAGAAAGGGGGTATGGGTGAGGTGTCCCTGCGCTTACAGGAGGACTGGAAGCTTTAAATGACACAGCACATAAAAAGTGGTTAGTGAGTCTGGCACGAGGTACGTGCTGAATAAATATTAGTCAATACTGCTATATGCGTATGCATCGTTACGTGTGTATCAACATCTGGACCATGCTCACATTTTCTGAAATAATGTCCTTTCACAGGATGGCTGTACCCACATTTTATCCAGTAAAAAACAAACAAACAAAAACCTATGTCTGGGTCCAGGAGGAGAGCCACACGCCACACACACACACACACACACACACACACACACATACACACACACACAGCATAATTTTATAGCAGGAAATGGCCTTAAAGAATACCTGGTCCAACCTTCCCCCTAATTAAGTTTCCCATCTTAACACCTGAGACAGTTCAACAACTTCCTCATATGAAGCCTCAGTTTACTTTGGGGTAACCTCTACTATAGACCCCTATTCTGCCTCTGGACTCACATGGAAGAAAACTTTAAAAAACACTCTACTTTTTAAAAAATATTTTTTATTGATTTCAGAGAGGAAAGGAGAGGGAGAGAGAGAGAGAAACATCCGTGATGAGAGAGAATCAGTGATCGGCCCCCTCCTGCACGCCTTACACTGGGGATTGAGCCCGCAACCTGGGCATGTGCCCTGACTGGGAATTGAACTGTGACCTCCTGGTTCATAGGTCAACGCTCAACCACCAAGCCACGTTGGTCGGGCATAAAAAAAACACTCTACTGTTTCTCTGAGCATTCTCTTCCAAGACTAACTGTCCCATAACCTGCACTGCCCCTCATGACACGCCCTGTCTTAGCCCTCTCACGCTATGGAGCTCTGAGCTTAAGGAGTGCCTGCCTTGAATTGAACATAAAATTCCAAACGTGGTCTGAATAATGCTGGATAGAAACACATATCGTATGCATGCATTGATTAACTCACTAATCCAACATTTATTGGTAGCAGAAACTAAGCTAGCCACAAAAATAGACAAATATATTAAACTAGAGGCCAGGTGTACAAATTCGTGCATCAGTAGGGTCCCTCAGCCTGGCCTGTGGGATGAGGCTGAAACTGACCTTCCGACATCCCCTGAGGGGTCCCGGATTGTGAGAGGGCATAGGCCAGGCCGAGGGACCCCACCAGTGCATGATCAGGGCCAGGGAGGAACGCAGGAGGTTGGCCAGCTGGGGAGGGACTGTGGGAGGGCTCCAGGGCATGTCCGGCCCGTCTGACTCAGTCCCAATCGACTGGACTCCAGCAGCAAGCTCACCTACTGGTCAAAGCGTCTTCCCCCTGGTAGGCAGTGCACATCAGAGTGACTGGTCAACCTGTTGACTGTCTGCTCCCTGGTGGTGAGTGCACATCATAGTGAGTGGTTGAGCAGCTTTAGCATATCATTAGCATATTATTGGTTGAATGGCTGATGGGATGGCCAGACACTTAGCATATTAGTCTTTTATTATATAGGATAGCATAATAAATGCTATGTAGAAAAGATTACCTCTTCACTATAAGGACTATAGTTAATTCTACTACATTGTACACTTGAAAGTTGCTGAGAGAGTAGATCTTAAAAGTTCTCATCTTAAGGAAAACAATTTGTAACTAGGTGAGGTGATGCATGTTAACTAGGCTTTTGTGGCCATTTTACAGTATATTCATATGCTAAATCATCATGTTGTGCACCCAAAACTAATGTAATGTTAATGTGTCAGTTAGATCTCAATATAAAAAATTTTTAAATTCTACAAATTAAAAAAAAAAACACTACCTCTTGATTGTACGTGTTGAAGAGTCTGCATGGCCGAGCACTAATTCCAAGGGTCTTGCTTCCATTCCAGCCGTGCTTTCTAGGGCTCTTCATCTTTTTTAAAATACATATTTGTGTTGATTTCAGAGAAGGGAGAGGGAGAGAGATATTGAAACATCAACGATGAGAGAGAATCATTGATCAGCTGCCTCCTGTGCGCCCCCACTGGGGATCGAGCCCACAACCCAGGCAAGTGCCCTGACTAGAAATTGAATGGTGCCCACCTGGTTCAGAGATCGACACTCAACCATTGAGCTACACCAGCTGGACTAGGTTCTTCATCTTGTGTTTTGCTGTTATAGGCTCAGGGCCACAAATTCACTTTGCACCTTTGCCTAAGGAATGCAACAAAAAGTGATGCAACTCCTTCAAAAAGCAACTGACACTCCTCTGTGCGAAACAGAAGGTCTTCCCTGGCTCCTCAGCACAACGGCTGGGAGTGAATTCTTCACGAAGACAGTGAAGGGAGAGTGAACAAGGTGAGGCTGGTGAGGGCGCTTCCGTGGGAGGTGACTGGGAAGAGTCTGCGTTGAGTGGACATTTGACGGAGGAGGGAGAGAAGCCCTGCCCAAAGGCAGCCACAGGAGCCTGCAAACGGGCCCTGCCCGGAGGCCAAGGGAGACGTGCTGGCATATAAGACCCCAGCCAGCCAGACGCCTCTCTCTAAGGCAGAGTGGGAGACACCGGGCATTCTCGTCCAGCTGTCCGGCTGTGGCCAGGCCCGGGCCTCCTCGTTACACATTCAGGCTTCCGTGGCCTTGGGGAGCTGAGCGAACAGCCTCCCGCCTCAGGCCTCCCAGCCTGCTTCTCCGCTCTCTTCGCTGTGCTCCAGGGATAAGTTTTCAGTGTTTGAACCATTTTATTGCTGTTTCCGAGCCAGCTGGACAGCTCAGCAAGTGACATGTTAGCCATGCAACCTGTTTCCCTGAACTCGCAGCTCACTGCTTCGGGCGAGTGGGGAGGGGGATGCTGGAGAGGCACAACCCAAACAGCCCAGTGAAGAAACAAGCAAGGGGCGGTGACAGCGGCCTGGAGGAGGTGCCTCTGGCCTTCTCCATTCCACCGGGCAGCTCTCTGCCTGTCCAAGCGCAGAGCCACGGATGAGAAGCAGATCTAAGCTGGGTCCTGGAGCCATTTCTGCTTTGCCAGGCGACCTCTCCCAGGACCTCAGTTTCCCTAAGTGTGAAATGAACCTACCTCCCAGGGCTGCTAATGAGCTCTATGAGCTGAGAGACCGAGGCTGCTCAGACGCTGGGGGTTCCCAGTGAGGGTGTAGAAAACGCAGCAAAGCAGTGAGGTGGGAAATGTCCCCTCACTGGCTGAGCCAAACGCCACAAGTTGCCCACACAGAACTCTGGCTCCTGCTATCTGTGGTGCAGGTGCTCGCTCCACCCACCTGCGGTGCAGGTGCTCACTCCACCCGCCTGTGGTGCAGGTGCTCCCTCCACCCGCCTGTGGTGCAGGTGCTCCCTCCACCCGCCTGTGGTGCAGGTGCTCCCTCCACCCGCCTGTGGTGCAGGTGCTCCCTCCACCCGCCTGTGGTGCAGGCGCTGGCTCCACCCGCCTGTGGTGCAGGCGCTGGCTCCCCCCGCCTGTGGTGCAGGCGCTGGCTCGATCCACCGCCTGAGCCGTGGACCCAGACCCAGGAGGGCTCAGACCGCGGCTCAGTGTGGACCTGGTTCCCCATCGGAGGGAACTCCAGGAGCTCTCTCCTTGGAAGCAGACGAAGGTGTCAGACTCAGAGTCCCAAATGCTGGTTTGTGGGCCAATGATGACACAAGACAAGGTTATTAACTAATATGAAGAGACCACAAAGGCCACTCAAGGAATCTTTTGTAGTTCGGTTTCTCTCGCTGAAAGGAGCTGTTTTTGTCCAAGATATGCCATTGGAATGTGAGTTCCAACGGGCAGGGGCTGGTTTTCTTGTTCTGTTTTTTCACCAACACCCAGAGATGACCTGCACACAGCGGCCCCTGGATAAATGGCTACTGAAGGAATGAACTACTTCCTACTTTCCTAGTAGTAACCTATCTTTTCTTCTATGGAATGGTATTAACAGTGTCAGAGGTTTTTAAAAACCACTTTCCTCGGGAAAAAATTAAAATATATAATTAATTTTCAAGAGGTCGATTGATCTATTCTGTTTAAGTTTGGGAATCCTGGACCAGATGATCCATTAAAGAATATTCACTCCTATGATCCACCAGACACGGAGCGGGAACTTGCTCCCAGTCCTTCAGCCACATAGAGGCAGCTCATCTCACGTCTGAGGTCATGGAGGCAGGGAGGAGGTCAGACCTGGGGCACACACAGCAGCCATATGGCTGTGGGCAAGTCACTAGAGCCTACTTTCCCCTCTGTCCCGCGGGGGCCATGCCACCCCAACCCAAGGCCCAATCACTTCCGATTTCCCAGCTCCGAGAAGAAGGGACCCCGAGAGCTCTACAAGCCTGGCCGCCTGGAGAACTTCTCAAACGTGGGGGAAAGATGTCCAAGAGCAGCACTTGATTTTGTTGGGCCCGCGCGTGCCAGTGTGAGGGGCCTGGAGCAAATCCTACTGTGATGGTTGAGGGGGAAGTGAGTTTTATTATTAAAGCTAAACATGTTTTATTCAAAGGGTTGTTCTTTATTATATGTCTTTGGTATTGCATCTTTCTATTCTGTTATTATATGATGGTGATAGTAGATGGAAATAGCTTCTTTTTAAAGTTAGGGATTAGCAAAATTCCCAGATAAAACACTGAGAGTCTACACCATTTCAAACTGACCTGAGATGGCTTGGTTACCCAGGTATCGGGTTCTCCCTGGTAGATGTGTAATCTCCAATTGCTGAGGGAAGAGAGGACCTGTGTTCTCCCTCCCACGGCACTGTCAGGTGGGCGTGACAGTGAGGGAGGGCCCGACACTCAGGTGGGTGACAGTGAGGGAGGCCGAGACACTCAGGTGGGTGACAGTGAGGGAGGCCCAGACACTCTGGTGGGTGACAGGGAGGGAGGGCCCGACACTCAGGTGGGTGACAGTGAGGGAGGCCCAGACACTCAGGTGGGCGTGACAGTGAGGGAGGCCCAGACACTCAGGTGGGTGACAGGGAGGGAGGCCCAGACACTCAGGTGGGCGTGACAGTGAGGGAGGCCCAGACACTCAGGTGAGTGTGACAGGGAGGGAGGCCCGACACTCAGGGGTGACAGGGAGAGGCCCAGGACACTCAGGTGGGTGACAGTGAGGGAGGCCCAGACACTCAGGTGGGTGACAGTGAGGGAGGCCCAGACACTCAGGTGGGTGACAGGGAGGGAGGCCCAGACACTCAGGTGGTGACAGTGAGGAGGCACAGACACTCAGGTGGGTGACAGGGAGGGAGGCCCAGACACTCAGGTGAGTGTGAGAGTCAGTGAGGGAGGCCCAGACACTCAGGTGAGTGTGAGAGTCAGTGAGGGAGGCCCAGACACTCAGGTGAGTGTGAGAGTCAGTGAGGGAGGCCCAGACACTCAGGTGAGTGTGAGAGTCAGTGAGGGAGGCCCAGACCACTCTGCTGCAGGTGAGAACTGGCCGTGGGATGTGGGTCGGGGAGGGGAGCACTGGCCGAGAGACGTGGAAGCTTGCACAGCCGTCCTGGGAGCTTGGGGAACGGAGGCTCTGTCTTCCCCCAGGACGGTGGGGATGGGCCATGCTTTACTGTCCGAGGGGCTGTGCTGTGCGCTGTGGGTGTTTAGCAGCATCTCTGGCTCTACTCACTAGAGCAGCCGTGGGCAAACTATGGCCCGCGGGCCGGATCCGGCCCGTTTGAAATGAATAAAACTAAAAAAAAAAAAAAGACCGTATCCTTTTATGTAATGATGTTTACTTTGAATTTATATTAGTTCACACAAACACTCCATCCATGCTTTTGTTCCGGCCCTCCGGTCCAGTTTAAGAACCCATTGTGGCCCTCGAGTCAAAAAGTTTGCCCACCCCTGGACTAGAGTGAGTAGCATCCCCTCCCCCCCTCCCCCCACACACACAGCCTGGGGTGAGGGGGTGAAATCATCCCGGGCTGAGGACCACTCCTCCAACAAGCACCTCGCAAGCCAGGCTCACAGTAGACTCAGGTCACTTCTTTAAAAAAATAATAATAATTCTGTCCAGACACCCAGCCCTGCCTGGGCCTCACTCACACGGCAGAGGGCCCATCGGGGAGGGAAGAAGGCAGCGTGAGCTGTCCCAGCACTGAGCCTGGGCCCCTAGTTCTTACACAGTCGCATTTACAGGGCGATTTCCCATCATCACACACCGCCCTGGACCCCGGTCCTAGCTGCTGGTGGAAGCATCTGCTCCCTGTCCCACACCCCTGCTCAAACGGCCCTTCCTGTGGCCTCCTGGAGCCCAGGCTGAGCTGGGCAACCAGGGTGCCACTCACGGAGGCCCTGCCTTGCCCGCTGGGCTCTCCTGTTGTCTGTCTTGGGCTCCCCGGGGCGGAGAGCTGTATTTTCTGGCTGGATGGTGGAGGGCCCCTGGCACCCACCACATTGGCTCAGGTGTGACGGCCATCCTCACTCTTCCCCATCCCTGGCCGTGGACAGGGCCTGGCCGGGCACAAGTAGGTCAGGCCGCTGGGCTTCCCCTCTCCCTCTCCTCCCGTCTCCCCAGCCCCCTCTCCTCAGTGCTTCCTCTCTTGGGCTGACCCTGGCATCCCCCTGGAGAAGGCCCTGGGTGTGGTGGTGCCTCCCTTCCACAGTACTGGGCGAGGAAGGTGACAAGACCAAGCGCCGGAAGTCAGAGCTGCTGAGCTGGGAGCGGCCGGGGTCTGGGGAGAAGGACCAAAGAGGCCGAGGAGCCTGGGCACCACAAGGCCCGCGGGTGGACTTGCGGGAGCACCTGTCCGGCATCGCATGCGGTGCGCCAAGCTCTCGGAGGGCTATCCCGGGGCTGCCCTCCCGGTGGGCGGGGCCACCAGCTGGGCTCTTCCCTGGGCAGTGGGCACAGGCCTTGCCAGGCTCCTGCAGGCGTGTGCAGGGCACTGAGCAAGTTCAGTACAGATTCCTGGAAGCTGTACATAAATAAGTAAATACACACATACATAACTGACTAAATGTTAAATTCACAATTACAGTTGATGTTCAAGGTCATATTTGTTTCCGGTGTCCAACCCAGCGAGTAGACTTTTTTTTTTAATTAAATCTTTATTGTTCAGATTATTACATTTGTTCCTCTTTTTTCCCCCCATAACTCCCCTCCTCCCAGTTCCCGCCCCACCCTCTGCCCTCACTCTCCACCCACTGTCCTCATCCATAGGTGCATGATTTTTGTCCAGTCTCTTCCCACATCTCACACACCCCTTTCCCCCCAAGAATAGTCAGTCCACTCCCTTTCTATGTCCCTGATTCTATTATAATCACCAGTTCATTCTGTTCATCAGATTATTTATTCACTTGATTCTTAGATTCACTTGTTGATAGATGCATATTTGTTGTTCATAATTTGTATCTTTACCTTTTTCTTCCTCTTCTCAAGGGATACCTTTCAGCATTTCATATAATCCTGGTTTGGTGGTGATGAACTCCTTTAGCTTTTCCTTATCTGTGAAGCTCTTTATCTGACCTTCAATTCTGAATGATAGCTTTGCTGGATAAAGTAATCTTGGTTGTAGGTTCTTGCTATTCATCACTTTGAATATTTCTTGCCACTCCCTTCTGGCCTGCAAAGTTTCTGTTGAGAAATCAGCTGACAGTCGTATGGGTATTCCCTTGTAGGTAACTGAGTTTCTTTCTCTTGCTGCTTTTAAGATTCTCTCTTTGTCTTTTGCTCTTGGCATTTTAATTATGATGTGTCTTGGTGTGGTCCTCTTTGGATTCCTTTTGTTTGGGGTTCTCCGCGCTTCTTGGACCTGTAAGTCCATTTCTTTCACCAGGTGGGGGAAGTTTTCTGTCATTATTTCTTCAAACAGGTTTTCAATATCTTGCTCTCTCTCATCTTCTGGCACCCCTATAATTCTGATGTTGGTACGCTTGAAGCTGTCCCAGAGGCTCCTTACACTATCCTTGCATTTTTGGATTCTTTTTTCATTCCGCCCCTCCGGTTGGGTGTTTTTTGCTTCCTCGCATTTCAAATCATTGACTTGATTCTTGCGCTCCTCTGGTCTGCTGTCGGGAGTCTGTATAATATTCGTTATTTCAGTCCGTGTATGCTTAATTTCTAGTTGGTTCCCCATCATAACATCGAGAGTCTCATTAGTTTTCTTGTAGATCTCATTAAGTTTATCGGCGGCTTCTAAACAGTTCTTGAGAGACCTTAAAAGTGTGGTTCTGAACTCTATATCTTCCATTGACAATTTTGTCCTGTTTCTTTGTCTCCGCATTTTGTTATGCTTTCTTGGTGCACCCCCTAGTGGTCTTTGTGCACAGTCTTGTAGTTAAGCCTTGATTGTTGTAGCTAATACCAGGGAGGGTTTGACCTCCAGGCCAAACCCAGCTGTGAGAACCAGCTGTGTCTGCAGTGAGAGAACTTCTGTCCTCTAGGGAGGTGCTAATCTAGCCTTTGCGTGAGGCTATCCGGCAAATGCCTCTGTGCAGGGCTTGGGCGGGGCGGGTCGAACAGGATCAACAGGGTGGGGCGGAGAGAGCAGTTACGGTGGCTCTCAGTCCTGTCCCCAGGGGCTCTGCCTCTCTGAGTCCCAGCACCCGCTGCAAACCTCGGAGAGAAAGCTGCACTCGCTCTCACCGAAGCCAGACAGTCCCGCTTCTCCCGTTTGAGTCTGGGTCGCTAAAGACTCGCCCGTATCTGGAGCTCAGAGTCTGCGACTCCCTCCCAATTGAAAACGCCAACCGCGCCCTCCGCCGCCAGCCTGCTCCGCGCACTCCGCACCTCAGAATTTGACTTCAGCACTGCGCCTCCTCTGAGTGTCCGTATGCGTTTCTCTTTCCTCCTAGTTGTAGGACTTCCACTCAGCCAGCGTTCCTGTGGTTCTGGGTGATGTCTGTTCTGTCTTTTAGTTTCACTTTTGAAGTAGTTGTTCAAGGCAGCAAACTCCGGCGTTAACCTTTGCCACCATCTTGGTTCTCCCAGCGATTAGACATTTATGAAGTGAGCACCCCGATAAACCTAGTGCCCATCAGACAACATACACAGTCATTGCGATACTATTGACTATATTCGCTTAGCGGGAGCCAAGCAGCCAGGTCCAGAATACACTTCCTAAACATGACCAGGCAAAATGCTCGGCCTCGGCGGTGCTCTGAAGAGTGTAGGCTACTGGGCATGCTCACCGCTCACCCCCTGTCCCTCCCTGGGAAAAGCACCTGATGACTATTCCTCACCAATCCATGGAGCTCGATCAATGCTTATTTCACCAGAGAAAATCATCTGACACCGACTGTGCATAGCAACCAAGCTCTGAGGGTAAAAGGAGACAAGGTCACTAAAGCACTTGGAGTGGCCACTCCAGGGGATGAACTTCTGATCAGACTTTCAAATGCTACTGACCAACCACAAAGTGTGAGAGCTACGCTCACTCTGCCTCCTGACAGCGGCTTAGCTGCCCCAGATCTCTATCGCTGCGCTGTTCTGCGGGTGTGACTGAGCCACGACATCCAAGTGGCTGAAGCCACTGCCTCACATCAAGCTGCTTCCCCGAAAGGGAAAGGCCTCCGGAGGCACTGAGTCCCTCCAAAGGGAAAAGGGCCCCTTGCCCTCAGCCTGTTCCTGCATGTAATTTGCACCAAATTTTAATGCAAACCACTGTCCCCAGCCACTTCTCACTACTGGCAGAGAGGATAGTTTAGAACAAACTCAGCCTGGATCCCATCTTGGGGGTGAGTCGCGGGAATGCCAGCCGGAGTTTGTGCCTCCGTGAGTTTGTGTGTAGAAGAATGCACAAGTTGCAATTAACTCCCAGCGAAGTCACTCCTCAAGTTAATTAGAAATGCAAAGTGTGAGTCTCAATGTTATGAGATTATAAAATGGCTTAATAATGGGAACAATGAGATTGAAGCATATGCATTCTGGCCATGTAAATATTTCATAACAGTGCCAATCTGATTTCATTTGCCTAATCATGCCATTGATATGCAGCCACCAGCCTACAAATAGAAAGGCTGAATTGCAACAGATCACCCTTCTAATGTCATAATTATTAATATTCGAGGGAAATGGAGCTCTACACTCCAATGGAAACTGCTAGGCCTTTTGAATTGAGATGGGGTGGCACTGCGAGGGGGCGTGGGGGGGAACGGGGGGGAGGAGGAAGATGACATGTACACCAGCCCCAACATCCCCATCCTGTCTATTGGCCAGAAGTATTTAGGTAATTAGGCAGCTCAACAAATTAAAGTGATGAGAATGCTGGAGAGAAGAGGTACAGGGCATCAATCCCCCAGCCCCAATCAAAGTCATAATGAAACGCGCAGGCAACTGAAGAGAAGGAAAGAGAAGAAACACTTTGTGGGAATAAAGGGTCCGTGCAGGAGGTTCAGTCAGTGCTGCCTGGGCTGTGGGTCCCGCAGGGCAGCAGCCTCCCCTCCAGCTTCCTCTACTCAGCACGGCCCATCTCTCTGTGCACAAATGTCTTTTATGCACAAAATCCGACTGCCCCTGGACATCTGGGAACTGCGGTCCCTTCTTCAGTTATACTGCTTCACGACGTCTCCTCTATCACTGACTCATTTCCCGTGTCTGCTTCTCCACGGGAGGAATGTATGGTCCAGATGCTCTCACACCTCTGTGGCGTCTCGCAGTGACACACACGGTGGCTGGTGGGTGCCGCGGGCAGTGGCATGGACTCTGTAAGGCGGCACAGGGAGGGGGAGACTGCTGGGTGGACATTTGTAAGACAGGTGTTTGAGTTTGGCCTGCACTTAACTTGGGCAAGTCACCGAACCCCTCCAGTCTGCTTCCCCATCTGTAATAGTTGTGGGGACTGTTCAAGAATGTCACATCGCTATTTATTATTCACACCGGGCCTTGTTTCAAAAAGGCCCTGGACCAACCAGAAAACACTTAATAAAATGTCAAATGCTATGCGGGAGTTTAAAATGAACATGCTCAGCCCTAAGTTTCTCTGCTTCCTTTCGCTCTCAGCAGACTCTCCCTAGCCAAACAGGGCTGCCTGAAGACAGATGCTAGACAGGTTTCCTTTTAAAGAAACATTCTTTTTTTTCTTTTTTTAAATAATTTTTTAATATATTTTATTGATTTTTAGAGAGGAAGGGAGAGAGAGAGATAGAAACATCAATGATGCCGAAACCGGTTTGGCTCAGTGGATAGAGCGTTGGCCTGAGGACTGAAGGGTCCCAGGTTTGATTCCGGTCAAGGGCATGTACCTGGGTTGCGGGCACTTCCCCAGTGGGGGATGTGCAGGAGGCAGCTGATCGATGTTTCTCTCTCATCGATGTTTCTAACTCTCTATCTCTCTCCCTTCTCTCTGTAAAAAATCAATAAAATATATTTAAAAAAAAAAAAAGAAACATCAATGATGAGAGAGAATCATTGATCCGCTGCCTCCTGCATGCCCCCCACTGGAGATTGAGCCCACAACCCAGGCATGTGCCCTTGGCTGGAATCAAACCTGGGACCCTTCAGTCCTCAGGCCGATGCTCTATCCATTGAGCCAAACCAGCCAGGGTCTTTTTTTTTTTTTTTTTAATCCTTACCAGAGAATACCTTTTCCATTATTTTTAGAGAGAGTGGAAGGGAGGGAGAAGACCGAGAGGGCAGGGGTGAGAGAGATACATCGACTGGTTGCCTCCTGCACTTGGCCCCAGCTAGACAGCACATTTTTAGTTCTTCTTAAAAACTGACTGAGCAAATTACTTACCGTCTCTAAACTTCAGTAACCTCAGCTGTAAAATGGAGATAATAGTTCCTGCCACTTAGGACTGATGTGAAGATTGAGACAACATACACATAAGACATCTAGTGTGGTGTCCAACTCACAGAAAGCTCTCTCTCTCTATGTAATCTTCACTATTATTGCTTTTAATTAACTCTATCATTATATTGCATTACATAATAGATGATGTTAACGGTATTACTAATTATTATGAATTATAAAATTACTAAGGCCTGGTGCAGGAATTTTTGCAAAGGTGGGGTCTGGCCCACCCGCCCCGATTGGGGTCTATTGGGGCTGGCTGGCCAGGGGGTGGGGATGCGGGAGGTTGGCCGGCCAGCCCCGCCCCCATTGGGCAGATTGGCCTGCCACTGAGCACGTCATAGCGACTGGTTGTTCCGGTTGTTCTGGTCCTTCTGGTTGCTTGGCTTTTATATATATAGATAAGTGAAGGCATAGCAGTGAACTCCCAGTTAGAGATATTGCACAGATATAACTTGACTCCCTTCTTGCTGTCTGACTGTATGTGGAACTGTAGATTGTCACTATATGTCCACAGTATCTATTACAATAGAAATTGCCAGGACTTCTATGGCACTAATGTGTGCCAGCCACTGTTGTAAGCACTTTACATACTAGTAGAACTCATTTAATTCCTACAACAGTTCTCATGAAGTGGGTCCAACCATTCTCCCACTTACAGATGAAGAAACCGAGCCGGGGAAGGCATATAACTTACCCAGCACAGAGGCCATACATAGCAGCCCTGGGATTCAAACCACTGGCCTGGCTCTGGAGCCCTCCATGCCTCAGGCGGATGGACCATCTGTGCTGAGTCCTTTTGATAAAGCCATTTGCAGGATGGGGAACTTGGGGTTCACTCCCATCGCTCCTCTGCCCGGGAAGCTAAGAGGCCAACAGTGATAAACCCAGAGGGACTTGCCTGTTCAGCTGTGTTTTTATCCTGAAAGCCTTTAGGCGAAATGTATGCTCTTCAGGTTGAGACCGACCACACTGCTCACCGTTGTTTATCTCAGTCCTTTGCACATCCTGTTTCCCCTTAGACCAGGTGTCCCAGGCTGCTTCTCTCCTCCTCATCTCCCTCTGCAGCCAGGTCAGGGCTCTGCATTAGAGACCAGCCCTGCCCCACTCCTCGCG
Source organism: Myotis myotis (assembly GCF_014108235.1). Taxonomy (NCBI): domain Eukaryota; kingdom Metazoa; phylum Chordata; class Mammalia; order Chiroptera; family Vespertilionidae; genus Myotis; species Myotis myotis. The sequence goes on along the minus strand of NW_023416325.1, from coordinate 23,125,715 downwards.
CTCTCCCAGCAGATAACCGGGAGATCGAAGGCCTGCCTGGTGTTCTTCCAGCAGCAGCCCTTGGACTTGAGTTTTGCTCCCATGTTGCAGCTGAGGATCCAGCTCCCTGAGTACAACAAGGGGCCAAGGGAAAGGTGGTGCAGCTGAGCAGTTATGAACACAGAGCAGCAGCAGGAATGTCGAGGCCCAAATCTTGGTTTTCCTTCCATTTAGTTGTGTGATCTCGGGCAAATACGTAACCCTTCAGTGCCTCCATTTTCCTTGTTTTTAAGTAAGAACTAACAACCTGACTTGGAGAGCTGGTGTGGTGACCAGACTTGCTAATCCATGTGAAGCATTTAGAATAGTGCCTGCTGCATAGTAAGGGCTTGAGAAAGATTCATTTTTATTCTTCATTGCATGTAGAACCACCCAGTTGTCTAGATAGTTCTGTGCTGACCTCTGACCTCTGACCCCTCTGGCCCATCACCCTTTCTCTTGGTTGGGTGCTGAGCCCCTTCCCTTCCTCCCTCCCTTCCTCTTCTCTCTTGAGGCTGCAATTAACAAAGGGTAGCAGCACAGGTTGGATTCCATTAGGACAAGACCCCAAAGCAGATGCTGCTGATGTGCAGAGGATGGAGCAAAAGAATCGGCCCCAGAGGCTCGGGACCTGCTTGGGACAAGATGCTAATGGGTTTCTTCCTGGTGACTTTCCACCCCTGAGTGAGCAAGAAAGAGGGTCTCTTGGCTTGCAGGGGGTCACGCAAATGAGCACCTGCGTCCAGGGAGAGGTGAAGACTGTCTCTTTGTCTCTCCAAAGAGAACATAACTTCATTTGTCCCGGCAAAGATTTAATGCCTGCAGCCCGCTAAGCTGGAGGCGGATAAAGTCACCTCCCAAACTCGCGGCGCTCTGGCTCTTGCACAGGCCGGGGAGGTCCTGGGATCATGGAGGCGTGAGAAGAGTTGATAGTCATTCTATCACCAATGAGTTTGGGGGACACGAAGAGCACGTGGCTGTCAGTGGTGGGAATCAGGCTGAACAATGAACAAGTCCCCATAGGAGTCCCGCCCCTGGGAACTCTTCGTGGCTACAGTGTCCTCCTGGACCGGGCGACTGTGGCCTTGAAGGGAGGGGCTTTGTCTCATACGTACACTAGTGCCCCGGTCATGGATTCATGCACATTGAAAGGTGGCCGGTGGGGCAGGACTGGGCAAAACGGCCGGGACATGCCCTGGAGCCAACCTCCCGCGGTCCCACCCCTGCCAGCTCCACCTGGGGCAGAGCCCGCTCTAAAGGCGAAGGGGGAAGGGCGTCTGCAGAGTGAGCAGGGTCCCTCCAGCAGGTGGGGTCCTTCGGCCTGGCCTGTGGGGATCGGACTGAAACGGGCTTTCAGACATCCCCCGAGGGGTCCCGGATTGGGAGAGTGGTTAGAGTGCCAGCCCTTGGACTGAAGGGTCTCAGGTTCCATTCCATTCAAGGGCATGTATGTGGGTTGCAGGCTCAATCCCCAGCCCTGGTCCAGGTGTGTGCGAGAGGCAACCAATCACTGTGTCTCTCTAACCGCTGAGCACCCGGCCAGGGCAATTTTTGTATCTCTTGGGCCCCCAGTTTCTTCATCTGTAAAATGGGGGAAATAAACTCTAGCATCTATTTTATGGATTGTTGAAAGGATCAAAGGAGATAACAAGTGCAAAAGTCTTAGCATAGTCCCTCATATTATAAGCACTCAAGAAATGTTAGCTGTAACCATAATTCAAGGGCAACTACAAGGCCACAAACCCCAAATGTTATTCACCACCTGCTAACGGGTACCTAAACTCTCCACAGTTAAGAGTATAGGCTGAAGCCCTGGCTGGTGTGGCTCAGTTGGTTGGGCATCGTCCTGTACACTGTACGGTTGCTGGTTCGATTCTGGTTGTGGGCTTGATCCCTGGTAGCAGGTGTGCAGGAAGTAGTTGATTGATGCTATGCTCTTACATCCAAGTTTCTCTCTTCTCCCTTCCTCACTCTCTAAAAATCAATAAACTATTAAAAAATTAACAGTTAGTCTGAGGAGCCAGATTGCCTTGGTTCAAGACCTGCTCTTCTACTTACTAGCAGTATAGCTTTGGGTAAGTTCCTTAACTTGAGGCTCTCTTTCCTCATCTTTAAAAGGGAATGATGCTGAAAATGGACTCCCTCTTTGGGGGACATTGTGAGTCTCAAATAAGTGAATAGGTGTAAACTGCTTAAAAAGGTACCTGATACACAGTAAATGCTCAATTAATGCGAGAATTCATGCTATGGCCACTACACATCCCATTTCCAAGGTTGTATTACCTGTTTACACCAGGGCAAAGGTAACCTATTGGCTCTGGTCTGTCATTTACCCGCAGTGAGAACAACTCTCCAGTTCCACCCGAACAGATAACGGTTCCAGGAACCTGAGAGCAAAGATGACGAAGCTCTGACCCTGTCCTCCAGGCACATCCCAGAAGGCCCGTGGGTCTGGGCCAGACTGGCTGCTAATCCTGCAGCCGCTGGCAGTTTTAAAGCTCTTTCTCTGGTACCATCCTGTGCTTGTTCAGGGAACATGGACGTTACCAGTCCATTTGCAACTGAGGAAACAGGGTCCCTTCGTTTAAATGCCTCACAAAGGTCACCCCGCTGGCAAGTGGCTGAGTCAGGCTTAGAGCCCGTGCCCTCCCTCAAGGCGGAGTCAGCAGCCCCAGGAATGGGTTCTGAGAGGCGGGGGACTCAGGACCCCAGAGGGCACCCAGGAGGAGCTCAGAGAGTGGAGGGAGCGCAGGGTGCAGCAGCAAGTCCTCCTCTTCATCTGCCTGCGGTGGTGCCCGGGCAAGTGACTGTTTTCCTCTGAATGCTCCAGACAGATGCTGGGGTGGGGGAGGCCTTGCCCTGAGGGCTCCCGCCTGCCCCTCCTCCCTGCCTACCCACCCCAGTTAAGCCCCTCTCTCCTAACTGTCGGAGGAAGCTGCCTTTGTCACTCAGGCCTTTTAATTCCGGGCTGCCACTCTCCTACCTTGTTTAGTGGCTAATGAGCCCTCCCCTGATTAGAGTTTTATGGTCACCTATAATTAGGCCCCACTAGTGCTTTTGAATAAGCGACTTTTAACCTGTTTCATCTTGTAATTGGGGGCATCTGCCCAGGGGTACCCACATATGAAGCAGGCACAGGTGTGGGTAGAGGGTAAACGAGCTATGCTTGTTGGGTGCACGCCTGCGGATGTCTGTGAGTACAATAGATGTGCGCTGCCTTTGTATGCATACGTGGGCTATGTGGTGGTAATAAGGGAGAGCATGTGGCCGCGCGATTACTGTTTAGGTGTGCATGTGAAGGAGGGCATGTGTGCCCAAGGAGTTCTAGTTGTGTGTGTGCAAGTGTGTGTGTTAAGGGAAGGGGGTAGGAGGGACAGGAAACTGTTGCTAAGTTCCTACCATCTCTCTCCCCAAAAAAGTATTTATTTTTATAGATATTCCATGTACATGGATTGAAAAGGTACAAAAGATATACAAGGCCTCCCCCCCAGCCATCCAGTTCTTCCCCCAAAGGCAACCATTATCACCAGAAATATTCTGTACCTACTAGTATACAGCATGTATTTACACGTACCTTTTTCATAGCAGGGTGATAGGCGGCTGACACATTGTTCTGGCCTCGCCCTTGGCTGTTATTAATGACTTTGGTCTGTTCCACATCTACAGAGAGAGCGTTTCCCCCCTATCTTTGTTGTTGTTGATTTCAAAGAGGAAGGGAGAAGGGGAGAGAGAGAGAGAAACATCAATGATGAGAGAGAATCATTGATCGGCTGCCTCCTGCACGCCCCACACTGGGGATCGAGCCCTCGACTTGGGCATGAGCCCTGACCAGGAGTCAAACCTGGGCCCACATTCTATCCGCTGAGCCAAACCGGCTAGGGCCCCCTATCTTTTTAATGACTGCATAGTATTTGCTGTCCTACCATGCTCACTTACCAATACTCTTGTGAAGTAAATATGTGTCTTCCTATTTGAAAAAATACACTTTCCTCTCATCTTTCTTCTGAGGAAGCTTAGCTTGCCCTCGAGCACACTCACCAGAGCAACTCTCAGCTCTGGGCCTGAGCACCAGGCAGGGGCTCCACCTCCGGGCGGGCAGCAGGCACGGGAGCCACGGATCTGCCCCGGAGAGTGAGGCCGCCGTGTGGTTTGAAGTCTGGGCTGCCAGGCAGCTGCCATGCTGGCGGGTACAGCTGCCAGGGTGGCCCTGGTGGTGACCTGCAGTGCAGTACAAAGCACCCCGAGCTGGGGCTGACCGCTTGCGGCCACGGCTTTTCTCACGCTGCCTGCGAGTCAGGGGTGGAGGGCAGCACGTCGGGGTGCTGGCCCCAACGGCTTGTGAAGCTGCAGTCAGCATGCTGCCAGGCTGCACCCTCAGGAGGCCTGGCTGGGCGGAGGAGCTGCTTGTACGAGAGGTCGTCATTCTCCATGGGGGTCTCTCCGAAGTGCTGGTTGAGTGCCTGTGTTCATTTACTTTATTTTATTTTTATTACTGCGTAACGAATGGCCACAAACTTAGCAGCTACAACGGCACTCATCTGTCTCCTAGCTCTGCAGGCCAAAGCCAGGCAGACTCACGGCTTTGTTCTTACAAGTCAGAACCAAGGTGCCAGGGTCTGGGCTCTGACCTGGAGGCCCTGGGGGAGATCTGCTACCCCATTCCTTTCGGCAGATTCATTCCTGTGGTCACATGGGACTGAGCTTCCATCCCTGCAGGCTGTTGGCTGAGGAGGCTCTTGCTTCTGGGGCCGCTTTAAGTCAGCCACAGGGCAAGGAGTCCTCCGCGTGCTTTGCACACCTCCCACTCCCTCTGTCACCAGCTGAAGAAACTGCTTTTAAAGGGCTCCTAGGATTCAGCTGGACCCTCTCAGATAACTTCCCGATCTTAAAGTCAACTGATTAGTAACCGTAATTAACCTGCAAAATCCCTCTTGCCAGGCACCCTAAGTTAATGATGGGCAGACACTTGAAGTCCGGTTATGGAGGCCAGGAGAGTATGAGAGTGGCTCCACTCATTGCTAACACTTGGTATTATCTGCCTTTTTCTTTTTTAATCCTTACTCGAGCATATGTGTTGTTTTGTTTTTAAGATTTTTTAAATTGATTTTTAGAGAGAGAGGAAGAGAGAGATAGAAACATCAATGGTGAGAGAGAATCATTGATGGATGCCTCCTGCACCCCCCTACTGGGGATCAAGCTCACAACCCGGGCATGTGCACTGACTGGGAATCAAACCAGCAACCTTTCATGGGACAATGCCCAACCAACTGAGCCACACTGGAGGATATGTTTTTATTGATTACTTTTAGAAATTTAGGGAGAGAGAGAGAAAAAGAGAGAAAGAGAGAGACATTGATGTAAGAGGGAAACATTGATTTGCTGCCTCCCATTCCCGCCCCGACCAGGAATCAAATCTGCAACCTTTTGTTATACAGGACGACACTCCACGGCCAGGGTGTCTTTTTCATTTTCATTATTCTGGTTGGCCATCTAACACGATTCATTCAGCAAACATTTATCAAGTCCTCACTACTATGGGCTGAATGTGGTGCACAGAGTAGGCACTCAATAATAAATATTTTTAAAATGATTTTCCAGATGGTAAAAATACAAAACTCAATTAGACATGAAATCTTCCCACAGGAGCTTAAAAATATATATGTAGGGAAAGACTGATGACCAGTATGTAAATAACACTCCACAATAGGAAAAGCAATAAGGACCAGGAAGAGGGTGCATGAGACTGCTAGACAAATTCAGAGGAGAGAGAAAATGCTTTTTTATTTAGAGAGAGAAACAGCAAGAGATACTGCCTGGAGTGGGTGGCATTTAAGTGGCTCTGTAAGAATGCATTGGGACTTCGCTGTGCAGAGGTGATGGAGAGCAGTGGTGACAGCAATATTCCAAGCAGATAGGAGAACATGGACAAGTGGCAGAGCAGTCACAGAAGAAATCCAGGAACTGAAAACTAGCAGCTTTCTGGACACATTCAGTGCCCGGAAGTATTTTGTTTGGTCAACTCGAAGTTTTTTAACAGGGACCCCAAAAATCAACCCAAGCCATTAGGCTCAATTAATATTTGACAAAGGAGTCAAGAGCATACAATGGAGTCAAGACAGTCTCTTCAATTAATGATGTTGGGAAAATTGGGCATTTTCATGCAAATAAATGAAACTAGACCACCAACTTACACTATACACAAAAATAAACTCAAAATGGATAAAAGACTTAAACATAAGATGCAAAACCGTAAAAATCTTAGAAGAAAGTGGCTGCACGACCAAGGGTGATCCCGAGTGGGGGGGGTGAAAGGATTAAGGAAAAGACAGACAAGAGAAAAATAGCTGGGTCTCGGTCGGACACTGCTCCCTGATGAGGAGACAACGACAGTGCCCACAAGCCGTGTCTTTATTTTATAGCAGATGCCACGAGGCAAAGCAGGGGCGTGATCACGTTGTTTACAGCATTCTCGTGAGCACCAACCTCACTCAACTACATGCACCTGAACTCTAGCACAAGGCACGTGGGGCTACGTGTTTGGACCATAGGTTCAAGCTTACAACCACAGCCGTTGGCTATAATTGTGCTGGGGGGGGCCTGCCCTCCAGCTGGGACTTGCACGTGGCAATGAGAGGACCCTGTCCTTTCATTAGTCCGAGGCTTGAGCCTGGCCAAAACACCGTAACTGCGCCCCACAAAGAATACATAGGCAACAAAATATCAGACATATGTCAGAGCAATATCTTTACCAATACATCTCCTAGGACAATGGAAACTAAGGAGGAAATAAAAAGCTTCTGCACAACAAAAGAAACCATCAACAAAACAACAAGAGAGCCCACTGCATGGTAGAACATATTTGCCAATGTTATCACCTATAAGGGTTTAGTCTCCAAAATTTATAGGGAACTCATACAACTTAACAAAAGGAAGATTAAACAATTCAATCAAAAAATGAGCAAAGGACCTAAATAGACACCTTTTGAAAGTGGACATTCAGAAAGCCGAGAGACATATGAAAACATGCTCAAAGTCACTAATCATCCGAGAGATACAAATCAAAATGACAATAAGGTACCATCTCACACCTGTCAGAATGGCTACCATCAACAAATCAACAAACGACAAGTGCTGACGATGATGTGGAGGAAAAGGAACCCTCGTGCACTGCTGGTGGGAATGCAGACTGGTGCAGCCACTATGGAGAACAGTATGGAGCTTCCTCAAAAAATTAAAAATGGAACTGCCATTTGATCCTGTGATCCCACTTCTAGGAATATATCCCAAGAAATCAAAAACACCAACCAGAAAGGATATATGCACCCCTATGTTCATAGCAGCACAATTCACCATAGCTAAGATCTGGAAACAGCCTAAGTGCCCATCAGCAGATGAGTGGATTAAAAAACTGTTGTACATCTACCCAGCGGAATACTACGCTGCTGAAAAAAAAAGAAGGAATTCTAACCGTTTGCAACAGCATGGATGGACCTGGAGAGCATTATGCTAAGCAAAATAAGCCAGTTGGAGAAAGACAAATATCACATGATCTCACTCATTTGTGGAATCTAATGAACAACGTAAACTGATTAGCAAAAATAGATCCAGAGACAGGGAAGCATCGAACAGACCGTCAAACCTCAGACGGAAGGCAGGGCTGGGTGAGGGGGTCGGGGGTAACATCAACCAAAAGACTTGCAGGCATGCGTATGAGCACAGCGCTCGGACACAGACAATAGGGGGGTGAGGCCTGTGCTGGGGGGGAGGGCGCAGGCAGGGAAAGGTCAAGGAGGGGGAAGAGACCTATGCAATACTTTTAACAATAAAAAATTAAAAAAATAAAAGACACGAATGGTCGGTGATTCTTTTAAAAAGTTTAAATTTGAACGCATTTGGCAGGCATGCACTTTCCGGTGCTAGTGCAGCCAACACCCTTGCTGTTGTCTTGACCGAGCTCTTCAACCTCTCCACAGGCGCCCCTCGCCCGGCCCGGGACAGTGCTGTTTGAGTTCAATATCCCTTCAGACTGCGCTAGCAAACCACAGTCCAGGACAACCACGCGGGCCGCGAGGGGGGGCCTCTCTACGGAGCCGGAACCGGAACCGGAACCGGCCTCTGGGGTTCTCTCTGAGCGCCCTTTGCAGAGAGGCTGATGGGCCGGCCGCAGCCACTCATTGTGGGGACTGCCCATTGCGGCTGTCAACAAATTCCTATCTTTGTTTTTCTCTGGGGCGAGTTTTAATTAAAGGAAAAGGAAAGGTGCCCGAGGTGTTTAGGCGAAAAGACGGAGGCAGAGACTACATGGGCATTTACTGAGAGCTGAGCCGAAGACACCAATGGCAAACGTTTTCTTAACTGATTAAAAAATGCAAACAGAACGTCTCTCCCCTTCTCAGAAATGCAATTGCTTCCTAAAGCCCACGTAACCCTGGAGAAACTGGCTTAAAAAGCAAAACAATAAAATAAATTTTAAGGTAAAATGGGACGGCAGTAGATTCGGAGGCGCCACCTGGTGGCCTCTTTCAACCCAAGAGACAGGCAAAAGGATCCATCAGATGCTTGATCCAGGTAGGACTGACCTTGGCATAGAAAACTCCCCGCGTGTGAAAATGAAATTTACCAAAAGGTTATATTTGGGCTGAGACCGACGCAGTGGGGAGCTCAGTGCAGTGGGATAGGTGGAATTCAGGCCTTTTAAAGCACCTGTGAGACTTTCTCCCCAGAGCCCTGAAGGAAGAGGTGATACAGGGACAGGAACGTAGCGGGGAAGGAGTAATCAGAGCTCGAATCTCCCTCCAGCCTCCGCAGGGCCCGGCCTGGGAGGATTTCTCCAGGGTTCTGGGGTATGTGAGAGAGGAAGAGACTATTCCAGATACATGATGTTTTTCAAAATATTTTTACCAATATTGTTTACTTTTAAATATATATAATGACTTTATTACAAATTAATAACAACCACAACAAAGGGTGTGAAGGGAGAAAGGAACTTTGGAAAGTAATTTAAACTATATCCTTTAAAACTGAAGAGAACACAGTATTGTACTCTAATTAGTAAGTTTGTTTTTCAAATAGGTTATAGGTTAGCAATTCTGAAACTGCTTTGCGTGTAATCTAAGATTGAGCAAATACGCAAATGTATTGTTAATAATGATCACCAGGTGTTTTTACTGTCGGAAGAAGGAATTACCAATAAAAAAGGGAAAGACTAGAATGAGCTCTGAGTGTTGGAATTGAACTCAATGCATCAGTATAGACTCAAGGCATTCAGTAGACAGACAGACGTGGAAATAAGTCAAGATGTGTGTGTGTCTCACACATGAAAGCCCTGCCCACTGAGTGAAGAAACAATGACCCTGGTAGCAGTGAGCACCTGGTGGTAAGATTTTTGTTTCTAAATGTTAGTCTCCAGTAAAAAGGAAGCAGGCCTTCTTTAAAAGACGGCGGACTACATCAGTGGGGCAGGCAGGGCGAGCACAGAGTGAGCTTGGAACAGCTTGTGGTACCAGCAAGGAAGGAGGTGCTCAAAAATGATGGGGTCATATTGCAATAAAGCAAGCTAACTTGATGGGGCTTCACAATCTAGGACAATTTGGGCAATAAAATAAAAAATGATAATAATTAATTATAAACAGAATAAAACAAATATTTAAGTGTATATTGATATCAGTGTGATTAAATCAAAAAGTAGATAAGTGGAAGAAAAGGAGAAATTCTTTCTGACAGGAACACTCCAATTAATAACTGTAGAAAGGATGATGGCAATAGAAAATCATCAGTTACAAATACCACAGTAATAACTGTTTTAGGGAAGCATTATCAAAAGATGTTAAAATTTGCCCTCGCTGATTTGGCTCAGTGGATAGAGCATCAACCTGCAGACTGAAGGGTCCCAGGTTCGATTCCTGTCAAGGGCACATGCCTGGATTGCCGGCTCGATCCCCAATAGGGGGCGTGCAGGAGGCAGCCAATCAATGATTTTCTCTCATCATTGATGTTTCTATCTCTCCCTCTCCCTTCCTCTCTAAAATCGATAAAGTATATATTTTTTAAAAAGATGTTAAAATTTGTGGTTAAAAATATGACCAGAAACAGGATATTTACATAGTCTCAGGGTATCTCTCTATAATATACTTACTAATTACCATGAGAAATATAATAAGGTCACAGTAAAAAAAAAAAAAACCTGTCATATATCTCCTGAACCAAGGAGTCAAACTTACTGTCACCAGTAATGAAATATAGAAACAATATGGTGTGCTGAGAAGGACATGTCATGTGTGACGTATCCTTACCAAAATGCATGACCAAAATTGAATCATGAGGAAACTCATACAAACCAGTAGAGGGTGGCCGACAACTTCACTACCAGTGCTCTTTGGCGGCATCAAGGATATGAATCAGTTTTTAAGAAAACTAAAGAGACATGGCAAATAAATGCAATGTGTAATCTGCATTGAGTCCTGGAGACAGTTAATGAGAGTCAGATAATATCTATAATTAGTTAATGGAATAATAGTTATTTCCTGACTTTATCATTGCATTATGGTTATTAATATGTTAACATTTCGGGAAGTTAGGTAAAGAGTATATAGGAATTCTTTATAACCATTTTTATGGTGTTTCAAAAATCTTACATTAATTCAAAAATGAAAAGTATAAAAATTAAACAAGGATTATTGATCCACTACTACATATAAGGCACTTGACCAGAACACCAGTTCTCATGATATATAACCTGTGAATTAGAGATCTTTCAACATAATGTCAGATAATTATCAGAGCATTGTTCTATTAGCTAGAAACCCTATAACTTTTTTTTTTATCCATCTAACATGTCTGTATCTTAACTAATTGTTTTGTTCAGTCATTGATTTTTTTTTTTAATTAAGATTATGGGCTGCCCTGACCGGTTTGGCTCAGTGGATAGAGTGCCGGCCTGCAGACTGAAAGGTCCCAGGTTCGATTCCAGTCAAGGGCATGTGCTTTGGTTGCAGGCACATCCCCTGTGGGAGGTGTGCAAGAGGCAGCTGACCTATGTTTCTAGCTCTCTATCCCTCTCCCTTCCTCTATGTAAAAATCAATAAAAAATATTTTTAAAAAAGACTATGGGCTAATCTTCCCACTGGGAATACAAAAATGAATAAACCTGACATAATCCTTACTTTCAATGAACTAAAAATCACATGGAAATATAATTAAACAGTCAATTATAATGCATAAGAATTTGCAGGCAGCATAACATATCACAAACTCTAGTGCTATATTGTCAATTCAGATCCAAGCTCTACCAGCTGTGTGACTTTGGGAAAAGTACTAAGCCTCTCTGTGCCTCCATTGTCTCATTTGTACAATGGAGATAATAATAATAGTATCTACATCATGGTTTCTGTGAAATTGAAATTAGTTAATTTTTAAAACACTTAGAATGGTGCCTGGCATCCAGTAAGCATTTTAAAATAAATGGGAACACACGAGTAAGTGGGCATCTAACCCCAGTGTGTGGAGCAGGAGAGCATTTAAGAAAAAAATGTCCCAGAGCAAGTGACATCAAAAGTGAGATGCAGAATGATCAGCCTTTGCAAAGGCCCAGATGAGGTTGAGCAAAGAGATTCACAATATTGAAAAAAAGATGTAAATGTCTGGAATGGTGAGTGGTGAGAATGCAATTAGATGAGCAGGGAACCGATCATGCAGGGCCTGATCGGTAAGTTTGAACTTTACCTTTAAGGCTCTGAGACCCATTTGCTTTTCAGGAAGATCTCTAAGGCAGCAAGTTTACAGAGGACCACATTGGAACCACAGTTAAGAAGTTTTTGTGGTGGTCCAAATAGGACATGTGGGGAAGTGAGCAGATCTAAAGATATTTAGAAAGTTGAATCAATTTGCAGGTGGTTAAGGATGTGGAAGCAGGAGTGTACCTGTATTGCAACTTGCATGATGTGCTTGGAGTTGAGCCTCACAGTCAGCCAGCCTAAGAGTTGATCCCACACATGAATGAGCCAACAGCAATCAAGACCCAGTTACAACAACAGAGTCCACATAATCCACACAAGGGACATTCACAGAGTATCCAGCTCAGGAGATCAAGGAGACTGCACCGCTGGGTTCCACAGGACACTTACTACACAATGCCACCCCACAAAGACAGGGAGGCAAAGAAACAATCCCCAGTTGTAAGAAAAGATCCCCAGAAAAAGAGCTAAATGAAATGGAGGCATGCAATTTATCAGATATAGAGTTCAAAGTAATGGTTATAGGAATTCTCAAGGAACTTCGTGAGAATTAAAGGAACTTAGTGGGAACTACAACAGCATGAAAAAGAAAATAGAAACCATGAACAAGAACCAGTAGGAAATGAAGAATAACATATCTGACATCAAAAATACACTGGAAGGAATAAATGTATGTTGAATGAAATGGAGGATCAAATCAGTGACTTGGAAGAAAAGGTGGAAAAAGAACACCCAAGTAAAGCAGCAACAAGAAAAACGAATTAAAAAGCAGAAGGGAACTTTGGGATAACATGAAACATAATGACATCCACATCATAGGGGTATCAGAAGGAGATAAAAGTAAGCAAGGAATAGAGAAACCTATTTAAAGAAATAATGATAGAAAACTTCCCTAACCTGGTGAAGGAAAAAAATCACACAAGTTCAGAAAGCACAGAGAGTTCCAAGCAAGATGAACACAAAGAGACCCACACTAAGACACATCATAATTAAAATGACAAACATTAAAAACAAAAAGGAATCTTAAAGACATCAAGAGAGAGACAGAAAGTTACCTTCAAGGGAATTCCCATTAGACTATCAGCTGATTTCTCATCAGAAACACTTTAGGCCAGAGGTATTGGCATGAAATATTCAAAGTAATGAAAAGCAAGGATCTAAATCCAAGACTACTCTATCCAGCAAGGCTACCATTCAAAACTGAAGGGGAAATAAAGAGCTTCCAAGACAAAAGAAAAGGCTAAAGGAGTACACGGCCAGCATTGCAAGAAATGTTAAATGGAATGCTTTAAGAAGAAATCAAGAAAGAGAAGGAGAGGAACATAGGTATATAGGGGGAAATGACAATAAATTAGTACTTATCCTATATAATAAAACCCTAATATGCAAATCAACCGACCAGTGGAATGACCAGTGGAACGACCAATTGCTATAACATGCACTGACCACCAGGGGGCACACGCTCAATGCAGAAGCTGCCCCATGGTGGTCAGTGTGCTCCCACAGCGGGAGCACCACTCAGTCAGAAGCCGGGCTCATGGCTGGTGAGCGCAGCAACAGTGGCGGGAACCTCTCCTGCCTTTGCAGCAGTGCTAAGGAGCAGTGAGCCCGGCTTCTGGCTGAGCAGTAAGAAACAAGGGGTCCCGGACTGCGAGAGGGACCACCACCCCCCCCCCCCGCCCAGTGCATGAATTTCATGCATTGGGCCTCTCGTCAATAATAACCTAAACATAAATGGATTAAATGATCCAATCAAAAGACATGGGCTAGCTGAGTGAATAAGAAAACAAAACCCATATGTATGCTGTCTATAGGAGACCCAACACAGAGCAAAAGATACACACAGGCTGAAAGTAAAAGGATGAAAAAAAAAATTTCCATGCAAATAGAAATGAAAAAAAAAGCTGGGGTAGCAATACTCATATCTGACAAAATAGACTTCAAAAAAGTCATAAAGGAGACAGAGAAGGGGGAGCCGGGCCATGCTGGCAGGCAGCTGGGTGGTGGCAGCAGCATGGCAGAGTCGAGCAGGGCTGAGACAAGGCCCCCCATTCGGGTCACCATCAAGACCCCCAAGGACAAGGAGGAAATTGTGATCAGTCATTGAGCCTCAGTCAAGGAGTTCGAAGAGGAAATCTCCCGGAGGTTTAAGGCTCAGCGGGACCAGCTGGTCCTGACTTCACAGGCAAGATCCTCAAGGATGGTGACACACTGAACCAGCACAGAATGAAGGCTGGGCTTTCTGTCCATCTGGTCACTCCAGATCCAGCTGCTGCCTCTGCTTCTCCCCGCTCTACTCCAGAACCTGCCTCAGCACCTCCACCACGCTGCTTCACCTGCCACCCCTGCCCAGCCCCCACCTCTGGCAGCGCCACTTTGGATGCTGGCAGTGGGAGCGGGGGGAGCAGGGTGTGTGTTGGGGATGGCCCTCCCAATGCTACCACATCCATGAGCCCTAGCTATGGGGGCATCCTAGGCCTGGGCAGCCCGGGTCTGGGCTCCGCCAACTCCATGAAGCTGCAGCAACAGATGCAGAGCAAGTGATGTCAATCCTGAGATGCGGTCGCAGATCATAAAGAAACCCCTGGTTCAGGACATGATGTCTAACCCTGACCTGATGGGCCACATGATCAGGGCCAACCCCCAGATGCAGCAGCTGAGGTAGCGGAACCCTGAGATCAGCCACATGCTCAACAACCCCGAGCCCATGAGGCAGGCAATGGAGGTCAAAATCCAGCCATGATGCAGGAGATGATGCGGAACCAGGAACGGGCCCTCAGCAACCTGGGGAGCATCCCTGGAGGGTATAGCGCCCTCTGCCGCATGGACACTGACATCCAGGAGCCCAAGTTCGGTGTCGCCCGGAAACAGTTTGGCAACAACCCCTTGTCTTCCCTGGCCGGGAACTCTGACAGCTCATCTTCCAGCCTCTGCGGACTGAGAATCGAGAGCCCCTCCCAAACCCCTGGAGCCCCCAACCCCCACCTCCCAGGCCCCCGGGTCCGGTGGGGAGGGCACCAGAGGATCCGGGACCAGCCAGGTGCACCCGACAGTCTCGAACCCCTTTGGGATCAATGCGGCCAGCCTGGGGTCAGGGATGTTCAACAGCCTGGAAGTGCAGGCCCTGCTCCAGCAGATCTCAGAGAGCCCCCAGCTGATGCAGAACATGCTCTCTGCCCCCACGCACGCAGCATGATGCAGACGCTTGCCCAGAACCCTGACTTTGCCGCTCAGTTGATAGTGAACATGCCGCACTTCACGGGAACCCCCAGCTTCTGGAGCAGCTCCGCCTGCAGCTCCCAGGCCTCCTGCAGCAGAGGCAGAACCCAGAGTCATCCTCCCTCCTTCCAATCCCCGTGCCATGCAGGCGCTGCTGCAGACCCAGCAGGGATGGCAGCCCTTGCAGACTGAGCCCCCGGGCTGATACCCAGCCCTGGCTCCTTCGGGATGTCCCGGACCCTCGCACCCTCAGCAAGCAGCAATGCCGGGCCTGCACCCGAGGCCCGCACCTCCTCACCGGCCTCACCAGCCACTCCTCCCACCACAGGGGCTTCCAGTGCTCAGCAGCAGATGGCCCGGCTTTCAGCAGGAAGTGGAAATTCACAGGTGCAGGCCCCGGAAGTGAGGTTCCAGCCACAGCTAGATCAGCTCAACCAACGCCATGGGCTTCATCAGCAGCGAGGCTAACCTGCAGGCACTGATTGCCACAGGAGGGGACACCAGTGCGGCCACTGAGAGGCTCCTGGGTTCTCGGCTCTCCTAATCCTGTGGCCGTGCCTCCTGCTTCTCCCTTCCCCGGATGCCAGCCTCTGGCTCCTGTCAGTGCCTTCCCTCTGCAGCTGTCAGCCCTGTCTTCCTGTCCTCTCCAGACACAGGGTGGCTTTAGAGGCATGGACCCCAGCCCCGCAGCTCTGCCTGAGAATTTTGGTTCTGCTTCTACATCTCTTACAGAATCTTCTCTCCTTCTCCTGCTTGAGCAGAACTATTTAACAGTCTTCACAGTTTTGTTGATTGGCCCCACAACTGCCTTTGCAATCTTCAAACTTCTCAGTGGCAGCACAGAGTTGGAGGAGGAACCGACTCTGGTTTATTGGAATGTGGTCTTTCACCTGTACCACTAGGGTTTTGCTGGTCTCGTGTTTACTTTTGATAACTCTCTTCTTTCTTTCCCCATCCCCTCTCACCTCCAGCCTAACCAGAGCTGGAACTTCATCCTCGGAAGGAAGGGCAGGTGTAGCAGGCTGAAATTTTCCATCTCGCCCCTGAAGTGCTTTTCCATGGGGTCTGTTGGGACCCCAAGGGAGGAAGATGCCTGTTCTTCCTGTCTGAAGGAGGAGCTAAGACACAGTCCTTTGAACTAGGAATTAACCAACAGAGACGGGTGCCCAGGAGAAGGGCCTGAGCTTTCTGGAGGAGAGAATGGGCAAAACAGCCTGAGGAAAAGGCTTGGAAGTTGAATTGACAGGAAGTGGAAGCACTAATTGCTCTATTAGGCAGGAGGGTCCTGGCTCAGGCAAGGCAGAGGAGACTTGGAGATGCTAATGGAGCTGGAGTTGAAAGGGGCTCGATGAAGCTAAGGGAGATGGCTCACAAGGGGCCATAGTGGCTCCATCTCCTCCAACACACGTGCTCATGTACACACACACACATTTCCATGAACCCAGGGCCTGTCTGTATCCCCAGGTGCCAATGATTTGAGCCCCCTCAAAAGACATGAAGTGGGTTGGGGTCTGGCTCAGCAGTGGGTGTGTGTGGTGGTGGGGTGCATGTGGGTTGAGGGGAAGTGGATTCTTTGCTGATTTCTGGTTCAGAGCTCCCCCACCAGAGAAATAGGCAAATGGGCAAGTCTAGGGCCGGAGTATGTACAGCCCAGGGAGCCACGTTCCTTGGGCCTCTGGATGCTGTGGATACTCCTTCTACCAGGGCTGTGACCAACACCCTTACACCCCTCTCCTGATTGCTTCAGGGAATGGTGGAGGGGTCTTCTCATCTAGAGGCCCTGGCCCTGCCCTTTGGGCTCTTCGCTGTTCCCTCCAGGCCAGAGAGTTCTCTTGGAGACAGGAGAGGAGAGGCTGGCAATGCTGCCTGTGATCTGGAACTGGACATGACTATGTTGGGGCACAGAGGAGGCTCATATCACCTCCTCTCTGCTACTTAGCCCAGCTGCTCGGAGGGCCCATGGCTGAGAATATGGAGGCATGAGAAACAGAATTTTCTCCAAGTGGGAAAAGGTCCCAGGCAATCCAGAGAGGATGTCTGCGTGGCTCCTCCCCATCTTTCCCTCAGCTCCCACACTGGCCTTTGTAAATAAATGGTGTGGTAAAGAGAAAAAGAGAGAAAGAGAGAGAGAGAGAGAGAGAGAGAGAGAGAGAGAGAACATAATACTAAAGGGATCGATCCAACAAGAAAATATAGGGAAAACCAAGATGGCAGCATAGGTAAACACCAGAGTTAGCTGCCTCAAACAACCACTTCAAAAATACAACTAAAAGACGGAACGGACATCACCCAGAACCACAGGAAGACTGGCTGAGGGGAAATTCCTCAACTAGAAGGAAAGAGAACAGCATACAAGACTCAGAGGAGGCACAGTGCGGAAAGTACAAAGGTGCGGAGGTACGTGCGAGCTGGCTGGTAGCTGAGGGCGTGGTTGTCGTTTTCAATCGGAAGGGAGTCTCAGATTCTGAGCTCCAGTTCTGGGCGAGTCTCTAGGGACCCAGACTCAAACGGGAGAAGCGGGACTGTCTGGCATCGGTCGGAACGCGAGGGCAGCTTTCTCTCTGAGGTTTGCCGCGGTTGCTGGGACTCTGAGAGGAAGAGCCTCTGGGGACAGGACTGAGAGCAGCCATAACTGCTCCCTCCACCCGCTGTGTTGATCCCATGCGACCAGCCCCGCCTAAGCCCTGCGCAGAGCCATTTGAAAGATAGCCTCAGGCAAAGGCTAGATTAGCACCTCCCTAGAGGACAGAAGTTTTCCCACTGCAGACACAGCTGATTCTCACAGCCAGTTGGCCTGGAGGTCAAATCCCCCTAGTATTAACTACAACAATCAAGGCTTAACTACAACAAGACTGCGC
This sequence comes from Myotis myotis, assembly GCF_014108235.1. Taxonomy (NCBI): domain Eukaryota; kingdom Metazoa; phylum Chordata; class Mammalia; order Chiroptera; family Vespertilionidae; genus Myotis; species Myotis myotis. The sequence continues at coordinate 23,107,888 of NW_023416325.1, read as the reverse complement.
ACAAAGACCACTAGGGGGCGCACCAAGAAAGCATAAAAAATGCGGAGACAAAGAAACAGGACAAAACTGTCAATGGAGGATATTGAGTTCAGAACCACACTTTTAAGGTCTCTCAAGAACTGTCTAGAAGCCGCCGATAAAGTTATTGAGATCCTCAAGAAATCTAATGAGACCCTCGATGTTGTGATAAAGAACCAACTAGAGCCGAAACCGGTTTGGCTCAGTGGATAGAGCGTCGGCCTGCGGACTGAAGGGTCCCAGGTTCGATTCCGGTCAAGGGCATGTACCTGGGTTGCAGGCACATCCCCAGTGGGAGATGTGCAGGAGGCAGCTGATCAATGTTTCTCGCTCATCGATGTTTCTAACTCTCTATCTTTCTCCCTTCCTCTCTGTAAAAAATCAATAAAATATATTTAAAAAAAAAAAAAAAAAAAAAAAAAAGAACCAACTAGAAATTAAGCATACACGGACTGAAATAAAGAATATTATACAGACTCCCAACAGCAGACCAGAGGAGCGCAAGAATCAAGGCAAAGATTTGAAATGCGAAGAAGCAAAAAACACCCAACCAGAAAAGCAAAATGAAAAAAGAATGCGAAAATACGAAGATAGTGTAAGGAGCCTTTGGGACAGCTTCAAGCGTACCAACATCCGAATTATAGGGGTGCCAGAAGATGAGAGAGAGCAAGATATTGAAAACCTATTTGAAGAAATAATGACAGAAAACTTCCCCTACCTGGTGAAAGAAATAGACTTACAGGTCCAGGAAGCGCAGAGAACCCCAAACAAAAGGAATCCAAAGAGGACCACACCAAGACACATCATAATTAAAATGCCAAGAGCATGCCAAAACTGGTTTGGCTTAGTGGATAGAGCGTCGGCCTGCGGACTGAAAGGTCCCAGGTTCAATTCCGGTCAAGGGCATGTACCTGGGTTGCGGGCACATCCCCAGTGGGAAATGTGCAGGAGGCAGCTGATCGATGTTTCTCTCTCATCGATGTTTCTAACTCTCTATCTCTCTCCCTTCCTCTCTGTAAAAAATCAATAAAATATATTTTAAAATAAATAAATAAAATAAAATAAAATAAAATAAAATGCCAAGAGCAAAAGACAAAGAGAGAATCTTAAAAGCAGCAAGAGAAAGAAACTCAGTTACCTACAAGGGAGTACCCATACGACTGTCAGCTAATTTCTCAACAGAAACTTTGCAGGCCAGAAGGGAGTGGCAAGAAATATTCAAAGTGATGAATGCCAAGAACCTACAACCAAGATTACTTTATCCAGCAAAGCTATCATTCAGAATTGAAGGTCAGATAAAGAGCTTCACAGATAAGGAAAAGCTAAAGGAGTTCATCACCACCAAACCAGGATTATATGAAATGCTGAAAGGTATCCTTTAAGAAGAGGAAGAAGAAGAAAAAGGTAAAGATACTAATTATGAACAACAAATATGCATCTATCAACAAGTGAATCTAAGAATCAAGTGAATAAATAATCTGATGAACAGAATGAACTGGTGATTATAATAGAATCAGGGACATAGAAAGGGAATGGACTCACTATTCTTGGGGGGGAAAGGGATGTGGGAGATGCGGGAAGAGACTGGACAAAAATTGTGCACCTATGGATGAGGACAGTGGGGGGGTAAGGGCAGAGGGTGGGGTGGGAACTGGGTGGAGGGGAGCTATGGGGGGGGGGGGGAGAGGAACAAATGTAATAATCTGAACAATAAAGATTTAATAAAATAAAATTTAAAAAATAAATAAATTAAAAATTAAAAAAAGAAAATATAACTCTTGTAAACATATATGCACCCAATATAGGAGCACCTACACGTGAAAAAAACAAACAAACAAACAAACAAAAACTCTTGGAGGACATTAAGGAAGAGATTAACAGCAATACAAACAGAGTATTAACACCCCACTGATATCACTGGATAAATCTTCTAGACAAAAAATCAACAAGGAAACAGAGGCCTTAAACAACACACTAGGTGAGACGGCTTTAAGTGACATTTACAGGACACTTCATTCCGAAGCTGCAGAATATACATTCTTCTCAAGTGCATATGGAACCTTCTCAAAGACAGATCACATGTTAGGGCACAAAATCAGTATGAACAAATTCAAGAAGATTGAAATCATATCAAAAAGCTTCTGTGATCACAATGGCATGAAACTAAAACTCAATTACATTTAAAAATTCAATTACATTTAAAAACTCAAAAACATTGAAACACATGGAGGCTAAATAGCATGTTAGTAAACAATGAACGGGTTACCAATGAGATCAAGTAATAAATCAAAAACTTCCTGGAAAGAAATGAAAATGAACACACAACAACCCAAAATCTATGGGACACAGCAAAAGCAGTCTTGAGAGTGAAGTTCATAGCATTATAGTCCTACTCAAGAAAAAAGAGAGATGCTCAAATAAACAATGTAACCCTACACCTAAAAGAATTAGAAAGAGAACAGCAGCCCTGGCCAAGTAGCTCAATTGGTTAGAGCATTGTCTCAATATGCCAAGGTTGTGGGTTCGATCCCCAGTCAGGTCACATACAAGATCAACCAATAAATGTATGGATGAGTAGAGCAACAAACTGATGTTTCTATCTCTCTCCCCATTCTTCCCTTCCTTTCTCTCTAAATTCAATCAATAGCAATTAAAAAGGAAGGAAGGAAGGGAGGGAGGAAGGAAGGAAGGAAACAACAAGAAAATCCAAGAGTAAGTAGAAGGAAATAATAAAGATCAGAGTGGGAAAAAATGACATAAAGACTAAAAACACAATACAAACGATCAGTGAAACGAAGAGCTGGTTCTTTGAAAAGATAAACAAGATTGACAAACCTTTAGCTAGATTCACCAAGAAACAAAGAGAAGGCCTGGCAGGTGTGGTTCAGTGGTTGAGCATCAACCCAGGAACCAAGAGGTCATGATTTGATTCCCAGTCAAGGCACATGCCTGGGTTTCTCTCTCATTGATGTTTCTATCTCTCTATCCCTCTCCCTCCCTCTCTCTCTAAAAATCAGTAAAAACATATTTTTTAAAAAGAAAAGAAACAAAGAGAAGAACCTAAATAAAATCAGAAATGAAAGAGGCAAAGTAGCAACTGACATCACAGAAATATAAAGGATTCACAAATCAATAAACAGCATACATCAATAAACAAAATGAAGGGTAGTGATCATATCAATAGACGCAGAAAAAACATCCCAGCAAAGTGGGAATAGAGGGATCATACCTCAACATAATAAAGACCATATATGACAAACATACAGCCGACATCATTCTCAGTGGGCAAAAACTAAAAGCATTTCCCGAAGATCAGGAACATGACAGGGTTGTCAACTTTCACCACTCTTATTCAACATAGTCCTGGAAGTCCTAGCCACAGCGACCAGACCAGAAGAGATAAAAGGCATCCAAATTGGAAAGGAGGAAGTAAAACTGTCATTATTCACAGATGACATGATATTGCACATAGAAAACCCTAAAGACTCCACCAAAAAACTACTATATTTAATAAATAAATTCAGCAATGTAGCAGGATACAAAATTAATGTCCAGAAATTGATGGTATTTTTTATACACCAATAATGATCTCTCAGAAAGAGAAACTAAAAATACAATCCCATTTACCACTGCAACAAAAATATAAGGTTCCTAGGAATAAACTTAACCATGGAACTAAAAGACCTGGACTCAGAAAACTATAGGACATTACAAAGGAAATAGAGAAAAATACAAACAAGTGGAAGCATATACCATGTTTATGGGTTGGAAGAATTAACATTCAAATGTCCACACTACCCAGAGCAACCTACAGATTCAATGCAATCCCTATGAAAATACCAATGGCATATTTCACAGATTTGGAACAAACATTCCAAAAATTTATATGAAACCAAAAAAGACCCTGAATAGCTGCAGCAATCTTGAGAAAGAAGAACAAAGTTACAGGAATCACAATACCAGATATCAAACAAAGTCATTGTAATCAAAACAGCCTGGTACTGGCACAAGAACAAGCTTATAAACTAATAGAATGGAACAGAGACCCCAGAAATTGACTCATGCCAATGTGATCAATTAATATTTGACAAAGGAAGCAAGAGCACATAATAGAGTAAAGGTAGTCTATTCAATAAATAGTGTTGGGAAAACTGGACAGGTACATGCAAAAAAAAATGAAAGTAGACCACCAACTTACACCATACACAAGAATAAATTCAAAATGGGTAAAAGACTTAAATGTATGTCATGAAACCATAAAAATCCTAGAAGAAAACACAGGCAGTAAAATCTCAGACATTTCACATAGAAGTATTTTCTCTAATACTTCCCCTAGGTCAGGGGTGGGCAAACTTTTTGACTCGAGGGCCACAATGGGTTCTTAAACTGGACCGGAGGGCCGGAACAAAAGCATGGATGGAGTGTTTGTGTGAACTAATATAAATTCAAAGTAAACATCATTACATAAAAGGGTACGGTCTTTTTTTTTTTTTGGTTTTATTCATTTCAAACGGGCCGGATCCAGCCCGCGGGCCGTAGTTTGCCCACGGCTGCCCTAGGTCAATGATGGCGAATCTATGACACACGTGTCAGAGGTGACACACAAACTCATTTTTTTTGGTTGATTTTTCTTTGTTAAATGGCATTTAAATATATAAAATAAATATCAAAAATATAAGTCTTTGTTTTACTATGGTTGCAAATATCAAAAAATTTCTATATGTGACATGGCACCAGAGTTAAGTTAGGGTTTTTCAAAATGGGGCTACATCAAACTAAAAAGCTCCTGCGCAGCAAAAGAAACATCAACAAAATGAAAAGGGAACACACTATATGGGAAAACATACTTGCCAATGATAAGGGTTTAATTTCCAAAACATACAAATCGTACAACTCAACCCAGGAAGACAAATAGTCCTATTAAAATGTGGACAAAGAGAGCCCTAGCCAGTTTGGCTCAGTGGATAGAGTATCAGCCTGCGGAGGGTCCCAGGTTCGATTCTGGTCAAGGACCCATACCTAGGTTGTAGGCTTCTCCCTAGCCCAGGCCCTGGTCAGGGCATGTGCAGGAGGCAACCAATTGATGTATTTCTCTCACATTGCTGTTTCTCTTTATCTTTCCCTCTTCTCTTCCACTCTCCCTAAAAATCAACGGAAAAATATCCTCAGGTGAGGATTAAGAAAAAAAAAAAAAAATATATATATATATATATATATATATATTTTAGAGGCCCAGTGCACTGATTTATACACACTGAAAGGAAATTAATTAGAAGAAATATTTTAGAGGCCAGGGAGGGACAGTGAGAGATTGGCCAGCAGGGAAGGAACCCTGGGAGGGCTCGAGGGCATGTCCAGCCCATCTCGTCCAGTCCCCATTGGCCGGACCCCAGCAGCAAGCCAACCTACTGGTAAGAGTGTCTGCCCCCTGGTGGTCAGTGCATGTCATAGCGACTGGTTGAATGGTCAGATAATTAGCATATTAGACTTTTATTATATAGGATGAGCAAAGGGGGAGGAGTGGGAGCAGAATAGAGGGAGTCAATGGGGGGGGAGGGGTGGAAGGAACATCTGTAATACTTTCAACAATAAAGATAAAACATTTTTTAAATGGGTAAAGGACCTGAATAGACACTTCTCTAAAGAGGAAATATAGATGGCCAACAGACATATGAAAAAATATTCAATGTCACTAATCATCAGAGAGATGCAAATTAAAACTACAATATGGTATCACCTCACATCTACCAGAATGACTACCATCAATAAAACAACAAATAGCCCAGCCAGTGTTGCTCAGTGGTTGAGCATTGACCTGTGAACCAGAATGTCACAGTTCGATTCCTGGTCAGGGCACATGCCCAGGTAGGCAGCCAATCAATGATTCTCTCTCATCATTGATATTTCTCTCTCTCTCCCTCTCCTTTGCTCTCCGAAATTAATAAAAATATATTTTAAAAAATAAAACAACAATTGCGAGGAAGTGGAAAAAAGGAAATCCTAGTACACTGGTGGGAATGCAGACTGGTGCAGCCTCTGTGGAGAACAGTATGGCGTTTCCTCAAAAAGTTAAAAATGGAACTCCCATTTGACCCAGTGATCCCACTTCTAGGAATATATCCTAAGAAACCAGAAACACCAATGAGAAAGGATATATGCACCCCTATGTTCATAGCAGCACAATTTACAATAGCTAAGATTTGGAAACAGCCTAAGTACCCATCAGCAGATGAGTGGATAAAAAGCTGTGGTACATCTACACAATGGAATACCATGTGGCCTTAAAAAAGAAGGATTTCTTACCATTTGCAACAGCATGGAGGGACCTGGAGAGTAAGTATTAAGATGAGCAAAATAAGTGAGACAAAGACAAATATCACATGATCTCCCTTATATGTGGAATCTAATGAACAACATAAACTGACAAACAAAATCGGTCCAGACGCATGGATGCCTGGAACAGGCTGACGAATCTCAGAGGAGAGGAGTGCGGGGGTTGGTGTGTGGGTTGGTGCTCTACCCACTGAGCACACCAGCCAGGGCTATGCCACTTTTTAGTTATCCATTCATCAGCTGACCGACATCTGGGTTGCTGACAGTTTTTACTATTATGAATAATGCTGCTATGAACATTTGTGTACATGTTTTGTGTAGACATGTATTTACTTCCCTCAAATATGTAAGTGGTAGTGGGATTCCTGATCATATTTTTAACTGAGTCTGTGTTTAACTTTTTGAGGAACTGCCAGACTATTTTCCAAAGAGGCTGCTCTACTTTATATTTACAGCAGTTGTGTATGAGGGTGCCAATTTTTCTTTTCTTTTTTAAATTTCTTTTTAAAGTATGTTTTATTTATTTTTACAGAGAGGAGGAGAGAGAGAGAAACGTCAATGAGGGAGAAACATCAATCAGCTGCCTCCTGCATGCCCTCTATTGGGGATTGAGCGCAACCAAGATACATGCCCTGGACAGGAATCGAGCCCGGGACCCTTCAGTCCGCAGGCCAACACTCTATCCACTGCACCAAACTGGCCAGGGCGAGGGTTCCAATTTCTCAGCACCCTAATTGGTATGGAATGGCATCCTGTGTGGAGTGGCATTTTTCTGATGGCTGATGGTGTTGAACATCTCTCCATGTGTTTCTTGGCCATTTGTATACCTTCTTGGAGGAACTGTCTATTCAAACATCCTCCCCATGTTTAAATTAGGTTATTTTCTTTTTATTAGTAATTTGAAAGAAGTCCTTATGTATGCGTGATACAAATCTCTTATCATATATATGATTTGCAAATTTTGTCTTCCATTCTTTTGGTTGTCTTTCACTTTCTTGTAATATATTTTTTAAATATGTTTCTATTTATTTTAGAGAGAAAGGAAGTAGAGATGGCAAAGGTAGACACATATTTGGCTCAGCTGGTGGAGCATCGTCTTGTGTCCCGAGAGGTTGCTGGCACATACGGAAGGCAACTCATACGTGTTTCTCTCCCACATCAATATTTCTTTCTCCCTCTTCTTCCCTGGGTGAGGATTTTTTTTTTTAAAGTAGACATATTTTTGAAGTTGTTTGGCTCTGATGTATATTATGAAGTATGAAGTAGAGCCACTAATGTTTATCATGCATCTATGTGCCAAGAACTTCCATAAATATTCCACCGTTTATTCTCTTCAACCACCCTATTATGTCAAGACTCACTGTTTTATAACAATCAGAATGGAAATTATATCTCACTCTTCTGTTTGTGTGTTTGTTTGTTAATCCTCACCCGAGGATATTTTTTCCATTGATTTTTAGAGAGAGTAGTAGTGGGGTGGGGGGAGAGAAAGAAACATCAATGTGAGAGAGACACATCCATTGGATGCCTCCCACACACCCTGACTAGTGCAGGGGATCGAACCTACAACCCAGGTAAGTGCCCTTGACTGGGAATCGAATCCGTGGCCCTTCAGGCCAATGCTCTAACCACTTAGCACACCAGCCAGGGCTATTCCTCGTTCTTAGTTACCCATTATCATCTTTCAAAATCTCAGAAAACATTTTTTCCCATGATTTATTCTAGAACTTTGTCATGATCAATTTCAAGATGACTGGTCTATATATTCAGAATTTATCTTTCCCTTCCATACTTACCTGTCTTCTTTTTTTCTGAAACCAAATCTATATATATAAAAGGCTAACATGCTAAGTGTCCGACCATCCTACTGGTCACTATGATGTGCACTGACCACCAGGAGGCAGATGCTCAACACAGGAGCTGCCGTGACCTGCACTGGCCATTTACAGAGAAATGGCACCATGGACATGGCACCTACAAAGCAACACTCGGCTTCCCCCAAGTGGGACACAGGCCCCACCACCCCCCACCCCCCTAGTGACAGCCCACCAAATCACAGCCAACACTGCCGAGACCCCATGGCCCAAAATGCAGCCGACAGCCCAGCCCAGCTGTGGGTAATGGGTAATGATGTCACGTAGCAACGCCCAGCTTCCTCTCCCTAGCAACGAGCCTCCTTGGAGTTTCTTCAGCCCAGGAACATGACTTGCTTTAGAGCCAGGTGCAAGCATTTCACACTGTAACCAAATGTCTGTGAAGCGTTTCCCATGCCTCATCTCATTTGATCCTCACAGAAGTCCTGGAGTAGGTAGATAGGAGACTCAGTGGAATCCTATTTTCTTTTCATTAGCCAGAAAATGGAGATTTAGAAAGCTTAAAACAGTGGTTCTCAACCATGGCTGCACATTAGAATCACCTGGGAATCATTTTTTTTAAATCCTGATTTCTCGGCCTCATCCTCCGGAAATTCTGTTTCTTTGTTACCAATGTTGTGGCCCCACCCCATAACAAAGAAACAGAATTTCCAGAGGATGAGGCCCAGAAATCAGGATTTTAAAAAAGATTCCCAGGTGATTCTAATGTGCAGCCAAGGTTGAGAACTACTGGCTTAGAAACTTGATCCGACTGAAAAGAAGTAAGAAATGGTGGACCTTTAAAATGACTTCAGGTTTTCTCACTGCGCAGAATATAGTCAAACACTGCTGCAGTTAAATATTGTACCCTTTGTTCTCCCTGCCTGATCTACAATAATAATCTGCTTCATGTTGATATTTACTGCTGTGTTGCTGACAATTACCTGAAAGAGAAGTTGGGGTGCTTCACTGGGCTGGAAAAAGTTTAGCTACATCAGAAAGCAGGTTAATTAAACAAGTTTCTTCTATATCTATAAGAGGCTAAGTTGACTGGCGCATGGGCAATACATATAAAGCTCTCACTGGTGCCAATCGCATGTGTGTGTTTCCATCTGTCACTGTCGATCATGAATTCGGTTGACACTTCTATTATAGAGAAAGGGCGAATAGCAATATTAAAATTTTTCTTCTAATTAATTTCCTTTCAATGTGCATGAATCCATGCACCGGGCCCCTAGTTTTTTCATAATTCTTTAGCCAGGACGGACACTTTCTATGATTAAGTGAATTCAACTGTATGGTTTCAGAAATACACAAGACCTACAATAAATATTCCTGTGTCTTCCTTTGTTTCCCACCTGTAACTTCACATCCCCTTCTCCCCAGTAGCTCAAAGAACACAAATGCCACTTCCCACAACTCTTACAGAGGCTCCCAGCTCTCCTCGCGAACGTTCAGCACAGCTGGACATGAAACCAAAAGAAACTGGGAAAGTGTCCTTCCTCGGCTTTCCCCACCGCCCACATTCCCGCTTCCTGAGGCCCAGTGCCGGCTTTTGCATGAGGCCAACTCTGATTATCTGTAGGCACAGGGGCCACGGCTAATTTTCTTCTTCTTTTTAATATCATGAATTTCATTACAGCATCATAATTTGATTGTAGATCATTTAAGAGTTCTGAAAACCGTTAACATAAATTCCATAAGTACTTTTCATTATTAACAGACAGCCAACATACATAACGTAATCTTAAATATGTCTAAGGGCTGATTTTCTGAACTTGTTTTCAGCACAGCAGACCATCCTCATTTCAAACTAAAAGCCCCGCCATGCCTCTCACCTGCTCAAGATGCAGCCGCTCCCCATCTCCCTAAAAGCTCGCTGCTGCCATAAGCACCGATGCAGACAGATGCAGGCCATCAATACGGAGGCCCAGACCCCGGGGTGAGAAGTGGCCGGAGGCAAGTCTTGATAAACAGCTCAAATTGGCTCTTACTCCACAGGTGACTCCTAGTTTATCTGGGTAATTGTAAAGGGCATTTTACAGCAAATCAATTAAATGAAAATCTTTTAAACCCTTTTTAAATGGAGGATAAGGGGGAAGCCAGAGAGGGTCAACCTTTGTAAGCTAACAGGTGATTTTAATTGGAACCAGCAGCGTGGCACCACGTTTTTGACCCATTCGGTAAAGGCAGAGAAAGAAATCAATAAATTTCCATCAGCATTGGCCCTCCTGGAGTCTTATAAGTAGAATGGAGACAGGAACCCCACTTAATGGCTTCATCAAGCACCTCCCTGATTCTCTAACAGAATTAAACAGGTTGCAGGTCTCTCACTGTTCTCCTCAAAATGCCCGGGTGCTGGTGGCCCGAGGCGAGGTGGGTGCCATCCTGTCTCTGTAAGCACAGGCTCCCTGCTTCCCCCTCACCCCCCTCCCCCCCCCGCTCTCCCCCCCCCCCCCTCAGTCCTGATAAGCCCCTGAGGCGGTCCTGAGGCAGCAATGGGAACCCACACACTGACCCTCACGAAAACCGAAAACCGAAACAGAGCTCCAGGTCCACTCCGGAAACAGGTTCTCCGAGCATCCACGGGCAGGCCGCCGACCTCAGCCACTGACCAGCTGTGTGGCCTAGGGACATTCCTTACCCTCCCAATAGGCCTCTTGTCATCTTCACACGGGGCAAATGACACCAACCCCTACCTCACTGGGTGGTCGTGAGATTCAAGGTTGTTGTATCTCAAAACCACCTGCCGCGGTGCTGCTCTCCACCCGTGGGACCGCAGAAACCCCAACGCTTGTGAGAATAGCCTGTTAACTAAGAGGTGGGGAGACCGCCACTCATTCGTTGTTTGTTTTATTAAAATCTTTATTGCTGAAAGTATTGCAGAGGTCCGCCTTTTCCCCCATTAACTTCTTCCCGCCAGCTCCTTCCCCCTCCCCCTCTCCCTCCCCCCAGGCGACACTCATCCACTGTTGCTGGGGATTCGGAAAGGCAATGCCCTATTAGCAGAGGCTCTATAAACACAGGCTCATAAATACCCGGGAAATATGTGCATAGAGATTTCTGACCCAGAAATCTCGCTAGGAACCATCCATCCTAAAGATACACAGACCAGCCCTAACCAGTTTGGCTCAGTGGATAGAGCATCGGCCTGCAGACTGAAAGGTCCTGGGTTCAATTCCGGTCAAGGGCATGTACCTTGGTTGTGGGCATATCCCCAGTAGGGGGTGTGCAAGAGGCAGCTGATCAATGCTTCTCTCTCATTGATGTTTCTAACTCTCTATCCCTCTCCCTTCCTCTCTGTAAAAAATCAATGAAATACATTTTTTTTAAAAAAGATACTCAGACCAACATTCAAAAATGACCAACTCACACAGTTCATGTTTGCGGCATTAGCTGCAGACGTGAAGGCGAGGACACAGCGCAGGTGCCCTCAGCTGTGAAGCATGGCTGCTGCCCGCGGTGCAGCGAGGTGAGGACACAGCGCAGGTGCCCTCAGCTGTGAAGCATGGCTGCTGCCCGCGGTGCAGCGAGGCGAGGACACAGCGCAGGTGCCCTCAGCTGTGAAGCATGGCTGCTGCCCGCGGTGCAGCGAGGCGAGGACACAGCGCAGGTGCCCTCAGCTGTGAAGCATGGCTGCTGCCCGCGGTGCAGCGAGGCGAGGACACAGCGCAGGTGCCCTCAGCTGTGAAGCATGGCTGCTGCCCGCGGTGCAGCGAGGTAGGCTGTAGAAGCAGAGGCAGGGCTGTGAGCTGGTGGGCAGGACGTGCGAAGTGGGAAAAGCAAGCAATGGAGCCTATGTGTATAGAGGACGCCACCTCTCTGTAAAAAATAAAAAGTAAACAAGTGAAAAATACACAGTATTTGCTTATATTTGCAAAAACAAACACTGGAAAAGTAGGTCAAAAGCTAACAAAAGTGGGGAGGATTGGCAGGAGCATAGCTGAAAGCGGGGATATACCTTTAAATTCGACTTCAGAAACATCAATGTTTTATCTATTCAAAAACGATACCATAGAAAAACATAATCCCTAACAATTAAAGATGAACAAAATTATAAGTCCGTTTGATGAATAAACACTCAGAGAAAATTATTATTCCAAGTGCTTTTAGACCACGGCAATAGAGGAGTATATCTAACAATGAGTAAAGCTGGAGAGAAACTTTCAGCCTCACTTGGTAGTCCAATTATTAGTAACAACACTAGTTTGATTTTAAAACTATTTTATTTGTTGTAGAATAATGCTAATAAGTAATTATTACACTAAAGTTTTCAGGAACCAAGATTTTCAATATATGGAAGAAGGATTAAAGGATAAATTTGTAAACACTAGTTAAGATCTTGGCAAATAGAGGTGATGCAATAAATTCTAACTTCTGCCTTTTTCTCCTTCAGGGCACGGGAGGACATACTCCCCCTGGGGGACCAAGTGGTTCCGGTACAGCAAGTCTTCCCTTTGCTTGGGGTTCTTTTCCTGAGCATCTAACAAGCAACAGAAATACGCTGCGCTGCCAGGAGGCGGGAAGTGACCTCTTAGGTTGGAAAATAGTCACAAGACCAAAGTACTTTGGGGAGGGCCCTGGAGCAGGGCAGCCTGGGGCCTAAAACAACCACGATGCCCTATTGCACAGTTTTGTGGATTTGTTTCTCCGACTCACTCATGTGACAACATTCGGCTGGCGGACAGGGGCTGGGCTCTCTGGAAGGCGGAGGAGGCTGGGCCTCCCCCCCTCGGGTCTTCATCCCGCAGAGGCCAGGCCAGGCTCCCTCCGGGGCGGGAAAGGTCCTGGAGGGCAGGAGGGGGGCTGCGGCCGTCTGGGCAGCTCACTTCACTTCTGCTAGACTCTGCTGGTCCAAAAATAGCGCCAGGATATCCCAGATGCCAGGCTGGGAGACAGTCTCCACCCCTCACCCGGAAAGGCCAACGATCATTTGTGTCTTCGTTTGTGTCTCTGTGTATTCGTTAAGTCCACCCTCCGGCCACAATCATCTGCAACTCCTCTCGTCAAGAAATGGAGTCCCCTCTCTGCCCCTCGACTCCGGCCTGGCCTGGCAGCATGTCCCAAGTGGGAGAGCGCCAGGAACGCCGGGCTGCAGAGTCTGAGCAAGGCCTCTCCCTCGCCCTCTTGGCACTGCCTTTGCCACAGGAAAAGCCTGGTAGACACCAGGACGAGGCAAGACCACAAGGAAAGGACGCCCCGCAGAGGCTCAGAGCCGGCGACACCCAACCTGGATGCAGCAGAGAAGCAGTAAACTGTTTCAGACTCACAGCGCCAGGCTGTGGCTCACACCACGATGGTAGCTGCTGTGGGCACAGAAGCTGCGCAGTCACCAACACGCCGGCTCCAGCGTCTGGTGAACAGATCTCTGGGCCCCAAGGTCCAGGCAGGAGTCTGAGGCCACGTCTCCCAGCACAGGCAGGGGACCTAGGAGTCGCCCAAGTTGATACCTCCCGTCCTCTCCGTGCTGTGCTCCAAGGAGTTTGCTGTCTTTGCTTTTATTTATTTTTAATTTTTATTTTTTAAAATATATTTGTATTGATTTCACAGAGGAAGGGAGAGGGGGAGATAGAAACAGCAATGATGAGAGAGGATCATTGATCGGCTGCCCCCTGCACGCCCCACATTGAGAATCCAGCCTGCAACCTGGACATGTGCCCTTGACTGAAATCAAACCCAGGACCCTTCAGTCCGCAGGCTGACGCTCTGTCCATTGAGCTGCACCAGCTAAGGCTGTCTCTGCTTTTAACCTTCAAACCCAAGCCCAGGTAGAATAATTCTCCCTCCTCGCTTCCCGTTAACACGGCTGAGAAACCCTGAAACAAACAAACAAACATTGCCAAAACCCCCAGAGGAACCAGAAAGACTAAAATAAAGAAAAACAAGAATATAATCATCCGTCCTATCCGGTTTGGCTCAGTCGATAGAGCGTCGGCCGGAGGGCTGAAAGGTCCTGGGTTCGATTCCAGTCAAGGGCACATGCCTGGGTTGCGGGCTTAATCCCCAGTAGGGGGCGTGCAGGAGGCAGCCGATCAATGATTCTCTCTCATCATTGATGTTTCTATCTCTCCTACTCCCTTCCTCTCTGAAATCAATAAAAATAAATTTTATAAAAACCCACAAGACTATAACCATGTAAATGACAGGGCATGCATTCCATCAGAGCTTCCTCTCCTCCCGCGTAGAGAAGTCTGCACCTGCTGCAGATGAGACCGGGTAGCCCCGTCTTGACCACACAACCCGCGTGTACATTGAACACGGTCCGCGCTGGGGGCTCACATTTAGAAATTTCTCCAGGGGAAGTTTTATTTGGAGAGGCAGCACTGCACAGTGTTAAATATTATAAATTAAAGAGCCACACAGGCCAGCCTCTTCGTTTGTAATGTAGATGATGGTGTGGATTAAATGCAAAAACACACATACAGTATTTAGCGTAGTTGGCAAGTAATAAGTGCTCAATAAATGTGAATTGTCAATAACAAACTGAGAATAGCACCGTGCCCTCAGAACCCGCCACACCGCCTGGCATATATGAGGGCTGCAGGGCGTGTGCTCTGAATGAGCCTATACCCAGGGGTCAAGGAGCATGAGGACGCCAGCCACAAAGTCCTTGTCCAAGGTCACCTGCCACCTCCAAGCAGAGCTATCAGTCTTACCGTGTGTTTCCCTGTAGGTCCTTTCCCCTAAGTGTTTGGATTGTACCTGACTGAGCATAAGTCTGGGGGAGAAAGATTCAATCAAAGTTCCAAGTCTGACTCCTGTTCCAGCCAGAGATGAGTGAGTGTTTGCCTCTGCTTTTCCCTGGGCCTGTGACAATCTCAGCAAATAGGCTTTTAAATTAAGTAGTGATTTGGAATGTAAGTGAGTGCATTTAAGACGATAAGGGACAGAGAGATCCTAATGGCTGAAATATTTGTCATATCACAAGTAAACGGAGTGTTTCGGGGAGTCACTAATATAACTAATTTCGTCCAAATCCTCCTCCGCTCTGTGCGAGGAGATGAGGTCAGCGCGGGTTCAGCCAGCCCGCGGGGAGCAGCCACCCGGGGCTGCAGAGAATACTGATGGACGGCGGAGGCGCCCCGACTGTTTTCCTCGGGAAACCAGAGCCCAGTTGTTCAAATTAAGCTGTGGCTGCCCAGCAACCGGAGGCGGGTTACCTGCTGCAAATGGAAAGGCGGAGGAACGCTGCAGCCCAGACAGCGGTTCCCCAGGCAGCGGAGAGCGCGATGGCTGCGCTGGGCCGGGAGCGGTGGGTCTGGAGAGAAGCTGGAAATAATCGAAGGCAACTCCCTCCTCCGCACACCCACCCCCAGTCTTTTTTTTTTTCTTCTTTTTTTCTTTCAGAGAGGAAGAGAGATAGAAACATCGATGATGAGAGAGAATCATTAATCGGCTGCCTCCTGCACGTCCCTGACTGGGGATCAAGCCCGCAACCCACGCATGTGCCCTGACAGGGAATTGAACCATGACCTCCTGGTTCTAAGGTTGATGCTCAACCACTGAGCCACGCCGGGTGGGCCCACCTTTTTTTTTTTTTTTTTGATTTTTCACAGACAAGAAGAGTGAGGGATACTTAGAAACATTGATGAGAGAGAAACATCGATCAGCTGTCCCCTGCACACCCCCCACTGGGGATGCGCCTGCACCCAAGGCACATGCCCCCGACCAGAATCGAACCTGGGACCCCTCAGTCCGCAGGCTGACGCTCTATCCACTGAGCCAAACCGGTTAGGGCGAGAGCTTTTAACTTTGGTGGCGAATAAAAATAACAGCATTCCGTGGGGTAGATCATGAACTAGACATTAGCGCTGGGAGTGGGTCGGCAGTGGTGCTGGGCCCTGCATCGGTGTGGCAGTGAGCACACACCTGAGTGGAAGTCACTGTCCTAGACTCTAGGCTGGGCACTGCGGCTCGTTAAAAACAGCAGAGAGAAAACAATTCAAAGTAGGAACTCCAGCCAGAAGTCTCTGTCCAAATTTCAGCTCTGCAAGTACTACCTGTGTGACATTGGGCGAGTTACTTAACCTCACTGCATCTCAGCTTCCTACTCTAGGAAAGGGGGGATAATAATAGTACCTACCTGAAATGTTTTTATGACATTTAAGTGAGCTAATATTTATCACAGTGTTCAGAATAGTGTCTCACATACAGGGAATGCTATATACAAGGGTTAAGTGAAATAGCATACTTTTTATGAGCCAGTTAATTTTCTGGACTCTGGTAAAATAATGGGATGCAAATAAATGATTTCTAAACATACTTTCAGGCCTATAAATTCTGTAATTCCAAATGTTTAGCAATGAAGACTTTGTAACCTCCCATGTCATGCATTTAGTTTTTACCTGTCTAATTCCTTGTAGCAAAAGCTTTCTTGATAATAATTATGTCAGGGTTCAGTTAAGAGACCAGAAACCAGCCCTAGCCGGTTTGGCTCAGTGGATAGAACGTCAGCCTGCAGACTCAAGGGTTCGATTCTGGTCAAGGGCACATACCTGGGTTGCGTGCTTGATCCCCAGTAGGAGGCCTGCAGGAAGCAGCTGGTCACTGATTCTCTCTCATCATTGATATTTCTATCTCTCCCTCTCCCTTCCTCTCTGAAATCAATAAAAAAATATATATTTTTTAAATAGCATCATTGAAAAAAAAACAAATAGAAACCACACTAAGGGTTTCAATGGAAAGAATTTCTTGTAAGAAAGTGATTAAATAGTTATTGATAACTGCCCAAGCTAAAAGGGAAGACTGAGATAACTTCTGGAATGTTCACCCTTCTCATGCTGGGGCACGGAGTAGGAGGGGAGGGCAGGGGCCGGTGGAGCCTAAAACCTTAGAGGAGGGGCCAGAATGCTGGACCAGCCCTCAGGGAGGGCATGCAGTTCAGCTGTTGCTGGTGTGGGAGCTGTGGGGAGCTTTGTGAAGGTTCAGACCTCTGACAGTGTGGCCTCACCCAGCACTGGCAGCTCGGAAGAGGCACAGTGATGTCTGTTCAGGATGTGCTGGAAAAAGCTAGAACAATGGCCACCGCCATGGAGGCCATAGCAGGGAGACGCTATCAGGAACAGCAACAAGACAGAGTCCTTACCCTCCTCCTGCTCTCTATCCTCCCTCTGATGCCCCTCCAGGGCAACTTCACAGGGACCCAGTTGGCAGGTAGCTCAGTTGGTTAGAACATCCTCCTGATACACCAAGGTTGCGGGTTTGATCCCAGGTCAGAGAACATACAAGAATCAATCAATGAATACATAAACAAGTGGAACAACAAATCCACGTCTCTCTCTCTCCCTCTCCCTCCCTCTGCCTCTGAAACCAATAAATTTTAAAAATCAATAAATAAAAAATAAAGAATACACATAAAGAATCCCAGCCCTAGCCGGTTTTGCTCAGTGGATAGAGCACTGGCCTGTGGACTGAAGGGTCCTGGGTTCGATTCCGGTCAAGGGCACATACCTCGGTTGCAGGCTCCTGGCCATGGTGGAGGGCATGCAGGAGGCAACCAATCGATGTGTCTCTCTCACATCAGTGTTTCTCTTTGTCTCTCCCTCTCCCTTCCACTCTCTCTAAAAATCAATGGGAAAATATCCTCAGGTGAAGATTAAAAAAAAAAAAAAAAAAAAAGAATCCCAGACCAAACACCAAAAAGCAGAGTCTAAGGAATGGGTTTGGAGCTAGAGACAATAACTCAATAACTGGCATAATGGCCCCAAAATTATTTTATGCCACTTCAATTCAGCTATGGATGCCAGTTCTGATCTCCAGACCAATTCTGAATATATTCACACTCTTCGATGATTCAAAAACAGCTATCCTACCCCCTGCTTTCCTTTCCCACCTAACAGAGCCTTCTGTGAATTTCTTCACCGTGGGCTCCTTAGGACAGGAAGTCTGAGGCTCATTCCACCCTCTGGAGTCAGCATCACTCCATGAACATGCCAGGGGCTTCCTCAGCACTGATGTGAATGGACAGATGGCTCTAAATGTAAGGAATCGTCTTTTTTTTTTTTTTAATATATTTTATTGATTTTTTACAGAGAGGAAAGGAGATAGAGAGTCAGAAACATCGATGAGAGAGAAACATCGATCAGCTGCCTCCTGCACATCTCCCACTGGGGATATGCCCGCAACCCAGGTACATGCCCTTGACCGGAATCGAACCTGGGACCCTTCAGTCCGCAGGCCGACGCTCTATCCACTGAGCCAAACCGGTTTCGGCAAGGAATCGTCTTTGTGTTGAGTTCAAATCAGCCTGCCTAAAGCAAGTGGCCTATCCAGTTCAGCAAATTACCTCACCCATTCCTTGACATGATAACAATTCCGGCATCCCCCCTCACCTACCCCCTCCCACATACTCCCTCCCCCAGAGAACTCTCAATCCCTCTCTCAAGGGAGTAAGTGAAACCTTGGTACATGCTCTTAGAAGGGAATTATATTTTAAATCAAGCATGTCAAACTCGTGGCCCTCGGGCTGCATGCAGCAAACAATGAATATTTTTGTGGCCCAACCAATATAACGGTATATAAGAAATGTTTTAATAAAAATTTCAGAACTTAATATCCTGTTATACATAATTATTAATAATGAACTACAACATTCACTAATGACTGATTACTATCATCGCGTTGCATTCATTTCCCTTACTCACCTTATGCGCAGGCGCACCATTTCTCTCCACTAATACCAGCAGGGGATATTTTAGCAGCCAATTGCCACGTCATTCGTCTTGGACTGACTTGTTTGGTGTGCACAACAGAAAATATTTCACTTTTGGAGAACAAGAAAAATAGGTTTATTTGCCTTACGCTTATTAATTTGTGCAGTTATTCAGTGGTAAGTTAATGTTCAAGAAAAAATATTAATTTTTATTAAAATGTCCTATTATTTTATGTTAACGATGACTCGTTTATTTCAGCCCTTTGTATTCAGCATGTCTCTATTGAAATAAATCTATGTTTCTATGAAAAGTGAAGCTTTTGGGTTTTTTTGCGGCCCACAGAAACTTAAACCTTGTTTATTTGGCCCATGTTAGCCTTTGAGTTTGACATGCTTGTTGTAAATCAAAGCATTTTTCAGAAGGAAAACTTGTTGAGGTTTGCACAGCCGGGGGAATATGGTGCCTACACCCCGAGCTCTGACTCTATTTCTTGATCCCCAGAGAGGCAAGACCGAGAGGCTATATGAAAATGAAGAAGACATGGTCCCAACCTCAGAGGAGCTCACTGACAAGTGGAGGAGACCGCCAGGCCACACAAACTTCTCCAGAATGTTTGAAAAGTGCTACTAAAGCTGAAAATTGTATAGGGAGCACTGAGTGGGGGAGTCACCAACTTTGCTTAAGACAGTTCTGGAGAGAAAAGATTTCAGCTGGCTTTTGAGAAATGAATATATTCCCAGGTGGAGAGGGAAAAGGAAGTCATTCTAAATCCACAGATTTTATTCTCTCTTGGCACTATCTCCATTCTTCCCAGGCTCTCTCAGATAACCTCATCTTGCAACACTTCTAACTACTTCAGATTCACTCATTTCCTTTAAGTGGTCAGGCCACACTCCTGTGTTCATTTGCACAAGTTCTCTTCCTTCATCCAGACCTCTGCTGGCAGCTTTGTTATGGGAAGGTTGCCACACTCAACAAATTTATCCTTAATGGAATCACAATACCAAAAACAATTATGAAAAACTCAAAGTTAGTATCATACTTAATGGTGAATATTAAATGCTTTTCTCCTAAGATCATAAACAAGGCACGGTTGTCCATTCTCACCATTCTACCCAACAGTTTACTGGAGATCCTAGCCAAAGCAATAAGGAAAGAAAAAGAAGTAAAAGGAGAAGCTCTCCCACTGCAGACACAGTGGACTCTCATAGCCAGTTAGCCTGGAGGTCAAATCACCCCCGGTATTGCCGACAACAATCAAGGCTTAACTACAACAAGACTGCACACAAAGAACACTAGGGGGTGCACCAAGAAAGCATAAAAAATGCAGAGACAAAGAAACAGGACAAAACTGTCAATGGAGGATATTGAGTTCAGAACCACACTTTTAAGGTCTCTTAAGAACTGTCTAGAAGCCGCCGATAAATGTAGTGAGATCCTCAAGAAATCTAATGAGACCCTCAATGTTATGATAAAGAACCAACTAGAAATTAAGCATACACGGACTGAAATAAAGAATATTATACAGACTCCCAACAGCAGACCAGAGGAGCGCAAGAATCAAGGCAAAGATTTGAAATGCAAAGAAGCAAAAAACACCCAACCAGAAAAGCAAAATGAAAAAGGAATTCGAAAATATGAAGATAGTGTAAGGAGCCTCTGGGACAGCTTCAAGCGTACCAACATCAGAATTATAGGGGTGCCAGAAGATGAGAGAGAGCAAGATATTGAAAACCTATTTGAAGAAATAATGACAGAAAACTTCCCCCACCTGGTGAAAGAAATAGACTTACAGGTCCAGGAAGTGCAGAGAACCCCAAACAAAAGGAATCCAAAGAGGACCACACCAAGACACATCATAATTAAAATGCCAAGAGCAAAAGACAAAGAGAGAATCTTAAAAGCAGCAAGAGAAAGAAACTCAGTTACCTACAAGGGAATACCCATACGACTGTCAGCTGATTTCTCAACAGAAACTTTGCAGGCCAGAAGGGAGTGGCAAGAAATATTCAAAGTGATGAATACCAAGAACCTACAACCAAGATTACTTTATCCAGCAAAGCTATCATTCAGAACTGAAGGTCAGATAAAGAGCTTCACAGATAAGGAAAAGCTAAAGGAGTTCATCACCACCAAACCAGGATTATATGAAATGCTGAAAGGTATCCTTTAAGAAGAGGAAGAAGAAGAAAAAGGTAAAGATACAAATTATGAACAAACATGCATCTATCAACAAGTGAATCTAAGAATCAAGTGAATAAATAATCTGGTGATCATAATAGAATCAGGGACATAGAAAGGGAATGGACTGACTATTCCTGGGGGGGAAAGGGGTGTGGGAGATGCGGGAAGAGACTGGACAAATATCATGCACCTATGGATGAGGACAGTGGGTGGGGAGTGAGGGTGGAGGGTGGGGCGGGAACTGGGAGGAGGGGAGTTATGGGGGGAAAAAAGAGGAACAAATGTAATAATCTGAACAATAAAGATTTAATTAAAAAAAAGAAGTAAAAGGTGAAAAGGTGTACAGATTGGAAAGGAAGAGATAAACCATCCTTAGTCACAGACATTATTGCTTATGTGAAAAAATCTTAAGTAACTCCACAAAATCATTACTAGAATTAATAAGTGAATGGAGCAAAATTACATAATTCATGGTCAGTATTTAAGTTCAATTGTATTCATACAAAGTAGAAGCAATTAATTGGAAAATAAAATTTAAAAAACAGTACTATATACAATAGCATAAAAATGTAATTAGGGGATAACCAAGATGGCGGCATAAGGTATAAACCTGTACGTGCTGCCCCCCACAACCACATTAAAACTACAATTAAAAGACAAAACAGCTATCATCCAGAACCACGGGAAAGCTGGCCAAGTGGAAATTCTACAACTAGAAGGAAAGAAAAAAGCACATTGAGACTGGGTAGGAGGTGCAGAGGTGCCAAGAGCAGAGGTACGGAGGCGTGAGTGAGGCAGGCTGCACCTGGGGGCATGGTTTTTTTCAATTGGAAGGGGATACAAGCTCTCGAATGCACTGAACTCTTTTACGGCGAGACTCTGGGGACCCAGACTCCTACGGGGAGAAACTGGACTGTCTTGGAGCTGGTCGGAAAGCGAGGGTGGCTTTCTCACAGAGCTGCTCGCAGGGATCATTGTTACTGTGAGGGCACAGGACTCAGGGACTCAGGGACGCGGAGACGCGAGGAGTCACGGAGATGGCTGACGACAGCCATTGCTGTTTGCTCTGCCCTGGTGATTCTCTGAGACCCCACCTCACTCAATTTACATCCCCACCCAAGCAGGGCAAAGGAACTACCTGCCCTTTTGCAGCCTAACCTAACAAACTGCAGTTGGGTCAGAGAGCTCCAAAACTTCCAAACCCCAAACAAAGAGGAGAAATCTTCTGATATCACTGTAGTTCCTGCTGGGTGGACTCACACAGTGGTTGACTTGGAGATCCAGGAGCCAGGGTACCCAGTGGTCAGATACCAGATTTCAGCTCCTCACATCCATAAGGGACACACTCAAGAGGCAGACTCAGTGAGCACCAAAGCCCCACTGAAGCAAGTCCTACCCCATAAGGATGTCTCCAGCCCAGCAGTTCTTCTATTATAGACACAGTGGGTCCTCGCAGTCAGCCAAAATGCGGAGACAAAGAAACATGTCACAAATGAAAGAAATGGAGGAAAGCAAACTACTGGACATAGAGTTCAAAACCACAGTTATAAGGTTACTCAAGAATCTTCTACAAACCTCCAAGGAACTTAGTGAGACCTTCAAGGATCTTAATGAAAATGCCAAAAAAATGGAAAAGGACCAGTCAGAAATTAAACATACACTGACTGAAATTAAGAGTAATATACAGAGATCCAACAGCAGAGTAGAGGATCCCAAGAATCAAGTCAAAGATTTGAAATACGAAGAAGCAAAAAACACCCATCCTGAAAAGAAAAAAGAAAAAAGAATTCAGAAATATGAAGATAGTGTAAGGAGCCTCTGAGACAACTTCAAACGTACCAACATCCAAATTATGGGGGTGCCAGAAGAAGAGAGAGAGCAAGATACTGAAAGCCTATTAGAAGAAATCATGACAGAAAACGTCCCCTACCTGATGAAAGAAATAGACTTACAAGTTCAGGAAGTGAAGAGAACCCCAAATAAGAGGAATCCAAAGAGGACCACACCAAGACACATCATAATTAAAATGCCAAGAGCAAAAGATAGAGAGAGAATCTTAAAAGCAGCAAGAGAAAAACAGTTAGTTACCTACAAGGGAGTACCCATACGACTGTCAGCTGATTTCTCAACAGAAACCATGCGGGCCAGAAGGGAGTGGCAAGAAATATTCAAAGTGATGAATAGCAAGAACCTACAACCAAGATTACTCTGCCCAGCAAAGCTATCATGTAGAATTGAAAGTCAGATAAAGAGCTTCACAGACAAGAAAAAGCTAAAGGAGTTCATCACCACCAAACCAGGATTATATGAAATGCTGAAGGATATTCTTTAAGAAGAGGAAAAAGAAGAAAAAGGTTAAGATAAAAATTATGAACAACAAAGTGACAACAAATAAATATCTATCAACAAGTGAATTTAAAAATTAAGTCAGAATAAACTGGTGAATATAATAGAAGCAGGGGCATAGAAAGGGAGTGGACTGACAATTCTCGGGAGAAAGGGGGTGTGGGGGTGCAGGAAGAGATTGGACAAAGATCTTACACCTATGGATGAGGACAGTGGTGGGGGGTAAGGGCATGGGGTGGGGTGGGAACCAGGTGGAGGGGAGCTATGGGGGGAAAAAGAGAGGAACATATGGAATAATCTGAACAATAAAGATTTATTTAAAAAAAAAAACCATGGTAAAAGAAAGAGGTTACTTTGGGAGAGATGTGGGTAGAGATTCTCCTTACCTACTTACTTGTTTCTAAAACTTTACCTCATATTAAATATCTATGTTCATTTTTTAAAAAAATGTAATTAGGAACCAATACAACAAAAGATGCAAGATTTCTTCATTCTAAACTACAAAATATTGCTGACAGAAATTTTAAAAGACCTAAACAAATGAAGAGATATATACTATGTTCAAGGATTAGTACTCAACATTGTTAAGATGTCAACCCTACCCTATTTAGTCTATAGTCATTAAAATCCCAATTATAATTCAAACAGGCTATCTTTTTATTTTTAGAAATTTAGATAATTTTAAAATTTTACATGGAAAAGCAAAAGATCTAAAAGACTCAAAACAAACTTTAAAAAAGAAAAACAAAGTTGGGGGACTCATACTACCTGGTTTTAAGACTCACTATAAAGCTATAGTAATCAACCTGAATCAAACATAACTTAGCCAAATATAACTGCTCCAGTTATTTATTACTATGTGACAAATCACCCTAAAATAATAAATTAAAACAATAATAATAATTTATTTTGCTCTGGAACTGGGAGTTGACTGGTCTCAGCTGACCGATTCTTACTCGGGGTCTCTCCTACAGGGCAGCCGAAGACTCCTTCAGTGAATGTCCAGAGGGCCAGATGGAAGCAGCATGGATTTAATAAGCTAGACTTGGAAGTTACCCAGGGTTATTCACACCATCTTCTCCCCATTTGAAGATAGTCCCTGAAGATGGCCCACATTCAAGGGGGAGGAATTAGACTCCATTCCTTGATACCAGTGTCAAGGAAAACTGTGAATATGTTTTAAACCACCACACAAACCAAACACGTGAAGGACCTGAGATAAAAGTCACTCTTGACCTAAAAGTAAGTCTTGTGGGAACAAGAAAGCGCCTGACAAAATGATGGGAAATGCCACATGGGACTCTGAGCTTCCTGGGTCCCCTGATGAGTCTTCACAATGGCAGGTGGGCAGACGCTACGAAACTCGGGCTGAGGGCAGACTTCTTTTCCTCCTCGTACAAAGCCTTGGCCTTACTTGACTTGATGAGGCCCCCATATTTCACGTGCCTTCTCTCTTTCACTTCCAGGCCTTTGCAACATGCTGTTCCCAGGGACTGAGGTGCCCTTCCTCTTGACTGTGACGATCTCCTACTCATTCTTCAAGTTCAGTTTAGGCATTTGCCCCTCTAGGAAGCTCCATCTCCCTGCACTTTGCCCCTTCTCAATGCTCATCAGTGTCTTGCTGCTACCTGTTCACTTACTGATCCCTCTACCCTTAGTAGAGATGAGGCAACCTGAAGGCACAAGGCAATGTTTTGCACTCCGTCATACACACAGCACTCTAGTAAGATTGATGAATGACCTAAGTCAGGGTGTGGAATATTCCTGAGCTACAACAGGACTCAAAGCCACCCAAGGAAGTGGCTGCAAGAGCTCTCACTTTGTCCCGGGGTATTGGGCATCGCCTCCTTGCACAGGCAAACTGGAACGAGGTAGAGCAAATCTGACCCAGTGATTAGCTAGTCCCTTGGTGTGAATAGCCAACAGTGCAATCTGCTCAACCATAGCCTCCCCTCCAACCTCCCCAAATCAGCCAACTTCCCTTCCCAGCTCCTCCCTGAGAGCAGATCGACCTGCTTCCCACTAAAACTATAGACGCAATAATAGGAGGGGGGAAAGGGTCAAGGGTAGAACAATTGGTGGCAACGAAACGAACACATTAATGGTGCAGACCTTGCCCTGGCCACCCCAGCCTAGGCTGGGGAAGGTTCATGGTTGATACCCATTAAAGAGCTTAATGAAATAATTACAATTCACACCCAGAGCATCAAAGAATCAATACCGGGAACTCTGGGCCACTCTGGTGGTGGCATCCCACTGGCTTCACAGTTCAGCACAGCAGGAGGAGCCGGTGGAAGCAAATGCAGTGGACAAGAAAGTTGCATTAAAAAGGGGCAATAATAGATTAAAAGCTGCCGGGACCCTGGCCACTGGCCATTATCCTTTATTCCCTGCCTCGCCCCGCTTCTGCCCCCTCAATGCACTATTAGCCCAGATCGATGGGCTGTCGATCGACATCACCAGCTCCCCCATTAATGCGAGCTCACAAAGGAAGCCTGGCCCGGTATCCTCACTTCTCTCGCTTCCAAATGACCACATCATGCAGGCGCGGGCAGCCTGTGCCGTGTTAATACACACGATTTGCCGGGATTGGACTAAACATTTCACAGATAAAGATTTCATCAGAGACTTGATGACAGAAATAAACGGCTGCCCACGGGGAAATCACGGAAATAATAGAATTAGGCATTGCTTGGGAATCCGGAGGGACGACGGCTGGTAAGGACAGAGGGGAACACGGCCCACAGCTGGCGGTCTGTGCTGGGGCTGCTTCCGGGAAGGAGACTGCCATCAAAAGGCCTTTTCTTTGGCCCCTTGAAAGAACCGGTGTTTGCATGTCATCTGGGGCTCCCTTCTGTGTTTGTGCAGCGCTGGGGTGGATCTCCTGATCAGAGGGAATGTGGGCTGAGCTGTGTCCCCCTCCCAGGAAAGACATCGGGGAGAACTGACCCCACTGGTCACAATGGTTTCACCACCTTTGACAGAGGTCATCATATTTTAAAATGAGGTCATTAGGGTGGGCCCTCATCCAACATGACTGGTGTCCTTATAAAAGGGAAATGGCACAGAAACAGACCCCCAAAGGGAAAGTCATGTGAAAACAGAGGGGAAGAAGATGGTCATGTGACTGCAGTGCCGCCTCCCGGAGCCGAGGAGCAGCTCAGCACCTGTGAGGCTGTGCGGAGCGGGAGAGGCCAGGCACTGGGAGAGCAGGGTCGGGCTTGCTCTCAGGCCCTGGCCGCCTGAGCTGTGGGGCAATACATTGCTATTGTCTTAAGCCACACAGTTTTTGGTACTTTGTCATGGTAGTCTTAGGAAATTTTTAAATAATTATGTAATTAATAGTTAATAGTTAATGAATAGTTAATAATAGCCTTTACTGAGCACTTATATTCTATGAGTCAGGTACAGAGCTAAATGCTCCACATATACTGGCTCACTTAGTCCTCAAAACAAATAAAATGGTTGAGTATCATAATCCCATTTCATAGGTAAAGAAACTCGGCTTCAGAAGGAATAATTTAAGGTCACACACCTAGTAAACAGCGGAGTAGGTCTCTGCTAGACAGAAATATGAGAAACACTAAGTCAACAAACAAGAGAAGAGATTTCTGGTGAATATTTCTAAATCTTTTCAAGTGGTTACTTGCCTATAGCCTGCTTTCTTTTCAGTCCAATCTAATTTTTTTCAACTCCTCGATATAAAACCTGTATCTACTTGGTTTGAGAGTTCAGTATCTCAAATGACATAGATAAGAACAGCACAGGGGGGAGGGAAACTAAGATGGCGGCACAGATAAACACCGGGAAATTGCCGCCTCCCACAACAATTGAAAAATACCACAAAGGACAGAGCAGACATCATCCAGAACAACAGGAAGCCTGGCTGAGTGTAAATTCTACAACTAGAAGGAAAGAAAAGCACACTGAGAGCCAGAGGAGCTGCGGAGGTGAAGTGCAGAGGTACGGCGGCTCGCGCGCGCGGAAAGGGGGTGGCACCTGAGGACGCGGCTGTCTTTTTGAATCACAAGCTCCCGACTGCTCTGAACTCCGGTTCCAGCAAGTCTCTGGGGACCCAGGACTCATACGGGGAGAAGCTGGTCTGTCCGGCAGCGGGCGAACTTGAGTGCGGCTTTCCCTCAGAGGTGCTTGCAGCAATTATCGGGTCACTGAGACGCGCGACTCCTTAGGAGAATCAGCCATAGCTGCTTTCTCCGCCCTTTGACTCCCTGAGACCCCGCCCCACCCAGGCTGCGGCAGAGGCTTTTGCATGTGAATGTACCTAACTGCAGCCGAGCCAGGCAGACCCGGAACTTCCAAGAGAAGGCCCAAGGCCCCGCAGCGGCTTGCATTGCTTCACAGCTGAGCCTCTTCGTGGCTCCTGCTGTGTGGCCTCAGGCAGAGGCTGAATTAGCACCTCCTTAGATCCAGGAGCCAGGGTACCCAGTGGTCAGAGAGGGACCATCCAGATTGCAACTCCTCAGATCCATAAGGGACACACTCAGGGAGCAGACTCAGTGAGCACCAAAGCACCACTGAAGCAAGTCTTGCCCCAGAAGGGTGTCTTCAGCACAGAAGTTCTCCTACTTTAGACACAGCTGATGCTCACAGCCAATTGGCCTGGAGGTCAATTCCTCCCAGTGATCCTACAACAACCAAGGCACCAAGAGTGCACCAAGAGTGTCCACCTCAGGTAACTGGGGAGGCTGAGCCACTGGGCCCTACAGGACACCTGGAGCACAGGGCCACTCTATCAACACAGGGAAGCAGCCAAAATGTGGAGACAAAGAAACAGGTCACAAATGGCAGAAATGGAGGAAAGCAAACGACTGGATATAGAGTTCAAGGCCACGTTTATAAGGTTTTTCAAGAATTTTATGGAAACCGCCGATAAATTTAGTGAATCCCTCAATAAGTATAGTGAGACCATGGAGGACATGAAAAAGGACCAACTAGAAATTAAGCATACACTGACTGAAATAAAGAATAATTTACAGAGATCCAACAGCAGACAAGAGGATCCCAAGAATCAAGTCAAAGATTTGAAATACAAAGAAACAAAAAATACCCAACCAAAAAAGAAAAAAGAAAAGAGATTCCAAAAATATGAAGATAGTGTAAGGAACCTCTGGGACAACTTCAAGCGTACCAACATCAGAATTATAGGGGTACCAGAAGGAAAGAGAGGGCAAGATATTGAAAACCTATTTGAAGAAATAATGACAGAAAACTTCCCCCACCTGGTGAAAGAAATGGACTTACAAGTCCAGGAAGCACAGAGAACCCCAAACAAAAGGAATCCAAAGAGGACCACACCAAGACACATCATAATTAAAATGCCAAGAGCAAAAGATAAAGAGAGAATCTTAAAAGCAGCAAGAGAAAGACAGTCAGTTACCTACAAGGGAGTACCCATACGACTGTCAGCTGATTTCTCAACAGAAACCATGCAGGCCAGAAGGGAGTGGCAAGAAATATTCAAAGTGATGAATAGCAAGAACCTGCAACCAAGATTACTTTATCCAGCAAAGCTATCATTCAGAATAGAAGGTCAGATAAAGAACTTCACGGATAAGAAAAAGCTAAAGGAGTTCATCACCACCAAACCAGCATTATATGAAATGCTGAAAGGTATTCTTTAAGAAGAGGAAGAAGAAAAAGGAACTCTTACCATTTGCCACAGCATGGATGGAACTGGAGAGCGGATAAATACCACAGGATCTCACTCATTTGTGGAATATAATGAACAACATAAACTGATGAACAAGGACTGATCCAGAGACGGAGAGGCATTGATTGGACTGTCGGGCCTTGGAGGGAAGGTAGGGGAGGGGAGGGGTAAGGGGGAAAGATCAACCAAAGGACTTATATGCAAGCATATAGGCCTAACCAATGGACACGGACAACGGGGGGGTGAGGGCATGAGCGTGGGGGGGGAGGGTAGAGGGTAACGTGGGGACAAGGACACATATGTAATATCTTAATCAATAAAAAATATATTAAAAAAAAAAAAAAGAACAGCACAGGGGGTGGGGAAAGTGTGGAGATGTTGATCAATGGGTACAAAGGTCCAGTTAAAAGATGAATGATCACTTCTGGGGATCTAATGTAGAGTATGGTGATTATTGTAAACAACACTGTATTGTATTCTTAAAAGTTGCTACAACAGTAAATCTTAAATGCTTTCACCACAAAAAGGAAATGG
Source organism: Myotis myotis (assembly GCF_014108235.1). Classification (NCBI taxonomy): domain Eukaryota; kingdom Metazoa; phylum Chordata; class Mammalia; order Chiroptera; family Vespertilionidae; genus Myotis; species Myotis myotis. Next base: position 23,078,297 of record NW_023416325.1, on the reverse strand, counting down.
TAATTTTGTGAGGTGATGGAGGTGTTAACTAACCCTATTGTGGTCATCATTTCACAATATATAAGCGTATCAAATAAAAACTAAACTTATACAACACTAGAGGCCTAGTGCATGAAATTCGTGCACTGTGGGGTGAGGTGGGGGGTTCCTCAGCCCAGCCTGCACCCTCTCCAATCTGGGACCCCTTGGGGGATGTCAGACTGCCGTTTAGGCCCGATCCCATTCGGATCTAAACCAGCAGTCAGACATCCCTCTCACAATCTGGGACCACGGGCTCCCAACTGCTCACCTGCCTGCCTGATTGCCCCTAACCCAGGGGTGGGCAAACTTTTTGACTCAAGGGCCACAATGGGTTCTTAAACTGGACCGGAGGGCCGGAACAAAAGTATGGATGGAGTGTTTGTGTGAACTAATATAAATTCAAAGTAAACATCATTACATAAAAGGGTACGGTCTTTTTTTTTTTTTTTTTTAGTTTTATTCATTTCAAAGGGGCCGGATCCAGCCCGCGGGCCGTAGTTTGCCCACGGCTGCCCTAACCACTCCCCTGCTGGCCTGATCGATGCCTAACTGCTCCCTTGCTGGCCCAATCGCCCCCAACTGCCCTCCCCTGCAGGCCTGTTTGCTCCCAACTGCCCTCCCCTGCAGGCCATCTTGTGCCCACATGGGGGAGGCCATCTTGTGCCCACATGGGGGCGGCCATCTTGTGCAAGGGCATGATGGTCAATTTGCATATTACCTCTTTATTATATAGGAATATGTCAATTATATGTCAATCAAGCTGAGATAAAGAAAACAACACAGCCATGATCACTCATATTCCTATTGTTCCTCCTCCTCCATTTTCCCAATTACCACAGCAAGACAAACTCATCTCATTCCCATTCTCTCCTCTCTCTCTCTCTGCCTCTCCCTCCCCTACCCCTCCTTGGGGAAGTCAGCTCTGCAGCCTCTTTCTTTTCTTAGCTTAAAAATATCTTCCCACTGAGCTTTATCTTTTCCCCCTCCACGTTTCAAAGTCTGTCTGTATCCCCTCCACCCCCCCACACACACACAATGGGATTGGGAATAAAAGGCATACCCCCCAAGCAGGGCACTTGCTCAACTTAACTGGGAATACCTGGAAGTGGAAGGTGAATATTTGAGGCTGACTTCCTTCCTCAGTGTTTGCTATCCTTCCAGTTAGGAAACTTGTGAAACAAACAAAAAGCACAAATCTTGGGTGTGGGGGCAGGTAAAAGACAGTAAAAGGGGGATAAATGGTGATGGAAGGAAACCTGACTAGGGGGTGAACACACAATGCAATACAGGAAGGGGAAAAATTAGGTTTATAGTTGTGAGTACATACCCAAAATAGAGTTTATTCTTGTACTATTATGAGTTAATTAGTTATTTTCCATACAAACAACCATAAACTTACTTTTGCCCCACCTGTGTACAGATTACAGATGATGTATTATAAAATTGTACACCTGAAATCCATAATTTTATTAACTAATGTCACCCCATAAATTCAATAAAAATTTGGGAGAAAAAACCAAAAGCACAAAACTTCGTAAAAAAAATCTGGCAATTTCTCCCATCTGCCTTGGTAGCAGTTTTATAAATAGCTACTGCCATCTAGTGGACAAAGATGCCCTTACATCCACATATAGACTTCAAAAAAAAATGAAAATTGTCCCAAACTTTCCTATTTATGCCTCACCAGTAACTCCATTCTATCTTTACAAAATCCAAAACGCCATTGCTTACTATGCACAAGTCTTGAAACATTGTAGGTACTCAATAAATACTGTTTGAGAAAAGGATTGTTTGAAGGCATTATTTTAGCTCTTTACATGGTTTTTAAATATATTTTATTGATTTTTTTACAGGGAGGAAGGGAAAGGGATAGTTAGAAACATCAATGAGAGAGAAACATTGAAGAAACATCGATCAGCTGCCTCCTGCACACCCCCTACTGGGGATGTGCCCGCAACCAAGGTACATGCCCTTGACCGGAATCGAACCTGGGACCCTTCAGTCTGCAGGCCAACGCTCTATCCACTGAGCCAAACCGGTTAGGGCTTTTATTTTTTAATATATTTTATTGATTTTTTTTACAGAGAAGAAGGGAAAGGGATAGAGTTAGAAACATCGATGAAACATCGATCTTTACATGACATTTTAAGTACATAAATATTACAGTAGTGAGTAACTTTATTGCTGTAGCATTAAAGATAAAAGTTATTTCCTGCTCTGGCTGGTGTGCTCAGTGGTTAGAGTTTCAGCCCATGCATCAAAGGGTTGCAGGTTCAATCCTGGCCAGGTCAGGGCTCCTGCATGAGGCAACCAATTGATGTGTCTTTCTCTCCTCTCCTCTCTCTCTCTCTTCCTCCCCTCCCTCCCTTCCTTCCACTCTCTCTAAAAAAAAAAAAAAAAAAAAAAAAAGCAATGGAAAAATATCAAGTGAGGATTAACAAATTATTGCCTTAGTAGTTTAAAAGTGTAATGGTTACTGTTGGATCAAACAAGCTATGGTATGAAAAATACATTTCGAAGTCAGCCATGTTATTGCTCAGTTCAGCTGAAGCCAGCCTGTAACTCTTAAAGCTGGATGTGGAGGTTGAGGGACACAAGTTTTTGCTCCCTTTCCAACCCAGTAGTACCCTGTGCAAATTTCAGAACCAGGCATCTAGGCCAGGACATTCCCTCTTACAACCACCTCCTTAGAAAAAGTCATGCAAAAGTAACATTCTTGCCGCCCTACATACTTATGCACACAGAGCTCGACTATCCAGCCATTCTTCCCATGTTGTTAGAATCAAATAAAAGAAGTGGAACCACTTGCCAACACTGAACTGAATGGAAAATGGTAGACATTAGTGTTCCTATGGCCACCTTCTCTGCATCTTCCTTTAAGCTTTCTCCAATAAATGACTTATGTAATACTCTTTCCAGGGTCTTCCCACAATCATTAGGCTACCTGGTACCTGTAATGTCACTTTGTAATTGTCCTCAATTCATCGTGTGTATGTCAGTCTCTCCTGCTACCCTGTAGACATTTACGACTGGAACTGATCTTCACTAGCTTTGTGTCTACTCCCCCAACCAGGCTCAGCATGCAGCAGAAGGCTGATTAAAAGAAAGACAAAGCAAAGTTGATGTGAATTACTTGGATCCTTAGACTTCTACTTGCAAAGGTCAATCTACAATTGTGAATCCCAAAGTACTGGAAAAAACAATGTGAAAGTGAACTCAGCCTGGCTGGTGGGTCACAGTTCAGGGCACATACCCACCCAGGTTGTGGGCTCCAGTCCCAGTAGGGAGCATGCAGGAGGCAGCCTGTCTATAATTCTCATCATTGATGTGTCTATCCTCTCCCTCTCCCTTCCTCTCTGAAATCAGTAAAAACATAAAAAAATGAAAAGTGAACTCAAGATGAATATTGGGACCAAATTAAGTACATAATTGCATGTACGTACTTTTTTTCCCCAGTAAGCATGAAGCCCAGATAAAAATACAGGTTTTGGAGTAAAGTTCTGTATTCAGATGAGCTGGGCACTTTATAATTCACTGCACTACTGTGCAGGAACAAAAATGTTTTTGTTTTTAAACCTTAAATGTAATCTTTAATGAAAGTCACATAAATTTAAAAAGGGGTCATAATGGACGAAGAAATGGTAACATGCTTTCTTATGAGTGCCACATCTCTGACCATACAGATCTGATACATTTTGGCTCTTCGTATAAGCATTTTGAAAGAATGGAGCTACATAAACTAAAGGACAACCAAGAAATATAATTAGTTCTTCATCAGCACAAGGCAACAATTAAAATAATTTCCCTAACATAGTCAAAGGCTAATCTTTTCATTTACATATTTATAGGCTAAAGTGTTATTACCAAAGAACATATACAGCACAATAAACAAGTGTCTTAAGTCTAGTTATTTTGATAGGTTTTTCTCACAAAAATGTTTTGAAGTTTTTTATAGAATGTCAATGCCTGAATCTCCTCCCCCGGTTTACGAGGTTACTTTTCTCTGAACCTTCTTGTTCAGATTTAACTAAAAATAAAGCAAATAATTTCCACCCTCCTCCCAAACCCTATTTTCTACTACACAGGCCCACCGATGCATTTTCTCCCATCCCCATAAAGGGAACTGCGATTTTTCCCTCCAGTGTTTCACTGATGCCAGCTTATGGACAAGAAAAATTAACCCGAGTGCCGGGGAGCACGATCGCGCTCCTCCTTTCGCCAAAAGTGCCGGGAGCACTATCAAAGCTTCGAAATGGCGTCCAGTTCTAAGTCTGCTTTTATTAGTGATGATATTGCTAAGTATGTCAATGTAGTAAAGGTTTTTGAATATGTAACTTCATTTACTTGCAACTCATATTTTCCTAAACTGCTGTAAAATCAGCAAAAATGCCTTGGCAATTTTGGCATAGTTCCTAGGATATTGGTTGGCACTCAAAGGGTTAACTGTAGCATTTATGAATGGCAATCAGCCTCTTGGTTATGCTCACTAGGCTTGGTTATGAACTAGGCTAATGCTGAGAATTGCGGTTATTGGGTTATGAAATCAGACTATAGCCTATGCAATACCTGCGTTTTACCAAGAACCATGATAGAAGAAGCAATAGGTGGGGTTACTCTGAGAGCCTTGAGACACCTAGAATCCTAAACTGACCCCCACAGGGACAAGTGGACACACCTCCAGGCCATGTATAGATTTTAGCATCACCTTGGTTCAGGCTTGAGGAAATGGAGGTCCATTAGGACAAAGTGATTTACAAAAAAAACTTTGCTAACATACAACCCATGAACAAAGAACCATTAAGGCCTTTGCTCCTAAGCGGATTACTAAGTACCTAAAGGCACTGTAGTTACAAATTGGGTTCCTCCTCTCAGCCTATTAACTTTGAAGGTTAGGCCAGGGGTCCTCAAACTACTGCCCCCAGGCCACATGCAAATACAAATATTGGTGTTTTTTTTACTTCAATAAGATGTGCAGTATGTGTAGGAACTTGTTCAGTTTTAAAAACTATAGTCTGGCCCTCCAACGGTCTGAGGGACACTGAACTGGCCCCCCGTTAAATGTTTGAGGACCCCTGGGTGAGGCTGATTGATCAAAACCTATTAGCTGCTCAACTCCTTTCCAACCAAATTAGTTTGATTCAAAGGGGAGAAGACCCTCACCACAGCCAAGGAAGCCCTGGACTAAGAAAAACCAGCAAAAGCTGCCCTGAGCAGGGCTTCTGGTGGGAGGGCCCTCTTTACTCCACAGGTTCAAATTAACATTGTACTTCCATTCAGGCACATATGGTGGTATCTTTGCTCAAACCAGCTGTCCTTGAAACTTCAAAATGACCTGGGGCGGTGAACACACAATACACCATGCAGGTGGTGTACCACAGAATTGTCCACCTGAACCTACCATTTTTATTAACCATTTATCACTCCAAGAAATTAGGATTTTGTTCAGTGATTCAATTTTATTCAAACTTTGACATGAATTCACCTTTTAGCACTTCCTTTCCAAGAACTTAATCCTGAAAGGAATTACTGTATCTACAGTTCAAAATTTTAGTGTTGATAGCACCATATACTAAATTATGAGCCCTAACTCAAAGTTCTCATTTCCTTTCATTTAAACCTTCCTTAAGAATTTACTGAACTTCAGTAATCTATACTTGACAACCCAGATACTGTGTGTAAATACTTAGGCCAGAGGGAAATCCCACCCTAGAAAGTGAGCGCTACCTTTATAAAACATGGAGTCAGGCAATTGTATGGTGCCAATTTTAAATAGTTTTATTTAAGACGCTGCATTTTCCACTTTACAATAGTTATAAAGTGCATTATATTTCCTTTCCCTGTGCACAGTCCGTATTCAAGTATCAAGAATGCCCCGTTATTTACTATACAGCTCAACTTTTAAAACTGCCATGGAATTTGCTACAAATTTGGGTCCTTCAGTATTTTGTGTGGAACAATGCTAGATCTATGCTCAAAGCTGGCTTAATCAACCTCTTTAATGGTGGGCCCAGAGGAGGCACCGCCAGATGGTGGAGCTCCGCCCCCAGGGAAGCCCCCAGGCATTCCTCCCAGCATGCCTCCTGCACTCTGGTACATCTTGGTAATGATGGGGTTGCAGACTTTTTCCAACTCTTTCTGCTGATGTTCAAATTCTTCCTTTTCTGCAGTCTGGGAAAAGGATAAAATATTTTACCATCAAAACTTAAGGAACCTTTATGGAACTAATGCAATCTGATAAGGCACTAGACACAGAAGCCTGCCATCACTATAAAGACTACTTATGAAGTCGTGGGCCACTCAGACATCCAAGGAAGGAAGTTGCCAACACAAGGGGAATTCTGGTGGAAACCGCGAATGTTTGGACCATTCATCATTGTGACCTCCAATGTCCTCAAGCTCTAGGCCCATCCACTCAATTTAAAAAAACTACATACCTGGTTCTTATCAAGCCAGTTGATGATTTCATTGCACTTGTCAAGAATCTTCTGTTTGTCCTCATCAGTGATCTTGCCTTGGAGTTTCTCATCTTCAACGGTTGCTTTCATGTTGAATGCATAGGACTCAAGTGAATTCTTGGAAGACACCTTGTCCCGCTGCTTCTCGTCTTCAGCTTTGTACTTCTCAGCTTCTTGGACCATGCGCTCAATGTCTTCCTTGCTCAGACGACCTGTGGCATTTAGACATGGCCTATGTTTGAAAACTGTAATCTACAATCCCCATCTCAGCTAAATGCCCCTCCCCCAGGGCAGAAGTATTTGGAACATGCAAACTTAAGACCCAAAGCATGTCCCTACTATTAAATTTTAAGTCCAGGTGGCATTGACACACTCAATATTGTGGTTTAACTTACCCTTGTCGTTAGTGATGGTAATCTTGTTCTCTTTTCCTGTGCTCTTATCCACAGCAGAGACATTGAGGATGCCATTGGCATCAATATCAAAAGTGACTTCAATCTGAGGAACACCACGAGGTGCAGGAGGTATGCCTGTGAGTTCAAACTTGCCAAGCAGGTTGTTATCCTTGGTCATGGCACGCTCACCTTCATAAACCTTGGTAGAAAATAGAAATTACTAGAAAACTACTGCAAATTTTTTATGCTATTCCAAGTATAACTTCAATTAGGGAAGACTGACCCGCTCAGACATCCAAGGAAGGAATTGGCCAACACAAGACTTCTGGTGGAAACTACGAATGGTTTTGGAATCCATCATCACAGCGGGCCAAGTCTCCCCTCCCACCCCAATCCCCGTTTTATATAGGACCTTCCAATACGTCAGGCCTGGTTGAGAGAAACTCACCTGGATGAGCACACCCGGCTGGTTGTCGGAGTAGGTGGTGAAGGTCTGCGTCTGCTTGGTGGGGATGGTGGTGTTGCGCTTGATCAGCACCGTCATGACGCCGCCAGCCGTCTCGATGCCGAGGGACAGAGGCGTGACGTCCAGCAGCAGCAGATCTTGGACATTTTCAGATTTGTCTCCGGAGAGAATGGCTGCCTGGACAGCTAGATTACGAAGTAGTTAGTTTTAAAAAGTGATACACAACTCCTTTTTTCATTAACAATTCTCTCAATCGCTCAGACATCCAAGGAAGTTAGGCTATCATTAGCTAAGCTTTTAGTGGAAACTACGAATGTTTAAGGATCATTCATCACAGCGAGTCAGTTTGAGCCTCTCCAAAGAGGCTACCATTAGAACTGTTCAAAGTAGGGTGGTCATTGGATTACCTGCACCATAAGCGACAGCCTCATCAGGGTTGATGCTCTTATTCAACTCTTTTCCATTGAAGAAGTCCTGCAGGAGTTTCTGAATCTTGGGGATACGAGTAGAGCCACCCACCAGGACAATATCATGGATCTGGGACTTGTCAAGCTTGGCATCCCGAAGGGCTTTCTCTACAGGGTCCAGGGTGCCACGGAAAAGGTCAGCATTCAATTCTTCAAATCGGGCACGGGTGATAGAGGTATAGAAGTCGATTCCTTCATAGAGTGAATCAATCTCAATACTGGCCTGGGTGCTGGAAGAGAGGGTACGCTTAGCACGTTCACAAGCAGTACGAAGGCGGCGGACAGCCCTCTTGTTCTCACTGATGTCCTTCTTATGCTTGCGTTTGAACTCTGCAATGAAATGGTTGACCATTCGGTTGTCGAAGTCTTCTCCACCTAAGTGGGTGTCCCCAGCTGTAGATTTGACCTCAAAGATTCCATCTTCAATTGTGAGGATTGACACATCGAAAGTGCCACCTCCCAAGTCAAAGATCAGCACGTTTCTTTCAGCTCCAACCTGCCATTAGAATGAAGATCGCTTGTTAAATTTATTTCAGATGCCAACTTTTTACTAAGGCTCATATTTAATCTTAAAGTAATGCAGACATGCAGCACAAATGGTACACACCTTTTTGTCTAAACCGTAAGCAATAGCAGCAGCAGTTGGCTCATTGATGATTCTAAGTACATTGAGACCAGCAATAGTTCCAGCATCTTTGGTGGCCTGACGCTGAGAGTCATTGAAGTAAGCAGGTACTGTGACAACAGCATTCGTAACAGTCTAATAGGAAAAAATAAAGAATATTGTAGTTCATACACACTGGTAGTCCTATGATCACCTACTCAGGCATGCACTCAAAATAGAGCAAATTACAGAAAACATTTTTGTGAACACAAATAGACCAGTTTCTGACAACTTGTCTATATATTCTTGGTCAGTCAAAACCCAAGTCATCCACCCACCAGAGAACCTAAGTATCTGGTGTTGCCATCCCCAGCTATGCCTTCCACACTCACCTTCCCAAGGTAGGCTTCTGCGATTTCCTTCATCTTTGTCAAAACCATGGATGACACCTCTTCTGGATAAAAGCTTTTTGTCTCTCCCTTGTATTCTACTTGGACCTTGGGCCTGCCAGCATCATTCACCACCATGAAAGGCCAATGCTTCATGTCAGACTGGACAACAGCATCGTCAAATCTACGTCCAATCAAGCGCTTGGCATCTGCACAAATATTAGAAATGCAAATCCGAATTATCAATTTCCTTATATTTTCCCAAACATCCTAGGCTCTCAATTACTCAAATACTGATGCCTAGCAACCCACGTTCATAGTAAATTATTTAAACTTTTGTATGGCCAGCAAATTTCATTAAGTTTTCCTGAGCTGCCCATACCTCAAAATTTTAGCCTAAGCAGTTATGGACTGCTGCTCATATCTATTTCATCTACACTTTTTAAATGATTCTTCCAATTCTTAGGGCTTTCCTGGTCCCACACTTATATTTAAACCTGAGTTCTGCACAATAGGTGCCTTAATTTACGCCACGACTTTATTTAATATTAGAGACTTACCAAAGACCGTGTTAGTAGGATTCATTGCTACTTGATTCTTTGCAGCATCACCGATCAATCGCTCAGTATCAGTAAAGGCAACATAACTCGGGGTGGTTCGGTTTCCCTGATCGTTGGCAATTATTTCCACTTTTCCATGCTGGAATACACCCACACAAGAGTAGGTGGTGCCAAGATCAATGCCAACTGCAGGTCCCTTAGACATGGTTGCTGGAAAAAAGTTTGAGCGCTTAGAAATGCTTATTTTGTTAAGTTGAAAGTCAGGCTATTATTAGGTGTGACCACTTTTAAATATTTTTATTGATTTGAGTTAGAATACAATCAATTTCGAGATCAGCTCGCCTCACAGAGGCTCCAGCCCACAACCGAGAGCATGTGGCCTGCCGGGATCGAATAGGTCGGGTGAGGCCGGCACAGTATGACCACTCAGTAGCGCTGCCGGCGATAACCTCACGGGCGGGTTAAAGCCACTGCAGCCCCCGGCTGAAGGGGAAACATGGGCCGGGAAGGTCTGCGCCATTGGCGACCACGTGGCCTCAAGCCCGATTGGGACCTTGGCACTGCCCCCCACCCCGACTGCTTCCCCACCACGCGGCGCCCACGCCCGCTGCACCGCCGGCGCAGAAAGTGCTCCCCGAGGCCCCCTCCCCCGCCTTGGACGCGCGCCAGTAATGGCTGCCAGAGAACCCGGGTGGACCTGCCTAACCAGGCGGCCGGGGAGCGGAGGGGCGGCTGTAAAGCGCTCCACTTCCGCGCCGAAGGAGGCCGCGGCCGCTCCCTTCCCTCTCCCGAGCGCGGGCTGGTCGTCGCATGCTTCCCGGACTGCGCGCCCCACGCCCGCTCCTCCGCCCGGGCCGCGCCCCACGCCCGCCAGGAGCGAACCTCCCCGGCCCGGTGAAGGCTCGCGCAGGCGGCCCGCGGGGGCCCTCAGAGCCCTCCCGGCCGCCGCCCGCCCGCCTCCTCTCTTCTCTGTCGAGCTCCCAGGGACCGAGCGGCCGCGGCCTTACCTGGTGTGCGCGCTCGGCTGGCACAGACCGATCCGAACTGGTGTCCCCGCGTTCAATGAGGCCGAGCTCCGCCGCCGCCCGGCCTCTTATACCCTCCCTCAGAACCTTCCAGAAGGGGCCCGCCCTGCTTGCTGCCCATCAAGGCTTCTCGACCAATGGGCGCGCGACCTCCCCTACGAGCCCCAATGAGCACGCTGGCTCCGCCCTGGGCCCCGCCCCTCCGCCCCGCCCCTCGATGACGCACTCGCCGCAGCGTTCTGGAACTTTCATTCCCGCCCCCGCGCTCCGAACGGCCCCGGGGAGAGGGCGGGGGAGGCGGGGAGGAGGCCAAGCCCGCGCGCGGGAGCCCAGCGTCACCGGGGAAGGGCGTCCGCCTCTGCGCGTGCGCCCCGGAACGCGGGCGGGAGGGGGGCGGGCGCACCCGGGGCCGCCCAATGGGAGAGGAGACGGAAGTGGGGCCAGGACAAGATGGCCGCGGGCGCCCCTCCCCCACGGGCTCCCCCTCCCCCACGGCCCGGGCCCCTCAGGCGCTCGAGCCCCCGACCCCCCGGGTTCCTCGGACCCCGATTCGCAGTGGCTGCTTCCGGGCGAGGGCCTGGCCCCAAGGCGCGGGCGGCGGTGCGGGCCCCTGGGCGCTGCTGGGGTGACTGCTCCGGGGCCACCCAGGTCTGCGGTTTGGGGAGCCGCCAGGCCGCCTGCGCCCTCGCTTCACGGCCGCACCGCAGGGGTGGAGGTGCCTCGGGTCGGGCCCGCCCAGGCCGGGTCCGGGTGGGGACCCCGCACCCCGCCGCCCGCCCCACCTCCGCCGGGAGCGCACTCGGCGCTGGGCCCGCCCTCCGCCCAGGCCCGGGGTGGACGGGCCTCCGAGCGAGGCGGCCGCTCCCGCGTTGGCGGCTCCCGCACCGGCCGCCCCGGGCGCTGGGTCACGGCCTCCGGGCGGCGGCCCGGTCTCCTCTCTGCCTCGGGCCGAGCGCGGCCGCACCGCGGAGGCGCGGACACCCCGCCCCCGGTTCAGTGCGCGCGGTGCTCTGAGCAGACGCCGCTCCCGCTCGGTCAGTCCCCGAGGCCCGTGTTCCCTGGGGTTAGGGGGCCCGGGGGAGGGGAGCCGCCACAGGCAGCCCGGGCCGCGGCCTCGGGGCTCGGTGGCTCCGGGGTGGGGGGGCTGTGCGGCTCCTCCGCCTCCTGGGGCCTGAGGCTGCCCCCCTCCCCCGGCTCGTTCAGCACCGGCTCCGCTCGCCCCCCTCCCAGCCCCGGCGCTGACCCCGCCCTGCCTGCGGCCCAGCCGCCCAGCCGGTGGGTGGACTGGGCCCGACCCGCGGTCGGATGTGCCGCCGATCGCGGCGCTCCGCGAGGTCAGGCCGTGGGCCGAGTCCTGGTGAAACGGAACGATCGAGTTTACAGCTAAAGTTCGGGTGTGATGAGCGGCCGGCCCCTACAGTGAAGCGGCGGGGGCGGCGCGGGGCTCGGGGGGAGCACCCGCCCTCCAGGCCTGGCCCCTGCCGAGCGCGGCCCGGGGCTGCGCCGTCGCCCCATTCCATGCCGCGGAGCCCCGGTTCACCGGGGTCCGGTGCTTGCTCTCCTGTGGGTGCGTCACCTGCACTTGCTTAGCAAACACTGTTATTCTGATAAAGTCCCTAAGGGGGGTCTAGCGTGGACCCGCCATCGCGGGGTGTCTCCAGGACTGCCCAGCGCCGCGCCTTGGGGGAGACACGTGGTTGGTGTATTTGTGACCGAAGTCAACAAAGAGCAGATGTATTCAGTCCGAGTTCTGTCCTTCCGTTGGCAGAAAGCTAATAAGCCAATTCCCCGGGCAGGTTATATGAGCTTCAGCCTCTCCTACCTCATCCCCTTTACTTACTTATGTTTTCACTGCAGACACAGATCCGTCTGTAATAAATACTTGTTTTTTGATCACAGTCCCGATTACAAGGCAACTGAGAAGTTAAGATGGAAGTATAAACGGCTTAACAGAAATGAGGCAAAATGAGTGTGTTTTTGCACCAGCAATTCTGAAACTGTTTTTATACAGTCTAATAACAAAGGCATCAACTTCATTGTTTTTCAGTTTTAAGTTCAGTTTATATATTTTATTGAAATGGTTATTCTCTAAACATTCACATCATTCTGTCTGTATCTTCCGGACATTTCTTTCTTCCAACGTTTAGTGATTGTATCCTGTGTTTGTTTGTTTCGTATTCAAGCATCAAACTTATCTGACTTGCAAAATTAATGGAATGTGGTTTGAAAACAGTAACGGTTCAAACTTTATCTTAAGCCTGGAGCCTGTCATATCTGAACTCAAAAGCTTGACTCAAAGAGGAAGGTCGCCACCATTACTAAGACCTCATCACCTTCTTTCTCAGAATCTCCAAGCCCTAGAATTTCTCAGATTTTAGGTAGTTATCAGTTTTGTGACTTGTTTTGTAGATTTCCAGTGTGAGTTGATTTCCAAAAGAATCTGGATTATTCAACTGGTATTTTAATCTTCTGATAACTACATGTTTAAATAACCTAAACGCCTTTTCACGCAAAGGGGACTAAATCCTACTTTCCAAGGCGTGGCCCTAGGCCAGGGGTGGGCAAACTTTCTGACTCGAGGGCCACAATGGTTCTTAAACTGGACCGGAGGGCCGGAACAAAAGCATGGATGGAGTGTTTGTGTGAACTAATATAAATTCAAAGTAAACATCATTACATAAAAGGGTACGGTCTTTTTTTTTTTTTAGTTTTATTCATTTCAAACTGGCCAGATCCGGCCCGCGGGCCGTAGTTTGCCCACGGCTGCCGTAGGTTCAAGGTAGGAAGTAATGATCAGAGCAGAATTGCTAGGGATGCAGTGTCCTGGGCCCTTGTGTGGCTCAGGTTCTCCGGGACAGAGAATTCTCAACATGACCCAGCAGAAATGACAAGCTGCTGGGCACCACTACAAGAAGAATGAGAAAGTAAAGTGAGGGACTTTTTATCTTACAATGAGGCCGTGTTAGTACAAGAAACATTCCAAATTTGCTAGCCCTTTGAAGTTAAACTAACATTACATTCTTCTTTTTTTTTTTAAATATATTTTATTGATTTTTTACAGAGAAGCAAGGAGAGGGATAGAGAGTTAGAAACATCGATGAGAGAGAAATATCGATATGCTGCCTCCTGCACACCCCCTACTGGGGATGTGCCTGCAACCAAGGTACATGCCCTTGGCGGGAATCGAACCTGGGACCCTTCAGTCCGTAGGCCGACGCTCTATCCACTGAGCCAAACCGGTTTTGGCTAACATTACATTCTTTATACTACTTCCTCAATGTCTCTTATTTCTCAACTTTAAAGAGTAAGAAAACACAGATGAGAACTTTCACCCAAGGTAAGCCCCTATTTTTGTGTGTGTTAATCCTCATATGAGGACATTTTTTTCTGTTGATTTTTAGAGAGAGTAGGAGGGCAGGATGGGGAGAGAGAAATGTCGATGTGTCACATTGGTGGCCATGCCTGGGGCTGGTGATCAAACCTGAGACCCTTTGGTGTGCAGGCCAATGCTCTAACCACTGACAAACCCCCTTTTTTAATTAATTAATTAATTTATTTATTTATTTATTTTTCAATCCTTACCAGAGGATATTTTTCCATTGATGTTTAGAGAATGGAAAGGAAGGAGGAGGGGGAGAGAAACATCCATGTGAGAGACATTGATTGGGTGCCTCCTGCATGCCGCTCCAACCAGGGTTGGGGATTGAACTTTTGTTACTGAGGCATGTGCCCTTGACCAGGAACTGAACCCTCGACCCTTAGATCCATGGGCTGATGCTCTGAGTGACTGGCCAAGGCCAAACCTCTATTTCTTTTTTTTTTTTTAATATATTTTTATTGATTTCAGGAAGGAAGGGAGAGGGGGAGAGAGATAGAAGCATCAATGATGAGAGAGAATCACTGATCGGCTGCCTCCTGCACACCCCACAATGGGGATCAGGCCCACAACCTGGGCCTGTGCCCTGACCGGGAATTGAACCGTGACCTCCTGGCTCATAGGTCAATGCTCAACCACTGAGCCATGCCGGCTGGGCTAAACCCCTATTTCTTTAAAGGGCTTTAGAAGAAATGCATTTGCACAATGTGAAGACACTGTTGTAAGAATTAAACGTAGAAATGAAAAACCAGAGAAATGGGGCCCAGTTCCAGAGCAGCCTTCTCCCTTTCAGTATCTGACTTAGAAGCAATGCTTCACCACCATCTTCAGCGTTGCTTTTTCTTTTCTATAGCCTCTGCTGCCCTTTCAACAATAAATCTTTTGCTTTGATCTGTTGACATTTGCACTAGGGTCCTCGAAGGGCTATTTCAGGTTTCGAATTCTTGCATAGGATGAATTTGAGTAGGATAGTCAAAACTATTAAAAGGGCAAGTTATTTTACTGGAGGCTGCTGTTTGGTTTTGTTGTTTGTTTTTAATTTTTCAGACCTTTCTTCTCCCATGGATCAGCTCTTCTGAGAGCTATCCTGGTGATCCATTTTTGCTTATTCTTGCCAAGATGCCAACTGAGTGTTAACAGGCATTAACCCCACCTCTCCTGCTGCTCACTAGAGAGCCTTACCATCTCTTCCTCAAATTGACTCCATTTCCTTGTAGCCCAGAGCTAGACTTACAGACTCAGCTGGTAAAACACTGAACTTCGCTCTGTCCCAACTTCTCAGGCAGGAATGACTTTGACATACCTGCAGTGCCAGTAGGAAACGATGGCAATCCCTGATCTTTCTGATAACCTAAGGCCTAGAATCGTCAGAAGTCCCAGGTTCACATCTTAAGAGGAAACAAATAGAGAAGGCTCTGACTTTGGTGCAGTGCTGAACTTCCTTATGCCATTCTGTGGCATCAGAAAAAGTGACCTAATCTCCCTGTCTAACCCAGTCAGTCTGGAAATGCTGGTTTTGTGTGTTCTCAGAAAGACTATAATGGTACATCATGGTCTTTCAGCATCTCTAAGAGGTCTCTTTCCCTGTAAGACTTCTTTCTAAGGACCTTGTGAAATGACACAGTGAATGCTTTCTTGCTCTAGAGCGATCCAGCAGGGCAGTATGGAGACATCTGATTTGAGGGAAAACCCACAATTGTTCAGCATACAGTTCTGATATTTGTCAGTGACCCTCTGAACAGCAAGATGAAAGGTTTCTCATAGTCCCTTGTCACACATTTTGGACTCTTTTTTTAGTGCTCTAATGGTCCAATGCGAGTAGAAGAAAATTAGTGCTGGATAGAGTAGGAGAAACTCAATTCATCTCCATCTCCCATTATTTCAGTTCCTCTTGAAATTCATATCCAAACCTTATGGTAAATGAGATCAAGACAGAATAGAAGAGACATTTCCTGTTTGGAGTTTCTCAGAAGCGGCAATCCCAGTCCCTGGTGCAGAAAGGTGTAGTATAAGGCTGTGGGTTCTGCTTGACTCTGGATAATCACATAATTCAGTAGGTTTGCAGAAAGGCAGAAAAAATGTATGAACAACACCTCACTTCTTGACAATCGTGAACTGAAGTACTGATACAAAACATCTCAGGCGAGAAGTTTCGCATGGGTTCCCTCCCCCTTTCTCAGCCTTTCTCACCACAGTCTGGTCCACAGATGCCCGGATCTAGACCCGCTCCCCCCACTCCTGTCCGAAGCCTTGCCGGACGCGGTCAGCTGACACCCCTCCCCTTGTTCGGTGTCATTTACGGAGAATGCGCACTGAACCTGCTCCATGCCGCCTCCCCGCTAGAGTGACCTCTCCTCTGAATCGAGGGGCCTGTGTGGCTGGTGGCTGAGCTAGTGACTAGAAAAGTCCTAAGATCCTGACTCCCGGGAAAGCCTGGGCGTCAGAGTCCCGGGGATTTAGACAGTTTGGAGGGGCCGGCTCCGGCTGGGGATCCTGCTGGCCGTGCTCTCTGCTTTGGCCAGGGGAGCAGGGTGCACTCTCTTCGGTTCACAGCCTCTGGCCTCTGGCCCCACTAGTCTGTAGGTGCGGGGGGCCAGCCCCGGCGGGGGCGGGGGCGCGGCCTCCGGGGACAGTGTCCGCTGGCTGCGGGGGGCGCTGTTGGCGGTGGAGCGCGTGCAGGAGGAACCGGAGCGCGAGCTCTGAGAGCCAGAAGACGACGAGCCAGGCTTCACCAGGCGGGCTTTCGGGGCCTCGGCGTCCTCTCTGAAGAGAAAACACAGCAGAGGGGAGATGTAACACTGGAAAGACTGGGATCTTTCCCCTGCGGTTCTTCCTTGTCAAGTTTCTCAATAAAGTCCTCACGCTGCAGACCTCAGGTAACACCCCCGAAGGCAGCCACGTAGGGAACAGGGACTGCCCGCTTTCTGAGGCTCAAAGCGTGGCTTAGGCACATGCACCTCCCTTGGTAGCTCAGAGATGAGCTCTCGCTCTGGGAGAAGATGCTCTGGCCATTGACATGGTCTAGAAGACTACGCGCCCCTTGAGCTGGGGCTTGCCTATGGAAACCCTTTGTGGCCCGTGGGTGTGCCCGCTCTAAGCGGAAGGGATCAGAAGTGATGGGGAGTTGATCGCTTGCATCTCTGGAGGAGAGACAGTTTCCCTAAAGTCAAGGCAAGCCAGACCTTCTGTCCGAGGCTGGCCCTCCTTGCCTACCAGAACAACCCTCACACAGACGCCTGGGTGAGAGAAAATGGCCACTGCGTTGCTGGTCGCTGTGGAACTGGCCCCAGGAAGGAGGCCCGTGGGAGAGGAGATGTGGGAGGGACTCACCGGATTTCATTAGGTCTCTCTTCTTCCTCGTATCTCTTTTTGTCTTTCCTTCGGACTAGCAGCCACACCAAGAGGAGGATCAACAGGACCCCGGCCACCATGCCTGTCACTGCTCCCGCCACCATGCCGATGCTCTGCACATCTGTTTTCTCAGAAACAAAAGTGGAAACGAAATGAAACAAACTAGGAGATGCATGAACTTAAAAGACCTAAGCCCTGGACAGGATGCGTATGCCCAGAGCGTTATCTTCCTGAGTCCCCACTTACCCCGGTGTCTGACTCCCCCGCTTGATGTTGAAGGGCAGTAGGATATGCCACCCCAAAATATGCCTCTCCAACTTTAAGATTATTTTAAGCTGATCATTTCTGAGAAACTGCAGACACAGGAAAAGCTCTAAAAACGGAAGTTACCCTTTTGTAAGGGAAGTTTATAAAGGAAATCTCCACTTGGTCCCCACCCAGATATAATACATTTCTTTAGAAAGCTGACACATGATTGTAAAGAAAGAGCTCACACAACTGCCGAATGGTCCTTGCAACTACTGGGCTGATTTGGGTGACAGCCATGTTCTCCTGGAAATAACGGTTACTCTTACTCATGATCAAACCTGTTCCACATGTGGACATGTTTGAAGCACAGTGCGGGGAAGCAGCACCTGCGGATACCTACACTGCACCGTGACTCGCACCACGCAGCTCTCCTTCCCGGCCTCGTTGCCCGCTGTGCACTGGTAGAGTCCCGAGGAGGCCGCCGTGACGTTCTGCAGCAGCACGCGGCCCGGGTTGCTGTGGTCTACGCAAGCAGAAAGGACGCGATTCCCTCAGTGCAGGCTCTGCATTTCGTGTTGATTTTATTACATCATCTACCCAAGATTCCCTAGTCCCGTTTGGGAAGGATGACATAGATGATAGAATAGATCCCATTTGGGGACATGGGAAGAAAGGTGAACATTCTTTTAAATGATAGCAAATCCTCAAAAGTTACAAAGGGCTGTGAACATTTAAGGGAGACTAACCAAGATAGATAGAGTGGATTTATTTGGTACATTTCTTTCTAATGTTTTTTACACTTTATAATCCATTTGAGAACAGAAAAGACAGTCCCAGTTTATGGGTGAAAATGGAAGGTCAGAGATGCAGGGGTGTAGTTGAGGTTGCATGGTGATTGCTGTCCAGTTTGGAATTCACGGACAGTTCCGTCCTGTTGTCTCAATAGACCGGCGGGAAGATGACTTACCGATCCTGGATTTGGGAGGCAGACGCTCCTCCTCCCCCTCCTTCTCCCGGACTCGCTGCCAGTGATACACGATGGGCTCAGTGCCAGAGGACGACGCGCACTGCAAGGCCAGGTCCCTGCCTTCTCTCGGCTCCCCTTCCAGCTCACACTTGGGCTTTGATGGTCTCACTGGCCAAAAAGAAAGAGGAAAAAAAGTACTGATTCAAAGATCCCCAAACAGTAGACTCAATGGAAGAACTATATCCTGTTGAGTTTCCCCGGCCATCCTGATGGTTCACTTGGAGTGGGGATTCAAAGCCGTTACCTAGCTTCCTAGCCCTGTGTTACATCACCTCCAGAAATACACTGCTCTGTCCCTTGTACACTCACACCTACTCCAGCTGCTTCCAATGGTGGAATTTTCAGAGGCAGCCTCAAAAACTACATCATTCTCATAGAAGAAACATATTTAATTGGAAATTTTAGGAAAGCTGAGTATGGTTTTACTAATATTGAGACAAGGATAGGAGTTCATTAATTTGGCAGATATTACGTAGTACTTACCTTCTGCTGTTAAAAACAAACAAACAAATGAATTTAAATCATCGGAGAGATTTAAGTTAAATATAAGGATATCATTCAAATATTAGAGGATATTTAATTTTTTTAAGGGCTACCATAGAAAGTTGTGATTATTTTTTCTTCTTTCATTACCGTTAAAATACAGAACATACTTCTTCCCAGCGAACTGGAGTAGGTGAATCTGAATGTAGACTCCAAAGTACCGAACATCTCATTAGGTGAACACACAACACAATACACAGGTGATGTATTATTGTATAGAATTGTACACCTGGAACCCATATATTTTATTAACCAATGTCACCCCAATAAGTTCAATCTAAAAAAGAGTGCTGAACAGGACGTTGTAGTACCACGATGGCTGTGGCTGTCCCTTGCCCAGGTAGGCGCTTAGCTGGCACTCTACCTTACCTAGGACTTTTAAGACGACGTGGCTCCACACGTAGTGGCCCGAATTCTTCACCTTGCACGTGTACAGGCCCTCATCTCGGGGCTTCAGAGACTCGATCTGCAGGGAAGCATCTCCTGCCAGGAAATTGGAAGCAAAGGCCACTCGGCCCTTCTGTTCCTCAGTCAGGTTATCGTAGACATGATGGCCGGAGTAAGTGATGACCTGCGGGACAGACCGAGGCGTGTCAGGCAGGGGCTCAGCCTTCCTCCCTGCTGAAGGCAAGGTGAGGATGGGAACACTCCCAATGGAACAAAGCAGTCAAGCCTGGGGCTGGCTCTAAGGACCCAAGAGACCTCTGTTCTAAAGAAAGTTCAAAATACAGTGTTTGTCTAGGCCTTGCTTTTCCTTTTAAGAAGAATAACACCTCATATTTGTGTAGCATTTTAATTATAAAGTCGTAATGATTAAATGCTGAGAACCACTCCATTTTATAGGGAAGAAATTTTAAATCTGAGTTAATCATTACAGCCTCATCAAGGAAAGAAGGAAATGCACAGTGAGTACACATAATGGCATTAGAATCGAATCTGAGAATTGCAAGAACAGGATAAGGAAGGGGAGCAAGACTTACTTTCCCCCTTTTGAACTTTTTGCAGACACCCCTTTTATTTTTTGATTGATTTTATTTATTTTTTAAAATATATTTTTATTGATTGTTAAAGAGAAAGGGAGAGGGATAGATAGAAACATAGGTGAAAGAGAAACATCATTGATCGGCTGCCTCCTACACTCCTCCCCCACTAGGGGTTGAGCCTACCACCCAGACGTGTGCCCTGATGGGGGATTTGAACTGGTGACCTCTTGGTTCATGGGTCAGTGCTCAACCACTGAGCCATACCGGCCAGGCTATTGATTGATTTTAGAGAGAGGAAGGGAGAGAGAAACATTCACGTGAGAGAGAGAAACATCAATCACCTGCTTCCTGCACACACCCTGACTGGGGATGGAACCCCAAACCTGGGTGCATACCCCCCTTTTGTTGTTGTTGTTGTTGTTAATCCTCACCTGAGGAGATTTTTCCCATTGCTTTTCAGAGAGCAGAAGGGGATGGTGGTGTAGAGAAAGAAACATCTGACCCGTGATGGGGAGCGAACCTGCAACCCAGGTACATGCCCTTGTCCGGGAAACAAATCTGGGACCCTTTAGTGCGTGGGCTGATGCTCTAACAATTTAGTTACACTGGCCAGGGCATCACCCCCACTTTTAAAGGGAACTTTCCTCCTTTTTAAAAAAATATATTTAAAATTTTTTATTTATGTATTTTGAGAGAGAGAAAGAAAGCAACATCGATTAGTTGTTCCAGTCATTTATGCATTCATTGGTTGATTCTTGTGTGAGCCCTGACGGGGGACCCAACCCACAACCTTGACATATCAGGACTATGATCTAACCAACTGAGCTATCTGGCCAGGACTTGCATACCCTTTACTCAAAGTACACTACACTCCTTGTGCGTGCCAGGTGCCTTTACAGCTAGTTTAAAAATACTTTTTAATTGGTTTCAGAGAGGAAGGGAGAGGGAGAGAGAGAAACATCAATGATGAGAGAGAATCACTGATCAGCTGCCTCCTGCACGCCCCACACTGGGGATGGAGCCCGAAACCCAGGCACGTGCCCTGACCGGGAGTCGAACCTTCACTTCCTGATTCACAAGTGGACACTCAACCACTGAACAACCGCCTGGGCTACATCTAGTTTATTTCTCACCCAATTTTTCCCAGTAATCATTGTCCCCATTTCACAGACAGGTGCAGAGCCTGGTGTGAACACATCTCTCTAAAGCCGTCTGTACAGTCTGTGGCACTTTATAATGGAAGCCCTGGTGAACTAATACAGGGCAAAATGAATTTCTGTTCAATGCAACTTCATCACTTTAGAGGACTGCATTTTACTTTATTTTTTATTTTTTGCATTTTACTTTAATAATTAAAAATTTAACAATCCAAAAATAAATAAATAAATAAAGCCATCTAGCCTGGCTGGTTTGCTCAGTGGTTAGAGTGTCAGCCTTTGGACTGAAGGGTCCTGAGTTCGGTTCTGGTCAAGGACACATACCTTTGTTGCAGGTTCCATCCCTGGCCCTGGTCAGGGCACGTAGGGGAGGCAACCAATCCATGTGTCTCTCACATCTGCATATGTCCCTCTCACATCAATGTTTCTCTTTCTGCCTCCCTCCCCGGTTCCACTTTCTCTCTAAAAAAAAAACAATGGAAAAAATAGCTGTGAAGATTAACAAAAATAAATAAATAAAGCCATCTAGCTCATTGTTCTGGTATACCAGTTACCTCTCCCCTTCCTTTCCCACATGTATTCGTTTCACTACTCATTAACGGCTCTTTCAGAAAGCTTGGAAATGAAGGAGGAAAAGTAAAACAACAAAAAAATCAATTTGTTTCATTTTTACAAAAGTTTAGAGTCCAGTTGAAGCGGTTAGAGAGGTAAGGAGTAGAAGTTAATGGTTAAAATTCAGGTCTGTATTGAACGTGAACTATAACCGACCCAAAAAAATCAGGGAGTAATGGTGATGGAAGCAGACTTGACTTTGGGTGTTGAACACACAAAACAATGTATAGATGATGTATTCTACAATTGTATACTTAAAACTTATAATAACCTTAGTAACCAATGTCACCCCAATAAGTTCAATAAAATTTAAAACAAAATTCAGACCTGACTGCGGCTTCACTGTCTGGCTTTGTTTTATCCCACGGGGATTAGTAAACTAGGCGGGGAGATGGTGTCCTTTCCTTCCACGAAGGAAAACCCCTATTCTGTAAAACTACTGTTTGGAATTCTCTGCTATTCTTTGGACGGCCTCTTATTCTGGAAAAAATAACTTTGCTTTCTAGCCTGCTTGAATAATGGGGGCGATAAACTTAGCCGCCTGGCCTTGTAGGCCAGAGGCTAGATACACCCAATGCCATGCCAGGTGCATTTTTTAATTGATAGAACTGTGTAGTTTTCAAGGCCGCCGCCAGCAAGCACACAAAGGGCTGGCTCTTCCATAAAAAGGGAAGTTCTGCTTGTAGCTTTGCTTAGAACTTGGATTAATTTCCCTGAGCCCGCCGCGGTGAATAAAGTAACTCCAAACTCTCAGAGCGCTGTTTGGTTCTTGTCTGGTTTTTCTGTCACAGCACAAGCCTCAGCCACGGCATTGTTTTCCCAGGCGGGGAAACCAGCGTTAGATTTCCCCAAAGAAAAAATGATCTTGATTTTTACTGAATCGTCGCCCGGCCTCATCACCACCTTTGCTCCTGAACCCTTTCCTGTTCTCTGGGTCCTGTCCCTCAGGAGCACCACGCGGACCCCCCACCCGGACTTCAGACGCTGCCCTCCTGCCCTCCAGCCTGAGCAGCCCAGTCTCAGACCCGTCATTCCATCTCAGACACTTAGGGAAGGAGCGTCCCATCCGGCCCCGAAGAGGCTGTTCCGCGAACCCTCTCCCTGCCTCTGGGTGGTTTCTGAGCCGCAGGAGTCAGGAGGGACGCGCAAACAGAAGAAATGAGTAACTGGAACTGTCAGAGGGACTGTCCCAGGAGAGCGGCGGCATCCGGTCCGGCTCTGGGATGGTGGCTGAGAGGCGGGGAGGACGGGTGGAGGGGTCCAGAGGCACAGAAGGCGCCACCAAAGGGCGCATTTCTGGCTGCAGATGTTTCATTTAGTTTCTTTTTCCCCCTCCCCCTCCCCTAACCCCTCCCCTCCTCCTCCTCCTCCTCTCTAGCTGCTAGTCTTTCATTTTCCACTCGGGGCAAGGCACGCGGTTACCGGGTGTCAGGAAGCTTTGCGGGTCTTTCTCAACTTCCTCTCTGGTGTTTGCAGTTTTGAATCCAGTGAAAGAACCCACTGCTTCCGCGTGTGCAGGCCGCTGGGGTGGGAGGGGGGAGGGGAGGGAGAGGGGGAGGGGCAGGGGAAGGAACAGGGGAAGGGGTGGTGTGGAGGGGAGAGGGGTGGCGGGGCGGGGGAGGGGGTGGAGGGTCGGGGAGGGGAGGCTGGAGGTGCAGGGGAGGGTCAGGAGGAGGAGCAGAGGGTGGGAGAGGGGAGGGGCTGGTGAGGAGGGGGGAGGGGAGGGGCCAGGGAGGGCTCACCGGAGTCCGAGTCCCTGTCTGGGGCTGGTGTGGCCCCTGGGGAAAGCCGGGCGTTGGTATTGGGGGTGGCCGCGGGCTGCTCCCCGGGCCGGTCCCAGGTGACCTGCTGTTGGAGGCCGGGGCGTGGTCAGGGGGACCCCGCGTGCTCTGGGGACTCCAACACACTAGCCAGGAACGCGAGTGACCCCGGGCGGGCCTCGGGGAGCCGGGGTGGGGTGGGGGCGGCCCCCCCAGGGCACCCGCACTTCCTCAGGCGCGGTCACTGGAAGTGGGACCCGGGGGCAGGGGTGGGGGCCGCGGGCTGTGTGTGGGGCGGGGAGGGGAAGGGGGAGGGCTGCCGAGCGCAGACCCCGCGGCGCCCCCGCGCGGTCACGGGTGGCGAGACCGGGCGCGGGGCCAAAAGCCCGTTTCCAGGGGAGACCGCGTGGGGCTGGGGAGGGGGCTGCCTTTCTTTGTGTTTTTTTTTTTGGTTTGTTTTTTGGCTGCAGCTGTCTGACATTGTCTCACTTCTCCTAGAGCCCGTGACCCTCATCACGTGGTCCCAGCACTCAGGGCCTGGCTGTCCGAAGCTGCAGCCACCCAGCACTGACCCACCCAGCACTGACCCACCCAGCCCTGACCCCCACCCAGCCCTGACCCCCCCCAGCCCTGACCCCCACCCAGCCCTGACCCCCACCCAGCACTGACCCACCCAGCCCTGACCCCCACCCAGCACTAACCCACCCAGCCCTGACCCCCACCCCGCACTAACCCACCCAGCCCTGACCCCCACCCAGCCCTGACCCCCCCAGCCCTGACCCCCACCCAGCACTGACCCACCCAGCCCTGACCCCCACCCAGCACTGACACCCACCGAGTACTGACCCACCCAGCACTGACCCCCACCCAGCACTGATTCCCACCCAGCACTGACCCCCACCCAGCCCTGACCCCCCCAGCCCTGACCCACCCAGCCCTGACCCACCCAGCACTGACCCCCACCCAGCACTGACCCACCCAGCACTGACCCACCCAGCACTGACCCCCACCCAGCCCTGACCCACCCAGCACTGACCCACCCAGCACTGACCCCCACTCAGCACTGACCCACCCAGCACTGACCCCCACCCAGCACTGACCCCCACCCAGCACTGACCCACCCAGCCCTGACCCACCCAGCACTGACCCCCACCCAGCACTGACCCCCACCCAGCCCTGATCCCCACCCAGCACTGACCCACCCAGCACTGACCCCCACCCCCCCTGACCCACACCCAGCCCTGACCCACCCAGCACTGACAGCAGCTCCCCGCTGGAAGCTCTTCATCTCCCAGAGTTTGCCCTCACGCCTCTAAAAAAGGGGCTGCTTTTTCTGCACCTTCTGTTTCTTTTTTTTTTTTTTTGGCTTCTTTATTTTTTTTTTTTAAATTAAATCTTTATTGTTCAGATTATTACATTTGTTCCTCTTTTTTTTCCCCCCATAACTCCCCTCCTCCCAGTTCCCGCCCCACCCTCCGCCCTCACTCCCCACCCACTGTCCTCATCCATAGGTGCACGATTTTTGTCCAGTCTCTTCCCGCATCTCCCACACCCCTTTCCCCCCCAGGAATAGTCAGTCCATTCCCTTTCTATGTCCCTGATTCTATTATAATCAACAGTTCATTCTGTTCATCAGATTATTTATTCACTTGATTCTTAGGTTCACTTGTTGATAGATGCATATTTGTTGTTCATAATTTGTATCTTTACCTTTTTCTTCCTCTTCCTCTTCTTAAAGGATACCTTTCAGCATTTCATATAATACTGGTTTGGTGGTGATGAACTCCTTTAGCTTTTCCTTATCTGTGAAGCTTTTTATCTGACCTTCAATTCTGAATGATAGCTTTGCTGGATAAAGTAATCTTGGTTGTAGGTTCTTGGTATTCATCACTTTGAATATTTCTTGCCACTCCCTTCTGGCCTGCAAAGTTTCTGTTGCGAAATCAGCTGACAGACGTATGGGTATTCCCTTGTAGGTAACTGAGTTTCTTTCTCTTGCTGTTTTTAAGATTCTCTCTTTATCTTTTGCTCTTGGCATTTTAATTATGATGTGTCTTGGTGTGGTCCTCTTTGGATTCCTTTTGTTTGGGGTTCTCCGCGCTTCTTGGACCTGTAAGTCCATTTCTTTCACCAGGTGGGGGAAGTTTTCTGTCATTATTTCTTCAAATAGGTTTTCAATATCTTGCTCTCTCTCATCTTCTGGCACCCCTATAATTCTGATGTTGGTACGCTTGAAGCTGTCCCAGAGGCTCCTTACACTATGCTCGCATTTTTGGATTCTTTTTTCATTTTGCTTTTCCGGTTGGGTGTTTTTTGCTTCCTCGCATTTCAAATCATTGACTTGATTCTTGCGCTCCTCTGGTCTGCTGTCAGGGGTCTGTATAATATTCGTTATTTCAGTCCGTGTATGCTTAATTTCTAGTTGGTTCCCCAATATAAGATCGAGGGTCTTATTAGTTTTCTTGTAGATCTCATTAAGTTTATCAGCGGCTTCTAAACAGTTCTTGAGAGACCTTAAAAGTGTGGTTCTGAACTCTATATCTTCCATTGACAATTTTGTCCTGTTTCTTTGTCTCCGCATTTTGTTATGCTTCCTTGGTGCACCCCCTAGTGGTCTTTGTTCGCAGTCTTATAGTTAAATCTTGATTGTTGTAGCTAATTCCAGGGAGGGTTTGACCTCCAGGCCAAGTGGCTATGAGAATCAGCTGTGTCAGCAGTGAGAGAACTTCTGTCCTCTAGGGAGGTGCTAATCTAGCCTTTGCCTGAGGCTATCCGGCAAATGCCTGTGTGCGGGGCTTGGGCGGGGCGGGGCGCACAGGATCAACAGGGTGGGCCAGAGAGAGCAGTTATGGCGGCTCTCAGTCCTGTCCCCAGGGGCTCTGCCCCTCTGAGTCCCAGCACCCTATGCAAAGCTCGGAGAGAAAGCTACACTCGCTCTGACCGAAGCCAGACAGTCCCGCTTCTCCCGTTTGAGTCTGGGTCGCTAAAGACTCGCCCGTATCTGGAGCTCAGAGTCTGCGACTCCCTCCCGATTGAAAACGCCAACCGCGCCCTCCGCCGCCAGCCCGCTCCACACACTCCGCACCTCAGAATTTGACTTCAGCACTGCGCCTCCTCTGAGTGTCCGTATGCGTTTCTCTTTCCTCCTAGTTGTAGGACTTCCACTCAGCTGGCGTTCCTGTGGTTCTGGGTGATGTCCCTTCCGTTTTTTGGTTTCACTTTTGAAGTAGTTGTTCAAAGCAGCAAACTCCGGCGTTAACCTATGCCGCCATCTTGGTTCTCTCCCTGGACTTACTACATTTGAGATATTGGTTAGATATCCAAACAGATATCTACGATGTTCAGGGGTGAGACCTGTGCTGGAAATATGCTTCTGGGAGCAAGCATGTGGGCAGCATTTAAAGCCAGGAGACCCAATAAAATGGCGGAGGGCATGAAATAGAGGCCAGGAAGACAGAGGGGAAAGTGAGGGCGTCCAACCCAGGACAGCGAGACAGAGGGGAACTGTGGGCGGGAAAGGGGCTCTGTGGAAAGTGACCCGCAGGGTGAGCTGATCTTAATTCCTAGCTAGGCAGGTCATGGTGGGGAGTCTCGCCCCAGGCATAGAACTTGGTAGTAAAAGGTTTTTTGGGTTTTTTTTTAAATATATATTTTATTGATTTTTTTACAGAGAGGAAGGGAGAGGGATAGTTAGAAACATTGATGAGAGAGAAACATGGATCAGCCGCCTCCTGCACATCCCCCACTAGGGATGTGCCCGCAACCGAGGTACATGCCCTTGACGGGAATCGAAGCCGGGACCCCCGAGTCCGCAGGCCAATGCTCTATCCACTGAGCCAAATCAGTCAGGGCTGTAGTAAAAGGTTTACTTTGCAGTAAGCAAGGCCTGGCGGTTGCTTCTGTGCATCTAGGTTAACACACCTTTGAAATAAGCAAAACCGCCCTCTAGAGAGCAGTCATCTGAACCATCCCGTAATCTGACCCCGCCTTGCTTCTCCCACCTTCCTGTAATCTTCCTTCCTCCCTTCTTTTCTTTTCCAATGAGAGAACGTTTATTTAGAAAGTCACAGAGGTAGAGGAAATAGCTCAGGAAGCAAGTTACAGAGGCTAAAGAGGGCCTTGGAACTTTGGAGAAAGAAGGTAAAGAAAGGGGTGGGGGGGACCGGAAAGGCAGCGGAGGGAGGGCGCCACGCCCCCTTTAATTTCAAACACAAAAAAACCCCAAACTGTTATTCTCTGAAGCATTATCTCAGTCTGTTGAGATCTTGCTTCCAGATAAAATAAAATAAAATAAAATAAAATAAAAATTTTATCCTTTATTGATTTTCAGAGAGAGGGGAAGGGAGAGGGAGAGAGAGAAACACCAGTGAGAGAAACATGATCGATCCGCTGCCTCCTGCACACCCCCCACCAGGGATGGAGCCCACATAGAACTTCGTGGTAAAAGGTTTATCTTTGCCTAAAGCGAGCCCTGCCCATGGTTTCTGTGTGCTCTGACCAAGAGTCCAGCAACCTCTTGATTCAGGGGTTGATCTCCACCGCTGAGCCACACTGGCCGGGCTCAGATAAATTTTTATTAAAATTCTCTGCAGGTTTGGACGTTCTTGCATGGACAGGACTCAGAGAGACGTACCACCAACCCCAGAGTCAAATAAAGGACTGTCGTCTGGGATCTGTAGTTGAACGTTCAAGCCCAGCCTCTGTTCAGGCTTCCAGCCTTACCTCCAAGGGCAGCCCCTTCCTACTGCTCTCCGCCCAGAGCCTGGGCCTGGCAGAAACTTGAAACCACAGGGGAGGGAGGAGGAAGAGGGAGGAGGACGGAAGGGTGGGGGCGGGGACCAGCCTTCCAGAGACCTAATTCCCCTCCTCTCAGATCAACAGAGAGTCTCTCCCTCACCCCCACCTGAAAATTCGCCCGCAGGGCTCCCCAGTGCACCGGGCTGCCCCTGAGCGTGGTCTGTGCTGGGCTACTTTGAAAGGTACGGGAAGTGGACAGTGTCAGCCCAGGGTCCAGTGTGGACCCCCAGACAGACTTGCCTCCAGCATGTGCGTTCTTTTCCATGGAAGCTGCCAGTTGTCGGGGAGGGCGGGAAAAGGAAGGGGAGTGGCTGTAGGAACCCCGGGTTCAGATCCTGGCTCTGAAATCAGATGGGGCGAGGGCCTCCGCCTTTTAAAGCCTAAAAGGGTTAGATCACACGTCTTTTTTTTTTTTTTTTTTGAATGGATTAAAGCCAACTTCTGCTCATATGTTATAAGAAAATTAGTAGTATAATCATTCATATATATGTATATATTTTTATTTTTGATTTCAGAGAGGAAGAGAGAGGGGGAGATAGAAACATCAGTGATGAGAGAATCATTGATCAGCTGCTTCCTGCACGTCCCCTACTGGGTGGGGATTGAGCCCACAACCTGGGCATGTGCCCTTGACCGGAATCGAATCTGGGACCATTAAGTCCACAGGCTGATGCTCTATTCACTGAGCAAACCGGCTAGGGCAGTATAATAATTCTTATCCTACCGACTTCACAGGATGAAATCTGAAAGGGCCTTGTTCCTTCGCCCAGTGTCAGGGGCCAGGCACAGTGCTTGGCTCTGGGTTTAGGAATGTGAATTACCAGTAGACATAGAAACAACAATCTATACACTCAGTCAGGACTTTTTTCTCTAACCAACATGGGTGTGATATTCATTTGGGGCTAGGCACTGTTCTAAATACTTCACAAATATTAACTCCTTACATTCAAGAAGGAAAAGAAGGTGCAGGATCCAGTGAAAAGTTAAAGACAAGACTCAGGAGATTCAGGAAGTGAGTCTCTCCAATAAATGGCTTCAATTAAAGGCCATTCCTTTGTTTAATAAATATCTGTAGAGTGCCTTCATCTTAATCTGAAACTGGGCCCCGGAGTTCAATCCTGCGAAAGTGGGGCAGGATGGGGGGCGGCGGCTTCAGGATTCACTAATTAAAGACTGTGTAGCCCAGTGAGACTGGGCGTGCCCGGGAGAGGTACTGGGCCAGGGACAGGTTTCTATTCTATTTTTATCCCTTAACACGCAACCAAGCTGGTGGGCGAGGCTGTGGCCAGCACCATATCGGAGTCATTTCTTAGGGCCTTAGCCAGGGTCCCAGCCTCCTCCCATCGGGCGCTTGTTTAAAATGTGCGCAGGGCATTCTTGGCCCCACGCCTTTACGCCTTTTGCACTCCGCAGGACGGTAAGTTTCTTGTGTGTGTGTGTGGGGGGGGGGGGCGAGCGGTGGGGGGGGGGGGGGGGTTGGAGGAAGAGGCCATAGAAATGCCAAACCGGTGGGACAATGGGGAGAGGATGAAACACATCAGCCACAGGAGAAACTGGAAGCTTTGCTTTCTCTCCTAGACTGAGCGTGGGGACTGGTGTTTGAAGGTAGAATAAGTGAGCTCGGACCACTTGGAACTTAACGCTATTTCTCTCTTTCTCATGTCCCTGCACCTTGTGGGTGAGCACTCACTCAAAGGAAGTCAGTCTGTGCTTCCCATAAAAAATGAGAGATGCTGAATGTAGAGTGAGTGAGGAATTCCTAGGAACTTTGAGGTTTTGTGGGCTGTGGGAGGGTGGTGGCCCTTTTCGGTCTGGGAGATCTCTTTTTATTAATTCTGAGATTTGGACTAACATCAGGAAATACCTTTGTCTACATTGGACGTTAGAGAGCCTTAGTAGGTGTGGACTCTAGCTGCTTTACTTATTTATTTACTTATTAAATATAATTTAAAATATATTTTTATTGACTTCAGAGAGGAAGCGAGAGAAAGACAGAAACATCAATGATGAGAGAGAATCATTGATCGGCTGCTTCCTGCACGCCCTCCACTGGGGATCGAGCCCATAACCTGGGCATGATCCCTGACCGGGAATTGAACCCTGACCTGGTTCATAGTTGACGCTCAACCACTGAGCCACGCCAGCTGAGCTTTATTTACTTATTTTTTATAAGAGAAAGTTTACTTAGAAAGTTACTGGCCTGGCCGCTGTGGTTCAGTTGGTTGAGTGGTGTCTGGTGCACTGAAAGGTCGAGGGATGGGTTCCGGTCAGGGCACACACCCAGGTTTCAGGTTCAGTCCAGGTCAAGGGTGCATACAGGAGGCAACCCGATGGATGTTTCTCTCTCCCTCTCTCCCTTCCTCGCTCTCTAAAATCAAAAACGCATTAAAAGAAAAAAAGAATGTTACAGAGGCTAAAAAGGGCCTTGGAGCTCAGGAGAGAGGAAGGTAAAGGTACTGCGCCTGGGAGGAGGAGAGGGAGGGTGAGGATGGGGGGAAGGTGTGGGTGCCCCGGGAGGGGGAGTGCCCTCCCACTGCAGCTGCTTTAGGCATCAGAGGGGAGCGCAGTTGGTTGAGTATCACATCCCCATACAGCAATGCTGTGGGTCGCTCCCTGGTCAGGGCACATACAAGAGTCAACCAATGAACGTATCAATAAGTGGAACAAGTTAATGTTCTAACTCTAACATTTCTTCTTCTCTAACAATCAATCAATAATTTTTTAAAAATATTTTTTAATTGATTTCAGAGAGGAAGGGAGAGATAGAAACATCAATGATGAGAGAGAATCTTGGATCGACTGCCTCCTGCATGCCCCTCAATAGGGATAGGTCGAGCCCGCAACCCGGGCATGTGCCCTGACCGGTAATCGAACCATGACCTCCTGGTTCATAGATTGACGCTCAACACCGGCCGGCTGGGCAATAGTTTTTTAAAAATTATATTACAGTAGGAGCTTTCAAAATTTTTGAAGAGACTCACATTAAGAAATACATTTTTCAGGGAGTGGGGGCGGGATAAAAGGGGTCACTGGGGAAAAGGAGGGGCATATGTAATACTTTCAACAATAGAGATGAAAAAAATGTTTCCTCCATGGACCAGCGCACTCATAGCACACTCATATGTAACTGAGACGTACGCTTCATGGAATAGTGCATGTGCCACACCCTCCGAGATTTTCTAGTCCACGTTAAAGCAAAACACCTGTCGCTTAGGAGCCACTACAGCAGTGGTTCTCAACCTTCTGGCCCTTAAATACAGTTCCTCATGTTGTGACCCAACCATAAAATTATTTTCTTTCTTTCTTTCTTTTTTTCGTTCTTTATCTTTTTTTATTTATTTTTTTATTTTAGTAAATCTTTATTGTTCAGATTATTACATTTGTTCCTCTTTTTTCCCCCCCCCATAGCTCCCCGCCACCCAGTTCCTACCCCACCCTTTGCCCTTACCCCCCCACTGTCTTCATCCCTAGGTGCACAATTTTTGTCCAGTCTCTTCCCGCATCTCCCACACCCTTTTCCCCACCAAGAATAGTGAGTCCATTCCCTTTCTATGTCCCTGATTCTATTACAATCACCAGTTCATTCTGTTCATCAGATTATTTATTCACTTGATTCTTACATTCACTTGTTGATAGATGCATATTTGTTGTTCATAATTAGTATCTTTACCTTTTTCTTCTTCTTCCTCTTCTTAAAGGATACCTTTCAGCATTTCATATAATCCTGGTTTGGTGGTGATGAACTCCTTTAGCTTTTCCTTATCTGTGAAGCTCTTTATCTGACCTTCAATTCTGAATGATAGCTTTGCTGGATAAAGTAATCTTGGTTGTAGGTTCTTGGTATTCATCACTTTGAATATTTCTTGCCACTCCCTTCTGGCCTGCAAAGTTTCTGTTGCGAAATCAGCTGACAGTCGTATGGGTATTCCCTTGTAGGTAACTGAGTTTCTTTCTCTTGCTGCTTTTAAGATTCTCTCTTTGTCTTTTGCTCTTGGCATTTTAATTATGATGTGTCTTGGTGTGGTCCTCTTTGGATTCCTTTTGTTTGGGGTTCTCTGTGCTTCCTGGACTTGTAAGTCTATTTCTTTCACCAGGTAGGGGAAGTTTTCTGTCATTATTTCTTCAAATAGGTTTTCAATATCTTGGTCTCTCTCATCTTCTGGCACCCCTATAATTCTGATGTTGGTACGCTTGAAGCTGTCCCAGAGGCTCCTTACACTATCTTCGTATTTTCGGATTCTTTTTTCATTTTGCTTTTCTGGTTGGGTGTTTTTTGCTTCTTTGCATTTCAAATCTTTGCCTTGATTCTTGCGCTCCTCTGGTCTGCTGTTGGGAGTCTGTATAATATTTGTTATTTCAGTCTGTGTATGCTTAATTTCTTGTTGGTTCTTTATCATAACATCGAGGGTCTCATTAGATTTCTTGAGGATCTCAGTAACTTTATGGGCGGCTTCTAGACAGTTCTTGAGAGACCTTAAAAGTGTGGTTCTGAACTCAATATCCTCCATTGACAGTTTTGTCCTGTTTCTTTGTCTCCGCATTTATTATGCTTTCTTGGTGCACCCCCTAGTGGTCTTTGTGCACAGTCTTGTTGTAGTTAAGCCTTGATTGTTGTAGTTAATACTAGGGGGATTTGACCTCCAGGCCAACTGGCTGTGAGAATCAGCTGTGTCTGCAGTGGGAAAACTTCTGTCCTCT
The DNA here is from genome assembly GCF_014108235.1 of Myotis myotis. Taxonomy (NCBI): domain Eukaryota; kingdom Metazoa; phylum Chordata; class Mammalia; order Chiroptera; family Vespertilionidae; genus Myotis; species Myotis myotis. Next base: position 23,045,362 of record NW_023416325.1, on the reverse strand, counting down.
AGGGAGGTGCTAATCTAGCCTTTGACTGAGGCTATCCGGCAAATGGCTCTGCACAGGGCTTGGGCGGGGCGGGTTGCACGGGATCAAACAGGGCGGGTGGAGGGAGCAGTTATGGCTGCTCTCAGTCCCGTCCCGAGTCTTTTCCTCTCAGAGTCCCAGCAACTGCTGCAAACCTCGGAGAGAAAGCTGCCCTTGCGTTCTGACCGATGCCAGACAGTCCCGCTTCTCCCGTTTGAGTCTGGGTCCCTAGAGACTCGCCCAGAACTGAAGCTCAGAATCTGAGACTCCCTCCCAATTGAAAACGACAACCACGCCCTCAGCTACCAGCCCGCTCCGCGCATACCTCCGCACCTTTGTACTTTCCGCACTGCGCCTCCTCTGAGTCTCGTATGCTGTTCTCTTTCCTTCTAGTTGAAGAATTTCTCCTCAGCCAGCTTTCCTGTGGTTCTGGGTGATGTCCGTTCCGTCTTTTAGTTGTATTTGTGAAGTGCTTGTTCGAGGCAGCTAACTCCGGTGTTTACCTATGCCGCTATCTTGGTTTATCCCCATAAAATTATTTTCGTTGTTACTTCATAACTGTAATGTTGCTACTGTTATGAATCGTAATGTAAATATCTGATATGCAGGATGGTCTTAGGTAACCCCTGTGAAAGGGTCGTTCGACTGCCAAAGGGGTCGCGACCCACAGGTTGAGAACCGCTGCACTACAGGGACCTAATGTGGAAAAAAGCTGCACCAGCAGCGACTGAGGGCTGCTGGGAGGCCTAACAGGCTACATTCAATGGGGTCCTCCACTCAGCCGCGCAGCGGGTCAGCTAACTGACCTTCCTCAGCTTAAGGTCCTAATTCTAAGACAGGCATAAGCTACCTCATGGGACTTTTTGGAAACAAGACAGTAAGCACTCACGATCATTTGTTGTTTGTTTTTTGTTAATCCTCACCCGAGGGTATTTTTCCATTGATTTTAGGGAGAGTGGAAGAGAGAGGGAAAGACAGCGAGAAACATTGATTGATGTGAGAAAAACACATCGACTGGTTGCCTCCTGCACGCACCCTGACCAGGGCCCCGCCGGGGAGGATCCTGCAACCAGGGTAGGTGCCCTTGACCTGATCGAACCTGGGCAGGGCCAACCCTCTACCTACTGAGCCAAGCTGACTAGGACGCAATCGCTTTTTAAAAGAAATATATATTTTTTATTGATTTCAGAGAGGAAGGGAGAGAGGAACATCGAGGAGAGAGACACATGGATCGGCTGCCTCCTGCATGCCAACGGGATTGATCCCATAACACGGGCATGTGCCCTGACCGGGAATGGAACCCAGGGCCTCTTGGTCCACGAGTCAACGCTCAGTCTACGGAGCCACACCAACGGGCTCACAGTCGCTTTTATTACTCTGATTCTGCAGTCGGAAGGCTCCTAAGGTTTCCAACATCGTTCAAACCAGGGCCCCACGCATGTTAACACCCCACACATTTGCACAGTAAACCTTCCCTGGCCAAGAGCTGCTGCTGCCCATCCTGTGCACAGGGTGGGACAAAGCCTGGCCTCTGAGGTGACACCTACAGCCGGCGTGCAGCCTGCACATCCCCCCCGCCCCCGTATTTCTGAAGAGATCAGTCCCTGAACCCAATGTTTCTAGATTCTGGGTGACGTCCTCTGATGTGTCTTTGTCTTGGGTCCTGCTGTCTTGTCCTTCTGAAATGTCCCCCCCACCTTTTTTTTTCATTTTTGCTTAAACAACACCTACACAGGCCTCAAGATAAAGCCGAGTTCCCTTCTGAGTCTAGACTATAGAGCAGGGGTGGGCAAACTTTTTGACTCGAGGGCCACAATGGGTTCTTAAACTGGACCGGAGGGCCGGAACAAAAGCATGGATGGAGTGTTTGTGTGAACTAATATAAATTCAAAGTAAACATCATTACATAAAAGGGTACGGTCTTTTTTTTTTTTAGTTTTATTCATTTCAAACGGGCCGGATCCGACCCGCGGGCCATAGTTTGCCCATGGCTGGCCTAGAGCCTTCCCTGGTGACTGCTCTCTTCCCTTTCTCCACACCCCGTCCTCACATTTAGTGAAGAAAAAGGAGAGAATCGCATGTACGCGGTCCACATCTCTGGAAAGCAGAGGTTATACGACTCCAAAATAATCGTAACCCTTATTTAATGTGAATTTCACATACACTTCTGACACGGATTGCAATTTGGCTCCGTTTTTTCCAGACATACACTGAATCTCAGGTGCTTGTGTGTCTCTCTCTTACCTATTTTGTTTTTAGTTCTAGGAAATGCGGTGCTGAGACGAAGCCACGGGTCAGGGTGTAACAGGAGAACATGAGCATAGAGTACCCCTTCAGCAAACAAACGTAAAGTTAACTGCATGCATTACGGCTGCGGTGGCTGCTTGTCTGATGGCATCTCGGGTGGACCTGCTCCAGATGCCCTTTCAGCGAGAGGAGGCGGGCTGTTCGCCAGGGTTTCTGGGAACAGACGGCGCAGCTCAGCTTCTGGGCAGGGGCTCTGCACGGCCGTGGTCCCAGGCCCGCATAGCAGACGGGAAACTGCCTTGAATGGCAGATACCATCCCCTCTCCGTTTGGATCAGGATGTTTCTTGCTGATCTAAAGGGAGAGGAGGGAGGGTGAAGGTGTGGCCAAGAGGCTTGGCACAGGGATGGGAACCCTTTGTCCTAATTTCTCCATCTGAAAAACAGGGGAAAGGTTTCTCCCGTGTGTCCCTGACCGACCTGGGGGAGGCGGTCTCGCTGCCTTTGGAAATTCTACTGTTTCCATCCCTAGAACTGGAAGGAAAGCTCCAGAGTCTAATGTCATCCCATCGAGGCTGAAATTCTACTATCCCCGAGCCTGCGGACCACCCCCACATGCTCCCTGCGTATCTGTGCGTCCTACACGCATGGGATGGAAGCACGCTGCCCAGATCAAAACGCAGCCTGGCCTTGGGTCCAAGCCCTGGTGAGCCTGCATTCAGCACCACACCCACTCCAGCCCTTTTCTTCTCAGTCACCCTCACTCTTCTCCCCACCTCCCTGGCAAACTGACAATTTTGGCCACTTCACACACTACATTTTGATTAACCCCTTCTTTACAGCCCAACATCCATGACTGTAGGTTTGGCCTCGTCTAGCCGGAAACTGTTTACCTGATATGGCTTCTACTCGAGCCCCGCTTAACCCAGCGTGCTGCACGGTGCCAGAGTGATGGCTTTACTAGCAAAATGCATATGTCCCTTCACTCTTAAAATCCTTCAAAAACTCCACGACACCCGAGGAGACGTGTAAGCTCCCTCGCATGCACACACGCCTCCCCTGTTCTGGTCCTGCGCCTTCTGCAGGCTCACGGCTTGTGCTGTGCTCACACCGCTGCTCGTGGTCCCCAGGATCCCAGGCCCTGTGTCTACGACCCGTGAGCTCCTCAGGCCCTGCCTTCCACCAGCACCCAGAGGTGCTTTTTAAATTTTTATCAGAGGTACCGTCTTACACGAAGCACTTGCTGCCCTCTCCCCTCCTCCAACTACTCTTGGCCAGTGGGTCCTCCTTGCATCCATCTAGAATGGCCTTCTTGTCTCAATCCTGACATTTACTTCTTCACTGAGCTCCTGCAGAGAGGGTGCCTGTACAGCGGGAGTCCATATCTATTAAATTTAACTACGTAGATTTTTAAAATAGTTTTTTTTTTTAATTGAGGTAACATTGGTTTATACTAAATTGATTTTTAATCTTTTAGAACTTCCAGTAGTTCCAAGCTTTTTTCAGCATCAGGGTCTTTGCATAATTAGTTCTGTCTGGAACAATTTCTCCTTATTTCCTACATAGCACATGGTATCATTTCAAAGTATTTAAGAAGGCAGTAGAGCTGGTGGTACTGACGTCAGAGTGCCTAGTTTCAAAATGCAAAGCGGGCGGCCTTACGCACCGTTCTTCCTGTGGGCTCATGCTTCAGCTCCTGGTGTGTAAATGGGACTAGCAGTCCCACGAGCATTGCTGAATTACATCCTATGTGCTAAACGGCTGGTGCCTGGCATGTAGCCGACACCTACCGTGCTCTCGTAAACATGTATGTATGTTTCTAATTACTGGTGCCACTTCCCAGTAGGCTCCAAGGAGCTAGGGATTCCAATGTCTCCCTCACTCCTGCACCCCAGGGCCTCGCAGGGCACACGGGCAAGTGCAGAATAAACTGTGCTGTCTGGCCTTTCGCCTCGTGGCTTCAGAGAGCAGGATGGGTCGCCAGCACCTCTCCTGGAGCCAACGGAGAAAATTCGGCCAGGGTTCTCATTCTTGCCTTCTGCTCAAGCTGCCGGTCTGACCCGGAAATCCGGCCTCAATCTGCGCGGCCAGTGTTTCGGTCAGTACTCGAAGGACGCAGGCTTGTCGGAGGTGGACTAAGCGAACGTCCATGAACGGTCATTCAAGACATCTACCTTTCCGCAGGAGGCTAGCTCTCTGTACGCACAATAAAAACTTCAAACAGAAACAAAGCTGTGCAATGGCATGGCTGGATAGTGACCACTTCCCTGTAGAATGCGACTGGAGATGAGAGCGCGCTGAGCCTGCTCTCAGGGTGACGCCAGAAGCGTGGCAGTGGCTTCTTTCATCACCAATGGCGTCCTGACCCCGAGGCTCACTTGGCCACATAACCAGCCACTCTGTTTTTTCAGTTTAATAAAAACATTTGGGTGAAAGTTGGATGAGTGGAGTCAGTCTCGGATTTTTATTAGAGGAGACTGTGCTCTCATTTAGCTCACTGGGAAGCGGGGCTGACTAAGGCGTTGTTGGAATACACAGGCTCGGGTTAAGGTTGTTGGAATACACAGGCTCGGGTTAAGGTTGTTGGAATACACAGGCTCGGGTTAAGGTTGTTGGGAGAGACAGGCTCGGGTTAAGGTTGTTGGAATATACAGACTCCGGTTAAGGTTGTTGGGATAGACAGGCTCGGGTTAAGGTTGTTGGGAGAGACAGGCTCGGGTTAAGGTTGTTGGAATATACAGACTCCGGTTAAGGTTGTTGGGATAGACGGGCTCGGGTTAAGGTTGTTGGAAGAGACGGGCTCAGATTAAGGTTGTTAGGATAGACGGGCTCAGATTAAGGTTCTAAGGATAGACGGGCTCGGGTTAAGGTTGTTGGGATAGACGGGCTCGTGTTAAGGTTGTTGGGATAGACGGGCTTGGGTTAAGGTTGTTGGGATAGACGGGCTCGGGTTAAGGTTGCTGGGATAGACGGGCTCGTGTTAAGGTTGTTGGGATAGACAGGCTCGGGTTAAGGTTGTTGGGATAGACGGGATCGGGTTAAGGTTGTTGGGATAGACAGGCTCGGGTTAAGGTTGTTGGGATAGACGGGCTCGGGTTAAGGTTGTTGGGATAGACGGGCTCGGGTTAAGGTTGCTGGGATAGACGGGCTCGGGTTAAGGTTCTAAGGATAGACGGGCTCTGGTTAAGGTTGTTGGGATAGACCGGCTCGGGTTAAGGTTGTTGGGATACACAGGCTCGGATTAAGGTTGTTGGGATAGACGGGCTCGGGTTAAGGTTGTTGGGATAGACGGGCTCGGGTTAAGGTTGTTGGGATAGACGGGCTCGGGTTAAGGTTGTTGGGATACACAGGCTCGGGTTAAGGTTGTTGGGATAGACGGGCTCGGGTTAAGGTTGTTGGGATAGTCGGGCTCGGATTAAGGTTGTTGGGATAGACGGGCTCGGGTTAAGGTTGTTGGGATAGACGGGCTCGGGTTAAGGTTGTTGGGATAGACGGGCTCGGGTTAAGGTTGTTGGGATACACAGGCTCGGATTAAGGTTGTTGGGATAGACGGGCTCGGGTTAAGGTTGTTGGGATAGACGGGCTCGGGTTAAGGTTGTTGGGATAGTCGGGCTCGGATTAAGGTTGTTGGGATAGACGGGCTCGGGTTAAGGTTGTTGGGATAGACGGGCTCGGGTTAAGGTTGTTGGGATAGACGGGCTCGGGTTAAGGTTGTTGGGATAGACGGGCTCGGGTTAAGGTTGTTGGGATAGACGGGCTCGGGTTAAGGTTGTTGGGATAGACGGGCTCGGGTTAAGGTTGTTGGGATAGTCGGGCTCGGGTTAAGGTTGCTGGGATAGACGGGCTCGGGTTAAGGTTCTAAGGATAGACGGGCTCGGGTTAAGGTTGTTGGGATAGACGGGCTCGGGTTAAGGTTCTAAGGATAGACGGGCTCGGGTTAAGTTTGTTGGGATAGACGGGCTCGGGTTAAGGTTCTAAGGATAGACGGGCTCGGGTTAAGGTTGTTGGGATAGTCGGGCTCGGGTTAAGGTTGTTGGGATAGACGGGCTCGGGTTAAGGTTCTAAGGATAGACGGGCTCGGGTTAAGTTTGTTGGGATAGACGGGCTCGGGTTAAGGTTCTAAGGATAGACGGGCTCGGGTTAAGTTTGTTGGGATAGACGGGCTCGGGTTAAGGTTCTAAGGATAGACGGGCTCGGGTTAAGTTTGTTGGGATAGACGGGCTCGGGTTAAGGTTCTAAGGATAGACGGGCTCGGATTAAGGTTCTTGGGATACACGGGCTCGGATTAAGGTTGTTGGAAGACACGGGCTCGGGTTAAGGTTGTTGGGATAGACGGGCTCGGATTAAGGTTCTTGGGATAGACGGGCTCGGGTTAAGGTTGTTGGGATAGACGGGCTCGGATTAAGGTTGTTGGGATAGACGGGCTCGGATTAAAGTTTTTGGGATAGACGGGCTCGGGTTAAGGTTGTTGGGATAGACGGGCTCGGGTTAAGGTTGTTGGGATACACAGGCTCTGGTTAAGGTTGTTGGGATAGACGGGCTCGGGTTAAGGTTGTTGGGATAGACGGGCTCGGGTTAAGGTTGTTGGGATACACAGGCTCTGGTTAAGGTTGTTGGGATAGACAGGTTCAGGTTAAGGTGTTGGGATAGACAGGTTCAGGTTAAGGTGACCTTGCTCTACAGACAACAGAGAATGGGGTGATGACCGAACAAAATGACAAACAGGATCAAGATACCATGGTGATGTGGGCAGCCCATTCAGCAGGTTAAACCCCAACGGGGATCCTGTAATTTGTTTTCAGTGAAAACCTTAGCTTCTGCTCGTAAAAACCACCTTATAACAAAAAAGTAGACAGCAGAGAGGAAAGGACAACTTTTCGCTTTTTAGAAGCGAAATAGCAAAGTTCTGTAGAAAAAGGAACATCTGGCCAGCTTTCCTAGATTGTAGAAATTTTTTTAAATCGCTAAACTTTCAACAACAACAAAAAATTAAAACAGTCCGGCTGGTGTGGCTAAGTGGTTGAGCACTGACCCATGAACCAGGTCACAGTTTGATTCCCGGTCAGGTCACATGCCTGGATTTTGGACTCCATCCCCAGTGTGGGGCGTGCAGGAGGCAGCCGATCCACAACTCTCTCATCACTGATGTTTCTTTCTCTTTCTCCCTTTCCCTTCCTCTCTGAAATCAATACAAATATATTTTAAAACAGTAAGTCAGTGGGTAAAGGGAGGAGGATAGTTACGCTGGGAAACGAGGCGGAGGGAGGTCCCGTGGCCGGATGTGCCAGGGCAGGGAGGGTAAAACAGAGGTTACCTATTCTCAGCCCCGGTGAGCTCTGCTCACAAGGCTAGGAGTCTGCCCACCGCGCCCCCCCCCGCCCCCCCCCGCTGCCAGACGGCCCAGCGCCTGCCAGGAGAGCCGGCCAGCTCCTTGGGTTTCCGGCTGCGGCGTTGGCATTGCTCCTTCTGCTGGCAGTTGCTCACGTTCACCATGGCCTGCGTGCCCCGCACCTGCGCCTGTGCCCTATGTGTACCGCATTACCCCGTCGCAGAGGGTGCCAGTCATGGCTGCAGAGGTGGACCTGGGCCGGCGCTAGCGCCGCAGAGGAGGCGGAGCAGGTCCCGCCCACAGGCCGAGTCCCGCCTCTAGACCAGAGAAGGAGCCACTGCCTTTGGTCCCTGCTTAGGAAGGACAGGATGGCGCAGGCTCCCTGGGTGGGCAGGGGACAGAGGGCTTCCCAGCAGCTCCTGCTCCCCCCAAGAACACAGAATCTCATCCTCACGACCCGAATACCCTCTCTGGTTTGTAGTTTCCCATCTAGAGCCTTCGATCTCCAGCCGGATAAAGGAAGCCGTTCCAGCCCTGTCTGGGGCTCGGTCGTGTGGAGCATCGGCCAGTGCACCCAGAGGTTGCAAGTTCCACGCCCGGTCAAGGCACAACCCAGGTTTCATGTTGGGTCCCCGGTGGGGGCACATCCGGGAGGCAACTGATCGATGCTTCTCTCCCTTCCTCTCTTTCTAAAAATTAGTCAAAAACATATCCTCGAGTGAGGATTTAAAAAAAAGGCAAAAAGCAATTCCAGCCCTTTGTGGCCCAATGAGAAACACGGGAGGGCTGAGGAGAGGCGAGGGCGTAGCAGGGGGGGAGGGGAGGCGGGGCCCTCGCGGCTGACTTACCGCCTTCTGGCTCCCTGTGCTGTCCGTGAGCAGCCACTCGATGTCCAGGGCGCCTTTTTCTTGCAGCCCCAGCTGATGGTGACAGGGCAGAGTGACCTGTTCCTCGGCCACTTTCTTGATCTCAGTGTAAGCCCCCAAGGCTCCGACACAGCAGGACACTGCAAGAGGAAGCCGGGGTGAGAATCCAGAAGCTGCAGCTGCATGGCCATGTGTGGGAGCAAACGGGCCAGCAAGCCGGGGCTGAGAGAGTCCTAGACCAGAAGTGCTGAAGCCCAGGGCCTCAGGCTGGCTCCTCCATCCTATCACCCTTCCCTGCACACCCCCACCCCCAACTACTCCTACCTTAGGGAGTTTTTCCGAACAATGAAATCACTCGGGTCAACAATACTGGTGTTCGTTTTTTCTCTCCCCTGCTAGCAGAGGCTCCAATAGGACAGAAACCGAAAGGGACAGCAGGGTTAGCGTCCTCCCCAGCACAGGCGCTGGCTCCCAGCTCACCCTTCAGGGCCTTTCGGAGCCAGGGGACCTCGGGACTCCTGAGGAGGTGCAGGCATGCCCCCCGGGAGCAAGTGGGCTCTACAGCAGCCCCTGCTTCCTTACAGGTAACCTCCTCTCTTGTCCTCCCAGCTCTGTCTTCCAGTCTGTATGCTCTCATATCCTGTGGTTTCAACCCTTTCTATTCAAAGCAAAATTCTGAGTTAGCACATTAGGATCCCATCCCTCCATTGATCCAATACCCATTTAGCCCACAGGCATTCGGCCACTTTGGCCTTCTTTCCTCTAGCTTCTGTCTTTGCAGGAATGACGTCCTGTCAGAGGCGTGGGCCTCCTGCTCGCCTCTCTCCTTCCTGTTGATCTTCGCTGGGGCTCTGGCATTGCTGGCTGTTAAATTTACAGAATTGATGACCAACGAATTGCTGTGATGAAACCCCACCTAGATTCTAGGCCTGATGTGTCTGGCATTCCAGGTGTGCCTGATCTCTGGATCTTCCTTTATCTCCTTACACGGTAATAACGAAGCAAAGCGTGCCCCAGTGGTTAGCTCAGTGGATAGAGCATGGGCCTGAGGACTGAAAGGTCCTGGGTTCGATTCTGGTCAAGAGCACATGCCCAGGTTGCAGGCTCAATCCCCAGTGGGGGGCATGTAGGAGGCAGCCGATCAATGATTCTCTCTCATCATTGATGTTTCTTCTCTTTCTCTCCTTCCTCTCTGAAATCAAATATATATATATATATGAAAAGAAAAGCGTGGCCCTGTCGGCGTGGCTCAGTGGTTGAGTATTGAACCAGGTTGCCTATGAACCAGGAGGTCATCGTTAGATTCCGTCAGGGCACATGCCTGGTTGTGGGCTCCATCCCCAGTGTAGGGCGTGCAGGAGGCAGCCCATCAGTGATTCTGTCTCATCACTGATGTTTCTATCTCTCCTCTACCTTTCTTTCTTTGAAATAAATTTTTTAAAAAATTTTAAAAAAAGAACACAGTGTGAAATACGATCTCTTTCAAGCCATTCGCGATGCAACATTAAACAACCTCCAAGTTAAAACAGCCCGAGGGCTTGTGTGAAGTCCTTTCTCCTGCAGCAAAATCGCTGCCACCTGAGAAGGGCTTTCAGCACTAAAGCCCAAGGGTCATGACCAACGGAAGCATATAAACGACCTCTCTTAGTCCGTGTTCATTTCCCAACACGACGGGCAAGAAATCTGTGGGGCAGGGAAGGGGCCGTGTTCTCGCTGCAGGAAGGTGAAGTGAGGGAGATGAGCAGGGCTGGCTGGGGGGAGCCCTCAGCGGCTCCATCTCCGAGCACAGCAGGGGGTTCCAAGTTCCCCGGCAAAGAAGGGAGCTGGTGGCTTGGCTGAGCGGAGGGGCAGCCTCAGAACCACCGGACAAGCCATTGCCGGCCTCACTGACGCTCTCAACCATGTTTCTGTTTGGACCTCGGCACTGCAATGGGAGTGGCCACCACGTGAGCACGACGCATGGTTGGCCTGGAGAATGAACACTCAAGTCTATGAAGAAACGATTACTCTCCAAGTGTATCGAGGACGTGCATAAAGGGAGTGAGCCACGCGCCAGTGTCACAGAGCTGGGAAGCGACAGCCGGGCTCCCCCACACCTGCCTCACTGCCACGCTCACGCAGGACAGCCCTGCTGTGCACGCGTGTCCTGTCTCACGTGGCTTCCCGACACCTGGCGCTCCCACTAGCCAGGAAGCGCCTTGACATTAAGCACCACTCACCACCGCCTCCCACGGCCCCCAGCCCTGGGCCTCACACACTGCAGGTGCCTAATATTCATCAGAGGGATCTGCATCTAAGCCATGCACTCACTGCACCAGTGAGCAGGCTGGGGCGCACCTCCTGCACCTCCTTCGGTGGTAGCAATGACCGTCTACGCCCACCCTCCCGCAGTCACCATAAAGCAGCCGCGGAACAGCAGGGAGATGAGCTGGTGTGCATGGGACTAAGCTAAGCTTATGAGGGGAGCTCTGGCTTCTGTCCCTGATCACTGAACACTAGACACAGCAATGCTCAGATGAAACCAGCATCCCACAGCCCTGGCAAAGCTAAAGGACCCAGCTCCAAGTTGGAGCACACAGTAGGCACTTCCTATACAATGAATAAAGAAATGCAAGAATCCGTTATGAAAGTTGCTGACTTGAGCCACTAGAGGGAATCAAAGACTCAGGTTTGGTCGATGAACACGGGTGTGTGTGTGTGGAGGGGGCGGGGGGGGGGGGGGGGGAGGGAGTGCTTTGCCAGAGCGCCAAGCTCTATTTATACCTTCCCCAGAGTTAAATAAGGCAGTGCAGGGCGGCCTCTCCCTGATGCAAGTGATGTCACCGAGACAGCGAGCCTCAAGGTCAGTGCGGCACCTCTGCTCTTCGCTGTGCCTCCGCTCCCCGGGCTCAAGGAGGCCACTGGGATCCCTGAAGATTTCTCAGGCCCTTCTGTGCTTTCTAAACCCACACCCCTGGCCTGTAGAAATGGACAGGGCCCTGGGTTCTGCATGTAACCTAGCGTGGCAATGCTTGGGGGGCTCCTGCGCCTAGGGCTCCCCTAGTGGGTAAGTGGAAGGGACAGTCTGCACCCCTGGGGGCCAGCCTTGGGTCCCCTGGCATTCAGCCACTCATCTTCATTAGGAAAGCCCTCAAGTTCATCAAGACTTAATTAGGAGGAAACTACAGCCTGGAGAATTGAAATGTCGAGGCACAAAGCTAGTTAGTGGTAGAACCACGAGTGTCAGGGATGCTTAGGGAACAGTCCCCACTGGGTGTGAGGGACGCCTGCAGCCTTTGATGGCGGGGGAGGGGGGAAGGGGGGAAAGGGAGGGCTGGAAGGCGGCAGCACACACACGTCTCCACACGCATAGTGCAGCCTAGAAGCTGTGGGCCTCCCTGTGTGCACCTCAGGGGGGTAACAAAGGGCCTGGGGAGCTGGGAGAATCCCCTCCCTGAACCTCAGTGTTCCACCTGCAGAGTGGGAATTGCATGGCCTGAGGTGCAGCGCCAGGTGAGGGCACGCGGCATCTCCAGTAAAGGCGCCTCCCTGTAGAAGAGCCCTTCTCAGGACAAGCCTGCAGTCGGCGGCAGAGATTAACTGAAGGCTTCTCTCTAAGGGGCATTTACCTTTCCTAACGATTCTCTGGAACTTCACGACCTCCTTCAAAGACATGGGGGCAGAAGTAACCTTTTTCACACTCACATTTTTATATAACTGAGTCACATATTTTGAAGAATTCATTGAGAAGATAATGGTAAATTATTAAAAGGCGATTTCTATCACCAGTTGACTATTTCATTCACATTGAAACACGCATAGGGAAGTGTTTTAAGCCTTTGTGTGCACAGAGCTAGGCTGGCCTGCTGTTGTGGCCAGGAGGTGTCTGCGGGCCCTTCTAAGAAGTTCACTTAGTCCAACTTAACGCAGCCTCCAGCCTCCATGTACTGATGGGCACTGTATGCAATTCAAGATGCAGCATGAAGCACTAGAAAGAGTATGAGCGTTGGAGTTAGATAGATGTGACTTTAACTAGTGGCCAAAAGACCAGTGGATTCCCTGACCACTCTAAGTCTTTTTCCTTCTTTGAAAAATGAGTATAAGAACATCCACTGTGAAAGATTGGTGTAAGGATGTCTGGCACTGGCACATGGTATACAGTACATTCTCAAAATGGTAATTATTATTGACAATAACTGTACACACTGTACTTTGAAAAACAAGAAACAATATGCTGAGGAGGTGAAGCAGAATTGTGAGAAGTTTGAAAGGCATTTTGCTTGACAACTGGTAATATTTGGCCGTATTGGCTTTATCTATCTAGCATCTATTTAGCTATCTATCTATTATCTATCTATCTATCATCTATCTATCTATCTATCTATCTATCTATCTATCTATCTATCTATCATCTATCTATCTATCTTCTATCTGTCAATCATCTATCTATCTATCATCTATTTATCATCTATCATCTATCTATCATCTATTGCAGCACTAAGCGTAGTTGAATGTAAGTTGCAGACAGCATGACCTTTACCTCTAAATGTTGCAAGAGGCACCTCCTCAAAGCAAGCTGCTCTTCCCACAACCATATCCTGACCACACCCAGGAGAGCGGATCATCTTGTACAGAAGAGCATTTCTGACAAGAGTGTGAGGAAGACTCGGGGGTGAGACTGACCAGTTCTGGGACGGGAGAAGGGCTTTTCCTGCACAGAGTGCGGGAAGGAAGAAGCGATCTTGGTGAAGGAGCAGCTCGAGCAGATGGGCAGCCTCTGCCCTCCCCTGCCCGCAGCCTCTGCCCTCCCCTGCCCGCCGCCCTCACCGGGAGCTAGGGAAGTTTCTCTTCCACATCTTTCCTTCCTGGTCAGCCCCAGAATAACTCTAGTCTTCTCTCTGAAGACTTTATGACGTCTTCAGAAAAGAAAAACCACATTCAACCCTGGCCAGTGTGGCTCAGTTGATTGGAGGGTCATCCTGTGCATGAAAAGGCAGCAGGTTCGATCCCCCATCAGGGCATATACCGGGATGCGGGCTTGGTCCTTGGTCAGGGAATGTTTCTCTCTCCCATCAATGTCCCTTCTCTCTCTCCCTTCCTCTCTATAAAACATCAATAAGATTTAAAAACAAGTGAAAAACCACGTTCAGTATGACCTGCTAAAGGACAGATACATTGGGATGTCTTCTCAAACGCATGTTTGATACTTAGAGAAAGGCTAAAGCTAACAAATGAAGCTTGCAGATGATCAGTGGGACTTAGACATCGGGGAATCGTGTGGTGACTTGTTATTTTTCCCCAGGAGGGAGCATTTGTTCCCAGGGCCCCTAAAATTAATGGTGCAGGTCCATGGTGGCAGCCTGGGCCTCAGACTCCGGGGGGAGGGCGAGCAGATACTGAGCTTCCTCCCTATTCCCTTAGAAGGGGAGGGGAAACGGGAGAGCCCCAAGCTGACGGAAGGGTCAGAGCCCTGAGCTGACAGAGGTCTGGAGCCCTGAGCTGACGGAGGTCTGGAGCCCTGAGCTGACGGAGGGGTCGGAGCCCTGAGCTGATGGAGGGTCAGAGCCCTGAGCTGATGGAGGGGTCGGAGCCCTGAGCTGACGGAGGGGTCGGAGCCCTGAGCTGATGGAGGGTCAGAGCCCTGAGCTGATGGAGGGGTCGGAGCCCTGAGCTGATGGAGGGGTCGGAGCCCTGAGCTGATGGAGGGTCAGAGCCCTGAGCTGACGGAGGGGTCGGAGCCCTGAGCTGATGGAGGGGTTGAAGTTTTTAGACTAAACACAGTGCATAGGATGACACCCACCCAACTGAGCCCCACCTGCAGGGCATACATTTTTATTAATTGGTTTTAGGGAGAGAGAGAAAGAGAATGATCAATTTGTTGTTCCAATTATGCATGCATTCATTGGTTGATTCTTGTCAGTGCCCTGACAGGAGGTTGCACCTATGACCTTGGCATATCAGGACGATGTTCTAACCAGCTGAGCTACCAGCCAGAGCGTCAGCATTACTCTTTTTTTAAAAAATATATATTTCATTGATTTTTTACAGAGAGGAAGGGAGAGGGATAGAGAGTCAGAAACATCGATCGGTTGCCTCCTGCACACCCCCCACGGGGATGTGCCTGCAACCAAGGTACATGCCCTTGACTGGAATCGAACCTGGGACCCTTCAGTCCGCAGTCTGATGCTCTATCCACTGAGCCAAACCAGTCAGGGCGTCAACATTACTCTTAAACACCGTCGAGGTTTAACATCTTTGAAAGAACTAAGAGGAAATGGTCCATGCAACTATAGTGTGTTTTCCTATCTGGGGATGTTTAATCCACAAGGGGGCAGAATTTACTTAGAGAGGATTATGCACACCTGACTTTTATATATATATATATATATATATATATATATATATATATATATATAGAGAGAGAGAGAGAGAGAGAGAGAGAGAGAGAGAGAGAGAGAGAGAGATTTTATTGATTTCAGAGAGGGAGAGGGATATAGAAACATTAATGCTGAGAATCACTGATCGGCTGCCTCCTGCACACCCTCCACCGGTGATCAAGCCTGCACCCTGGCATGTGCCCTCATCAGGAATCGAACGGTAACCTCCTGGTTCATAGGTCGACACTCAACCACAGAGCCATGCTGGCTGGGCAAGCCTGACTTTTAAAACTCTGTCCCAGATGACTGAGAGGGACTGAGGAATCAGCAAAAGAACTTTTAAGATCCCTTGGCTCTCGAAGTTTGGTCTTTGTTCTAGGCCAGTAACTTCCTGAATTACAAAATCGTGAATGGCTGGTGTATGTAGTCTACAGTCTCAAGCTTGGGAAGGCTGGTGGAAGATCATTGTCTACTCTCAGGGAAATTTCACTTTTAAGCCTAGTTTGCTGAAGTTTATGAAATTATTCATATTCTCTTATTATCACTATAATCTGAAATCACAGTAACGATCTTGACAGGCCTGTTGGCATGAACTTTTTTTATTATAAGATGTCATAGGTCATGTGGGGGTACGGATTTCTATAGTATTCCCTCGACACTTCAGGTTCCAGGTGCCACCAACAGGAGCACTGACAAAACAGCTGCACCAGGGGGCGTAGTGAGGAGTGTGCATTGTTCAGTGAATGTGAGTGGCACTCACATCCTGTCACCACACTGGGTGCTGCTGGGGACACACGAGGAATGACATTGCCCTTTGCCTATGAAGAAGTCGCAGTCATAGAGAAACAAACAGTGATTCAACAAACACTGCTCAAGGCAGTGTGTGGTCAATATCAACGTGAGGGGCAGCAAGGATCCCAGAGAACGGTCCCCATGGTGACGGGATGGCAGCTGGACATGAGGGGACGGCTGCAGAGACTGGGAATGGCAGTCTGACTGCTCAGGAAACCAGCAGCTAAGCGGACCTCAGCACTTGACAGGTTGGAACATCACCATGGGCCTTAGTCCTGACGAGGTCTCACAGACTGACCAGTAATATCACACAGTCAACATGTCAGCTGTGTCACTGTCCTACAGAACCGGGGTTGACCGTCTGGGAGTAATGTTTGCTTTTTCAATCCTCACCTGAGGATATGCTTACTGACTTTAGAGGGAGAGGAAGGGAGAGAGAGATAGACAGACACACACACAGAGATAGAGATAGAGAGAGAGAGAGAGAGAGAGAGAGAGAGAGAGAGAGAGAGAGATATCAACTGGTTGCCTCCCACACGTGCCCCCACTGGGGATAGAACCCTCAACCTAGGTATGTGCCCTGACTGGGATTGGAACCTGCAATCTTTTGGTGCACAGATGACACTCCAAACAACTGAGCCGCCTGCCAGGGCTGGGCTCATGTCTTATTCTGGTATCTCCAGTAATGACTGTCAGGGGGAGGACACTGATCTGGTCCACAGGGATCGCTCTACTATCCAGAAATACACCCTTTATGCCTCAGAATTCTGTCCTCAGTAATATGCTAGGACAGGTCCATGCATGCACCCATGTTCACATATGTAAGAAAACATACACACAGCTGTCTAGAGACCCTCACAAGCATGCCTGTGTCAGCGCACAGAGGTGACAAGAATGTGTGCCTTTGATTCCGAGACTCTGAGAGCTAGATCCCTCACTAACCTATTTCATTGACATGTCTATTTATAGCCTCTGTCTCATTCCAAATGCCTCATCGCTTTCTACATCTAAATCTTTTATTACCTTCTGCAGAGAGAGGGAACAGAGGGGAGAAATTAAACATAGACACAGGCTTACTCCCCAGAGGGCAAGCATCCATTTTTAAGGATTCATGGGAATTGAGATTTCACTGATAGTTAAAACCCACTGATAAAGCCTCATTTCAGCCTCTAACTTTGTACTTCCCCCTTCACCTTCCACTGTTTGTCCCTTTGAAACAAACAAAATGATAGGTTGTACAAATGCATCATCCAACATGTTTACCCTCGATGTAGTGATAATGGGCAATCAATTTTGAGCGCTTGTTATGTGCATGGTTCTTCTTGACTTAGA
Organism: Myotis myotis; assembly: GCF_014108235.1. Lineage (NCBI taxonomy): Eukaryota > Metazoa > Chordata > Mammalia > Chiroptera > Vespertilionidae > Myotis > Myotis myotis. Next base: position 23,028,424 of record NW_023416325.1, on the reverse strand, counting down.
CTCATTTCCACTTTTATCTCCTCACCAAGTGTGGGAGGTGAGCAGTCTCCTCACTCTCGTTTACAGGCGGAGACACGCGGATGCAGACGGACTTGCCGTCCGAGGTCACAGCTGGTCGGGCGCAGAGCCACGATGCCAACGCAGCCACTTCTGCCCCCAGCCCACGCCCTCAGCAGCGTATCACACTGACTCGCTCTCCGTCTGTTTAACAAACTGTTATCGACCTAGAGTTATGCTGGTGTTCTTGTGGGTTCCCTTGGAGCTTCTCATCGTTTTCCCCTCTTGATCACACACAGGAAAGCTGTTAAAGGTCCAGACAGTGTTACTCCGGGAGGAAGGGGTGTAAGTAGAAGGAACACGTGGAGGTTTCGGAGGGGCTGGCTGTGTTCCGGTTCTGGATTAGGTGCTTATTACGTGGGTATGTTAATTTTGTGACATTCATCAAGCCTTATCCTTATCATTGTGCATTTTTCCGTGTGTATATTATACTATTTATTATGTATTGCTGCGTAACAAATTGTCCCAGAACTTAGCATTTCAAAACAACGAACGTACCTTTTTTATGTGTACCTTGTTACCAATCTTTTATTTTTTAACTTATTTAAATAATATTTTTCTTGTTTTTTTTTAAATATATTTTTTATTGATTAAGATATTACATATGTGTCCTTGTCCCCACGTTACCCTCTTCCCCCCCCCCCCCCGCTCATGCCCTCACCCCCCCCCCCTTGTCCATGTCCATTGATTAGGCCTATATGCTTGCATATAAGTCCTTTGGTTGATCTTTCCCCCTTACCCCCACCCTCCCCTACCTTCCCTCCAAGTCCCGACAGTCCAATCAATGCCTCTCCGTCTCTGGATCAGTCCTTGTTCATCAGCTTATGTTGTTCATTATATTCCACAAATGAGTGAGATCATGTGGTATTTATCCGCTCTCCAGTTCCATCCATGCTGTGGCAAATGGTAAGAGTTCCTTTTTCTTCTTCCTCTTCTTAAAGAATACCTTTCAGCATTTCAGATAATGCTGGTTTGGTGGTGATGAACTCCTTTACTTTTTCTTATCCGTGAAGCTCTTTATCTGACCTTCTATTCTGAATGATAGCTTTGCTGGATAAAGTAATCTTGGTTGCAGGTTCTTGCTATTCATCACTTTGAATATTTCTTGCCAGTCTCTTCTGGCCTGCATGGTTTCTGTTGAGAAATCAGCTGACAGTCGTATGGGTACTCCCTTGTAGGTAACTGACTGTCTTTCTCTTGCTGCTTTTAAGATTCTCTTGCCGAAACCGGTTTGGCTCAGTGGATAGAGCGTCAGCCTGCGGACTGAAAGGTCCCAGGTTCGATTCCGGTCAAGGGCATGTACCTGGGTTGCGGGCATATCCCCGGTAAGAGATGTGCAGGAGGCAGCTGATCGATGTTTCTCTCTCATCGATGTTTCTAACTCTCTATCTCTCTCCCTTCCTCTCTGCAAAAAATCAATAAAATATATTAAAAAAAAAAAAAGATTCTCTCTTTATCTTTTGCTCTTGGCATTTTAATTATGATGTGTCTTGGTGTGGTCCTCCTTGGATTCCTTTTGTTTGGGGTTCTCTGCGCTTCCTGGACTTGTAAGTCCATTTTTTTCACCAGGTAGGGGAAGTTTTCTGTCATTATTTCTTCAAAAAGGTTTTCAATATCTTGCCCTCTCTCTCCTTCTGGTACCCCTATAATTCTGATGTTGGTACGCTTGAAGTTGTCCCAGAGGTTCCTTACACTATCTTCATATTTTTGGAATCTCTTTTCTTTTTTCTTTTTCGGTTGGGTATTTTTTGTTTCTTTGTATTTCAAATCTTTGACTTGATTCTTGGGATCCTCTTGTCTACTGCTGGATCTCTGTAAATTATTCTTTATTTCAGTCAGTGTATGCTTAATTTCTAGTTGGTCCTTTTTCATGTCCTCCATGGTCTCACTATACTTATTGAGGGATTCATTAAATTTATCGGCGGTTTCCATAAAATTCTTGAAAAACCTTATAAACGTGGCCTTGAACTCTATATCCAGTCGTTTGCTTTCCTCCATTTCTGCCATTTGTGACCTGTTTCTTTGTCTCCGCATTTTGGCAGCTTCCCTGTGTTGATAGAGTGGCCCTGCGTGCCAGGTGTCCTGTAGGGCCCAGTAGCTCAGCCTCCCCAGTTACCTGGGGTGGACACTCTTGGTGCACTCTTGGTGCCTTGGTTGTTGTAGAATCACTGGGAGGAATTGACCTCCAGGCCAATTGGCTGTGAGAATCAGCTGTGTCTAAAGTGGGAGAACTTCTGTGCTGAAGACACCCTTCTGGGGCAAGACTTGCTTCAGTGGGGCTTTGGTGCTCACTGAGTCTGCTCCCTGAGTGTGTCCCTTATGGATCTGAGGAGTTGCCGTCTGGATGGTCCCCCTCTGACCACTGGGTACAGTGGCTCCTGGATCTAAGGAGGTGCTAATTCAGCCTCTGCCTGAGACCACACAGCAGGAGCCACGAAGAGGCTCAGCTGTGAAGCAATGCAAGCCGCTGCGGGGCCTTGGGCCTTCTCTTGGAAGTTCCGGGTCTGCCTGGCTCGGCTGCAGTTAGGTACATTCACATGCAAAAGCCTCTGCCGCAGCCTGGGTGGGGCGGGGTCTCAGGGAATCAAAGGGCGGAGAAAGCAGCTATGGCCGATTCTCCGCCCGGAGTCGCGAGTCTCAGTGTCCCGGTAACGGCTGCAAGCACCTCTGAGGGAAAGCCGCCCTCAAGTTCGCCCGCTGCCGGACAGACCAGCCTCTCCCCGTATGAGTCCTGGGTCCCCAGAGACTTCCCGGAACCGGAGTTCAGAGCCTTCGGGAGCTTGTGATTCCAAAAAGACAGCCGCGTCCTCAGGCGCCACCCCCTTTCCTCGCGCGCTCGAGCCGCCGTACCTCTGCACTTCACCTCCGCAGCGCCTCTGGCTCTCAGCGTGCTTTTCTTTCCTTCTAGTTGTAGAATTTACACTCAGCCAGCCTTCCTGTTGTTCTGGATGATGTTTGCTCAGTCCTTTGCGGTAATTTTCAATTGTTGTGTGAGGCGACAATTTCCCGGTGTTTACCTATGCCGCCATCTTAGTTTTTCCTTTCTTGTTTTTTAATGTCAACATTTTTATAATATTTTAAAATTTAATTTATTGGGGTGACATTGGTTAATAAAATTATATAGATTTCAGAGGTACAATTCTATAATACATCATCTGTATATTGCACTGTGTGTTCATCACCCAAAATCAAGTTTCCTTACATCATCATTTATCCCCCCTTTACTCTCTCCTACCTTCCTTCACGCCCTAAAAACATAGCTTATCTGCTAGTTTCTGTGGGTCAGGAATCTAAGCACAGCTTCGCTGGGTAGCTCTGGCTGAGGGTCTCTCATGAGGTGCAGTTAACTGTTGGCTGGGACTGTGGTCTTATCTGAAGGCTTAACCGAGGTGGGAGGAGTCCATTTCTAAGCTTACACGTCTGGTTGCTGGCAGGCATCAGCCCTCAGCCTCTCTGGGGCCGCCTCACCCTATGGCAGCTGGCTCTCCCTAGGGAGTAACCCAAAGGATTGAGAATCACTGTCTTACAGAATTAAAAATGCTTTAACCAATGCACTAGTTGTTTTGTAATTACAACATTCTTTAAGCGTAGATTCTGACAGGAATGTTTTCTGTTGTATAGAAAGGCAATAATAAGCTGGTACTACCACTTTTATATTTGTACAGCACTTTTCAGATTGCACAAATCTTTCCATACATATTTTGAGTTTCATTATGCAGAGTAAGTGGCAATTGAGGTTTAGCATTAGTATATCTGAAAGTTATAAAAATGCTTTATAACATTTAGCACTTATTGAGTGCTTACCATATGCCAATTACTGTATGTTAAAGGACATATATATGTATATATATTTTATGTACATATATATTTATACATAAAAATCCATATAATTATTTAACCCTACTAGGCAGGGTTTGCCTCAATTTACAGAGCAAAACCTAAGACTCAGAGAGGCTAACTAATTTGCTCAGACCTACTAGTAAGAGCCAACAATTGGTAGAATCAACATTTCAACTCAGACTTCAGACCTCCTATGCTCTACAAATGATGTAAATTATAATCTTCATAGCACGCTGGTAACAGATTTTCCTGGAATGCGCCGTGGGGAAATTTTTTGCCATCTTCATATTGGGAAGGGGAAGAATTATCTTCAAAGGTCATGGCAGGTAGAATGTGAAAAGCAGTAACTCCCCTACAGCATTTGTACCCAAAACTAAAGGACATGGCAGTCTTTCTTCTAAAGGCTGATTCTATTGACCTGTTATCATTTGGGTGAAGTGCTGGAATATAGTCTTACTGATATGTTCACAAAAAGATGACCATATTCATCATACCACACATTCATCATAACACAGACTCCTACAGGGGCTTTAAACACTAGTATATTCGAGACGTTCTCAAGGGCGTCAACAGCTTAACATGCTGCTTCCATCTAGCGGGTGAGCAGAGCTGTAATCAGGCTCAGCTCATGTTCATGAGAAACAGCTCCGAGCTTCTCTTCTCCCAGAGACATGAGGTCGATTAAAACCTGGACAGCGATCATTACCCTCCTTACTGATGTGCGCAGATAATCGCTCCACCAGACATCAGCCCCTCCCCTGAGGTGTCAGGGGCAGACAGCCTGCAGGCCTCCCCAACAGTCTCCATCCCTGCAGGCCCAGCCTCTGCAAGGGAGGCTGTGTCCTGCCAGGCCGGTTCCCCTAACTTGACTTTCTTCCTGTCATTCACCCACGCCCAAATGACTCAAGTGGCCGCCCCATGCTCATTTACTCATCTCCACTCAGTAATCATTCAAATGACCTAAGGCTGAGTCTCTGGCCTCCAGGGGACTGCCTGCCAGCTGACCTCTGCGTGTCCCCCTGCAGCGAGCAGGCTCTAGGCTGGCCGGCCTTCCTTTCTCTCTGCCTCCAGGCCCAGCGCACCGGCCGGTGCTCGTGGGAGGTGAGTGGGAAGAGCAAGAAGCCAGGAGCGCCGCATCACCTAAGATGGGTGATTCCCGCGTCCGGTTAATTACCAGCACACTCAGAGAGCGTTCAGACATGTTCGAATAATGTGCCACCAGCACATGGTGAACATCCACACGGAACGAAAAGGTAGACAGTGAGGAGTCAGTCTCCCCTGCGCGGGGCGCTGTTCCCCGCAACAGGAAACGGATGGACCCTCGCCAGTTCACCTGCTTTCTAGTTCTGTGTCTCACACTTTTTCTCCCTCTTTTTTTGGTTAATCCTCACCCGAGGATATTTTTCCATTGATTTTTAGGGAGAGTAGAAGAGGGAAAGACAGAGAGGAACATCAATGTGAGAGAAACACATGGATTGGTTGCCTCCTGCACAAGCCCGACCAGAGCCCAGGCTGGGGAGGAGCCTGCAACCAAGGTACGTGCCCTTGACCAGAATCGAACGCGGGATCCTTCTGGCTAGGGCTCTATATCTCACACTTGATTCAGGGTTCAACTGGGTAGAGAATTTTAGGTGGGATATACATTTTTTAAATATGTATTTTTAAATGTATTTCAGAGAGGAAAGGAAAGGGAGAGAAACATCAATGATAAGAGAGAATCATTGATGGGCTGCCTCCTGCACACCCCCTATTGGGGATCAAGCCCACAACCCCAGGCATGTGCCCTGACTGGGAATGGAACCATGACCTCCTGATTTATGGGTGGACGCTCATTCACTGAGCCACGCGGCTGGGCTAGGTTGGATATAATTTTGATTCAAATTTCAGATGGCGCTGCTCCATTGACTTCCAGCTTCCAGAATTAACATTGAGAAGTCTGATGTCACTTTCAATTCCAGCCTTTTAACTAACCTCTGGACATTTTTAGGGTCTTATTTATCTTCATTCATAGAGCTGTAACGTTTTACTATCATGGATTTTTGGTGTAGGCCTCACCGCCCTCCCCCCGCCCCCCATTTATTTTTAGGTTATTTAATCTGAAAACTCATTTCATTTAAATGTCAGGAAATGTTATTATGCTATTTAAAAATAATTCCATTTTCTCTTCTTCTTCCTTGTATGCATGCGTGTCAGATGTTGAACCTCTTACATGGAGCCCCTAATTGTCTTATCTTTTTTCTCATGTTGTTTGATTGGGTTGTTTTAAAAGTTTTTTCAAAGGATCTCTTGGCAGGCACTCTGTGGCAGCTGTAAAAATCTGGGATTCAAGTCCACGTGGCATACGCGCCTTCACAGTCCTGTAACCTCAGGCACGTTCCTTATCCGCCCTGTGCCTCAGCTCCATCATCTGCACGGGGAGATAACTGCCCAGTTCACGGGCTTTACATGAGGGTTAGAGCACGCTATGAAGATGACGTTGGCTTTACACATGACCAGTACATAGCACATGTTCTATATATATTGATCCTCACCCGAGGATATTTTTCCAGAGGGAAATAGCGACGTCAGAGAAACACATCGATTGGTTGCTTCCTGCCTGGAGGAGCCGGCAACCAAGGTACCTGCCCTTGACTAGAATCACACCTGGGACCCTTTAGTCCGCAGGCCGACGCCCTATCCACTGAGCCAAACCGGCTAGGGCAGAAATTTTAAAAATGTTTTTCTTTCTTCCTTCCGTTCACCAGACACGCTGTATCCAATCTCGGTTCAGGCTGGGAGAACATGAGCCAGTTTCCACTGAAGCGCAGGAACCCCTGGGGTGAAGCCGCCATGCCCAATGGAAATGAGCCCCAGCCTGCCCGGCAGGGCTCTGACCTCACCCTCCGCTCTTTTGCTGTGTCTGCAGCTTGGAAACCCCACCAGGGTCTGAGGCCTTCCTAGGAACAATATTTGGTTAAGTCCTTCATTTTCTGTGTCTTTAAAAGCCACTGTGGCTTTCAGCTTTTCTGGGCAGATCACATTGGACTCCAGCTTGACCTTCCTGGGGCCTGAACGCCACAGAACTCCAGCAGAGATCTGAGGATTCTTGCTCATGAGACATTGAGGGCAAGCCCTGTGGGGAGCTGCCCGGGCCTGCGGGCAGATTTCCTCCACTTCTAGCTGCCTTGTCAACCAGGGAACCCACAGCTGACCATGTGTGCGGTGTCAGCATGGCCCAGGGGCCCGGGGAAGATATGAGAGTAGGATTCACACGGGAGTCCCATGCCTGCCCTCAGGGAGCATCCAACATGTGATGTGAAAGAATCACATATTACCATCAGACGCCACAAAGTTGGCACAACCTGTGAAGCCACAGGAGCTCAGAGGAGAGGGCAGCCAATGGATGATGAAATCGGCGAAGGAATAAGACTCCATCTGAAGAATCAGTGTTTCACAGCCAGGGCGGTGACCGGGGGAGGGAGCTTCCTCAAGAAAGAGGGCAGGAGTGACTGCCAGAGGTTTGGGCAGGAGTGAATGATGACTCAAGGTTGAACTGCAAGGGAAAGAGAAGAGGAGCAGAGAGGAAGTGACCGTTGTAACAAGCTCGTTACTAATAATGAGAAAGCAGCGAAGGGGAGGCCCACACTCCAGGCAGGCCATCTGGGAGCTGCACCGGGAGGCTGCAGCTTCATCCCCAGGGACCCACCAGCCTCTCCCCTGCAGGGCCTGGGGGAGGGGACTGGACGAGATGAAGGTAGACGCAGGCCCAGTAACGCTGGGTGACGTAAGGAAAGTGCTTGCTGCCAGTCATACCTGGAGACAGAGACCCCTGGCCAGAATGGGCATGGCCATGCAAGCACGTGAACATTGGGGTACATAGTCCCCTAACCAAGGCACTGGTGCTCTGGACTCCTGCTGCTCCCGCTGCTCCTGGGCACTTGGCTTGTGACTCCTGCTGCGCTGACTCTGGGCTTGCGGGGCTCTTTGGGGCTCTTTAGCGCCTGTGGCCCACGGCATGCAGACCCCACATGCGAGGGACGGTGGCCTGCGGGGGACACAAGCTGAGCCAGCTGGTGCTGGGCTGGACCCGGCTCCCACAGGGACAGGACCCCCTGGACACGGGCTCTGATTCTCGCTCTGCTGAAGCCCAGCTGCACTGCTATGACGGGACGAAGGGGGCGGGGGGTGGGGGGGGGCTGTGGAAACCCAGGGGGAATTCCTTGGAAATACAGCTTCTACCCTGTCTCATCCTCCCTGGGGGCCTCTGAAATACTGGTTCCAGTGGCACCCCAAGAACCCCACTTCCACGAGCAACTGGGGAAATGAGCCCCTCTCTCCTCCATTAACAGAGGGAGGGAGTCATTTTTAAAAAATATATATATTTTATTGATTTTTTACAGAGAGGAAGGGAGAGGGATAGAAGAGTTAGAAGCATCGATGAGAGAGAAACATCGATCAGCTGCCTCCTGCACACCTCCTACTGGGGATGTGCCTGCAACCCAGGTACATGCCCTTGACCGGAGTCGAACCTGGAACCCTTGAGTCCGCAGGCCGACGCTCTATCCACTGAGCCAAACCGGTTAGGGCAGAGGAAGGGAGTCATTTGAGGTGAGATTTAGAAGAGAAGTTTCTAGAGAAAGCGCTTTCAGAACAGCTCTAGTCGTTTGCTGTTACTGTTTTTAGTTTAACAGCAGTCTCTTTTAACCCCGCTGAGAGGTTTACCATTCTTAGAGATCAACTCAGAGGCAGGCGGGGTTACTTCTGCTCCCACCTCCCCAACCCGTTTCATTTCCAAGCGTTTGGTGGGCTGTGGTGTCCCAGGTGGACGGTTGAGAGAAGGATTTATTGCATTTAGCACACAGGCCTATCTGGCAGCCGCGGCCTGAGTGCCAGGCCCCCCCGGCTGTGCCTCTCACGTAATCTAACACCCACCTGCCCATATCACTGTTCAGAATACCTGGTCCCACCATGTCATTCATGTCCATCACTCACTCAGTTAGTCCATGCTCCTGAGCACCTGCTCAGCGTCAGGCGCTGTTTGAGGTGCTGGAGCCCCAGCGGTGAACATGGACGCCCTCCTGTTTGTGCCCCCCGAGGGCCACGCTCACCCCCGGGGGCGATGGGCACTGCGACAAGGCCACGGAGGGTGACAGAATAACCACACAACCTGTATTTCCTTGGAGTGTTATCTTACTAAAAGGTAAGTAATTGAAAATGATGCTCTGTATTTAAAAAATATATGGAGTAGAATACAAACTTCATATGCATTTTTAAGCTGCAGCAAGACGTGAAAGAAATGCCCTAAGGCAGGCTGTTCCAGGCTACGTTCCCGAGCTCCCGGCGTGCACGCGTGCGCTGTCCTGCTTAACGACCTCCAGCGGCCGCCCCTCTGCCTGCCAGGTCAAGTGGAAGCTTCTTCGTGAGCACTCACGGTCTTCCGACGTGGTCCGAGACCACTTTCCCTGCGCCCACTCATATCAATGTTCCTTTCTCTCTCTCCCTCTCCCTTCCTCTCTGCCTAAAAATCAATAAAAACATATTTAAAAATTTAATTATCAATTAGCATTTTTCAAATTGAGCCATAGAGGTAGGAGGAACCCTGTGGAATGTCTGTGCTAAAAGCTAATTTTATTGAGCACTTGCTAAGAGCTCTATGAACATTATCTTAAACCTTACAACCACTCTATAAAATATTTGTACTCCCATTTTACAGATGATGAAACCGAGGCTTGGAGAAATCAAATAAACTGCCTCCGGAAATATAACTAGTCAGGGGCACAGGCACTTCTGCACCACAGGTTTGTCTTTGGAGTTTGTGTCCGAGCGTCACAGTGTTCGGCACTGCCTCTCACTCAGCCACTTCACCTTATCAGTCAGCAACCGTTGGTCACACGGGTGCAAGTGGATGGCAAAGTTAGGGCTGGAACCCAGGACACTGTTTTTTCCGGGAACTGTGTGTTACTTTAACTTCGAACCCAGCCCCACTCCTTTTCAACAAAACACTCATTTTTCCTTGTGGGGAGCTCAAGGCTCAAAATACTAGAGAAATAAATAGAATTTAGAGAGCCAAGTATTGAATTTCGCCTCCTGCTCTGTTTAGCAGTCAAAACCACTAAGCCACACCGAGAACGCTGCCCACACTCAGGCCAGGGCCCGTTAGAGCAGGATGGAGGGCAGCCCTCCCTCCTTAGGAATGCAGGTGGCGAGAAAGGGAAAGTATTAAAGGGGAAAGAAGGTAAAGAAAGTGGAGGGGGGGGGGGGGAGAGAACACTACATGGTATTCGTACCATCGCTAGGAGACTGGACCAAGATCAGTCCCACCCTCATGGCCACCAGGACCTCACAGGACACCCGGGAGGTGCTGGGAAGCGGCCAGGGCACCAGGCTCAGGAGCTTTGCGCAGCCCTGGGAAGGCGTGGCCACGTTAAAAGGGAAGAACCAGCTCTTCCGCTCACAATGTGAATAAAGAAGAGCGGGACGGGCTGGACGTGCCCACAGGGTGAGGAGGGAGAGGAGCCGCTCAGCAGCCTCCCTCACCCCCTGGAGCCCCTGAGCGATGCGCTCAGCCAGGCAGGAAGGCACCCACGCCCCCCGTGGCCTCTTCCCGTGGCCAGCATCCTCCCGGGTCCTTACCGAGCGGGAAAGGGAGAGCAAGCGTTTTGAAAATGGTTGGGAAAAGATAGTTCAGAAGCTAGGAAGTAATTATACACCTAAAACCCGGTGTGAGTTGCTTCTGAACAGCCCCTGGTACACAGGCCAGGTGACATGTAAGCACGGCAGGAGCTGTCAGAGCCCGCGGCCTTTGTTTCTGTCCCTCCAGCGGATTTTAAGTAGAACGTGCTGTACCGTCTTCTCTCGGCACCTGATGGGCACTGGTTTGAGGACCCCTCAGATATCAGAACCTTATCTAAAAGGGCACATAACCTGCACACATCTGCCCATATACTTCAATCACCTCTAGATTGCTTCTAATACCTTGGCAATGTAAAGTATATAAGTAGTAGTTATACTATATTCTTTAGGGAATAATGACAAGAAAAACCAGTCAGTACAGACCTAACACTTTTAACGCTAACTACTACCTTTTTTCAAATTGAGTCATAAAATGTATAGAGGTAGGAGGAAGCCTGTGGAACATTTATGCTAAAAGCTAATTTTATTGAGCACTTGCTAAGAGCTCTATGAACATCATCTTATTTAAACCTTACAACCACTCTATAAAGCAGGTACAATTTTTATCCCCATTTTACAGATGATGAAACCAAGGCTTGGAGAAATACAATAAACTGCCTGCGGGAATATAACTCGCAAGTGGCACAGAACTGTAGTATTGGAACCACGGCTTTTGTCCTTCAGCAGCAGTGTCAGTTCCCCCCAGTATCTTCCCGCTGCAGGTGCGTGAGTCTGTGGATGCAGAACACGCAGATGCAGGGCCGACTGTACAACATTCCACGACAGGGTCAGGTGATCATTTTTCCTTCCCCGAAAATAGTTTGATCATTTAGTTTTAGCTCTTTGTTCTCGCCCTCAAATATTTTTTATTTTTATTATATATATATATGTATATATATATATATTATTGATTTTTTTACAGAGAGGAAGGGAGAGGGATAGAGAGTTAGAAACATCCATGAGAGAGAAACATGGATCAGCTGCCTCCTGCACATCGCCCACTAGGGATGTGCCCACAACCGCGGTACATGCCCTTGACCGGAATCGAACCCGGGACCCCTGATTCCGCAGGCCAATTCTCTATCCACTGAGCCAAACCAGTCAGGGCGAATATTTTTAAAATATATATATTTTTATTGATTTCAGAGAGGAAGGGAGAAGGAGAGACTGAAACATTGATGATGAGAGAGAACCATCGACCAGCTGCCGCCTGCAAGTCCTACTATGGGGATGGAGCCCACAACCTGGGCATGTGCACTGATCGGGAATTGAACCAGTGACCTTCCGGTTCATAGGTCGACACTCAACCACTGAGTCACGCCAGCTGGGGTCCCTCAAATATTAAGGGTGTAGCTATTTCATCTGCCACACCTGTTCCATTAAGAAATATTTTCTGTTAGCCACAGAGGTTAGAACACAAATATGAAAAAGAATATTTTGAGTCTTGGAGGACATTCTTAATTCCTTGTAGTTTAGTTATATATATTTAGGGTTAGGAGCAAAACAAAACAAACAAATGGAAAAGAACAAAACGAGAGCAAAACGTACCTCCTCTGAACTCTGAGAGCAGCAGGTTTACCACAGTGTGGAGAGAGCTCACCAGAGGCTGGGTCAGACTGGCGCTCTGATGCTGCCCTTTGCTATGTGGCCTTAATTAAGACCCTGACCTTTTTAAAACTAGTTTTATTATCTGTAAATGCATAATAGTCCTCATTTCACAGGGCTAGTGTAAGGGTTAAATACAGGAAGGCCTGTTCTAATGCACGTAGCACAGGGCAGGTGCTGTATCTCAGCCGTGCTTATAAGGGGACAGAAGTAACCAGCCAGGGGGGACCTCTGAGGAGGAGCAGGCCGCCCGGCGCCCAGGCAGGGACCTGCTGGCACACACAGCAGCTGGTGGAGCACCCTGCAGGCGGGCGGCACTTACACCCTCCTCCGGCCGTTTCCCACGCCAGGACGCACAGCCGTGAATGGGCCCAGCCCTTAAGAAGGAACTCAGAAAAGAAATAGATTACTTTGGGGAAATGTCAAAGACAAATATGGTCTGATTCCACTTATATGTGCAACGGGAATCTGTTGGAGGGTCAATATGTAGGCTCTTTTCTTTTCTTTTTTTAAATATATATTTTATTGATTTCAGAGAGGAAGGGAGAGGGAGAGATAGAAACATCAATGATGAGAGAGAATCATTGATCAGCTGCCCCCCGCACACCCCCTACTGGGGACTGAGCCCGCAACCCGGGCATGTGCCCTTGACTAGAATCAAACCCAGGACCCGTCAGTCCGCAGGCTGACGCTCTATCCACTGAGCCAAACCAGCTAGGGCAAGGCTAGTTCTCTCGATAACATTTCCTCTCTCTCTGTGCTTTGAGGTTAATGTTGCCCACTAAGAGATTGCAGAGTAGTTGGGATGACCTGGGGACATGTTTCAGGGAAAGATGAGAAATGTATAGTGACCAACAGAACCTCATGGCTGGAGATGAGCTGGGAACACTGGGCAGGGCCAGACAAAAGGAGTGTGTGCGACGCCCTGAGGAGGTCAGTTCATCCTGATGCACAGGCCACGGGGAGCGGAGGCATGTGCACGCTGGGCTCTTTCATGCCCAGCTCACTGGCTAGTGTGGATGTGGCTGTAACGAACCTGGTTATTAACAACAGGAGGAAAGCAGGGGCAGGCAGACGCTATAGGCATGTTCTCTGCAAAGCACTGGGGGGAGGCGACCGGGCAAAGGAAAGACAGACACCCGCCCAATGACGCTGGGATGACTAGGACGGTACCTGCCTGTCAATCACACCCAGGACAGAGATGGTTGACCAGAACGGGCGTGGCCACTGCAAGCCCACAAAGATTCGGGGTACTTATTCTCCGGACAAAGGAGTTTGTTCTCTTATGCTCTTGGCTCCTCTGCGCACACGTGGCTCATGACTCACGCCTGGCTTCCCGGCATTCACCCTCAGGGCCCCCGGCCACGGGGACCCACCGCATAGAATAATGGGCCACAACTAGCCTGACGCTGGGCGGGACCGGCTCCAACATGGCAAGGAAAGGCTGGACGCTGGCTTGCTTCTAGCTCGACGGAACCCCAGCGACACTTCCTCTAGGACTGGACTCAGGGAAATGGGACTTCAGAGACACAGGGATTTAGTTCCACGCAAATAAAAATCACCCGTTCTCCCGTGTGAGTCTCAGAAAATTCTTTTGCTCGGGATCTCATGAGAAGTCCTCCTCACCCCCCTCCCCAGCAGCACCCAGTGGGAAAGAGGACCCCCACTCTTTCCAATATCAGCACAGAGACTCCGTTAGCAGTGTGAAGAGCGGACTGCGGGGAAGGCGCGGTTCCGTGAGGCCCGTGCAGGAAGTCCAGGAGTAGCAGTACGCAACGTCACTGGTTTTCATCCTGTGAAATGTTTCTTTATCCTTATTCACTTTTTAAAAATATTGTTTTTTTTATTGATTTCAAGAGGAAGGGAGAGAGAGAGAGAGAAACATCAATGATGAGAATCACGGATCGGCTGCCTCCTGCACACCCCCTACTGAGGATCGAACCTGCAACCAGGGCTATGACCTTGACCGGAATTGAACCTGGTCACTCTATCCATTGAGCCAAACCAGCTAGGGCCCCTCATTCACTTTGAAATAACAAAATTTCTGAAAAAGCTGTCAAACATCTTGGCAGGTGTGTGCTGACGCTGGAGAGTAAAGCTCTTCTGTGAGGCGGTCCCGGCGTCTGAGCTCCCCCGTGCGAGGTCCAGTCCTGAACGAGTGTCCGTCCCGGGTGTCCCCAGGTGTGTGCAGTCAGGTGACGGCCCACAGGTGTTTATTCTCCGTTGACAGGTCAGGCGGGGACCTGGGCCATTATTTCCAGGCAGTGCCTCCTGACATGCAGGCCCCAGGGCACGTGAGTCCCTGGCATCTCGCAGGAGCTAACAGCCTTGCTTTCTGCACCCACGGCGGCTCTGCCTCTTCCACGGGGAGGCCCCTGCCCTGTCAGCTGCGGGCTCTTCCTCTCTGAAGCCAGGGTGACACCCTCGAGCAATGTGCCTTTTCCTTGCAGACCCTTTACAGCTCCCGGGGGAGGCGAGGGCATGGAGGAGGAGGAGGAGGAAAGGCGGGCCGGGTCCCAGTGGGGCTGTCTGTCCTGGATAAAGTCTCACCAGAGGCCATGGCGCGCGTCGCTGTTTGCTTTGGCCTCGGGGTCACGTCTCCCCAGGGATCCGAGCAGCCGCGCTCCCCGCCCCACAGGCAGCCTGCAGCCTGTCGCCTCGGACTGTCCTGCGATTTCCGGATGGAGGGCAACCGGCTGCCCTGCCACCTCCCGAGGGGCCAGCGGCAGGGCTCCTGCTGGTGGGAGGCGCCGGGCTCCACGATGGAAACCACATGTGCGGAGGCTGGGCCGCGACCCAGGCCCCAGGGAACAGGCTTGGACCTCGGGTTCCTCCCGTCTCCTTCCAGAGTCAGACCCCCTAAGGCCCAGACCACCAGCTCACAGAGAGCTGTGCTGGCTTTTTGCCTTGTTCTATTTTTCCCCATGTGACTTTGTCTTTCAGTTTGTTTCAGTGATGGCGAACCTATGACACGCGTGTCAGAGGGGACACGCGAACTCATTTTTTGGGTTGATTTTTCTTTGTTAGATGGCATTTAAATATATAAAATAAATATAAAAAAATATGTCTTTGTTTTACTATGGTTGCAAATATCAAAACATTTCTATATGTGACACGGCACCAGAGTTACTGTTTTTCAAAATGCTGACACGCCGAGCTCAAAAGGTTCGCCATCACTGGTTTATATGGTGTATCACGTTTATTGATTTGTGAATATTGTACCAGCCTTGCATCCCTGGAATAAATTCCACTTAGTCATGGTGTCTGATCTTTTTAATGTATTGCTGGATGCAATTTGCTAATATTTTGTTGAGGATTTTAGCATCTATGTTCATCAGGGATATTGGCCTGTAATTCTCTTTCTTTGTAGTGTCTTGATCTGGTTTTGGAATTAGGGTCATGCTAGCCTCATAAAAATTTCCTGGAAGTGTTCCTTCCTCTTGGATTTTTGGAAAAGTTTGAGGAGTAGAGGTGTTAGTTTTTCTTTGACTGGTCAAACTCCCCTGTGGAGCCATCCGGACCGGATTTTTGTTTGCTGGGAGTGTTTTGATTACTGCTTCTATTTCATCAGTTGTTATTGGCCTATTCAGGTTTTCTGATTCCTCCTGATTCAGTTTTGGGAGATTTCATTTTTCTAGGAATTTGTTCATTTCACCCACATTGTCCAGCTTGTTGGCATATAGTTGTTCATAGTATTTTCTTACAACTCTTTGTATTTCCATGGTGTCAGAGATTACTTCTCCACTTTCGTTTCTGATTTTATTTGGGTCCTCTTTCTTTGTTTCTTGATGAGTCTGGCTACAGGTTCATCAACTTTGTTTATCCTTTCAAAGAACCAGCTATTGGTTTCACTGATTTTTTTTTGTCTCTGTGTTATTTATTTCTGCTCTAATCTTTATTATTTCCTTCCTTCTACTTACTCTGGGCTTTTCTGGTTGTTCTCTTTCTAGTTCTTTAAATTGTAGGGTTAAATATATTATTATTAATTTTTCTTGTTTTTTCAGGTAGGCCTGTAGTGCTATGAACTTCCCTCTCAGGACTGCTTTTGCTGTGTTCCAGAGATTTTGGGTTGTTGTGTGTTCATTTTCATTTGTCTCCAGGACATTTTTTATTTCTTTCTTGATCTTGTTGGTAACCCATTTATTGTTTAATAACATGCTATCTAGCCTCAATGTGCTTGAATATTTTGGGGTGTTTTTACTGTAGTTGATTTCTAATTTCATTCCACTGTGATCTGAGAAGATGCTTGATATGATCTCAGTTTTCTTGAACTTGTAGAGGCTTGTTTTGTGTCCTAACGTGTGGTCTATCTTTGTGAATGATCCATGTGCACTTAAGAAGAATGTATATTTTACTGCTTTGGGGTGAAATGTTCTATAAATGTCAATTAAATCCATCTGATCCAGTGTATCCTTTAGAGTCACTGTTTCCTTGTTAATTTTTTGTCTGGAAGATCTATCCAGTGAAGTCAGTGGGGTGTTAAAGTCCCCTACTATGACTGCATTGTTGTCCATCTCTCCATTAAAGTCCTCCAGAAGTTTTATATATATATTTGGATGTTCCCATGGAGAGAATAAATTCCTGGAAGACAGGGACTTTGTTACCCATCTTTGTAGTTTTCACAGAGCCTACTTTCTGAAACAAACTGATTTAGGAGCTGCCGATCACAGTTATATCCCAAGGGAATAAAAGAACACAGGTCAAGTGATTCCAGTCCAGCTGGGCTTCTTGATAGATACTGGAGAGGAGAACGTCACACACGCTGATGTGTTTGGTCCTCCCATCTTATCGCACCACCTTCTACAGTCAGCCTCGTTCATTCAACAGGTGTTTGGGAACCCTGCGATGTGTCCAGCGGAGACACAGCATGGGGATGGTAACTGGAGGAGGACAAAAGGCTACCCAGGAGCGTACTGGAGAGGACTCTTGGAGCACTAATAGGGTGGGGCCATGGGCAGGAAACCACTGATTTCTGCCTAGAAACCTACTCTATGAAATAAGCTATTTCGCATCATCTGTGCCAATTCCCCAGCAATAAAGTCTCCATGTGAAAAAGGCCTGCAGTGACCACTTACTTTAAGATTTTTAGTTTTACTGAGAACTTCTTTCAGGGTGGGTTCACCTAATTGCATGTGAGCCTGCCTTAGGGACACTGTGAAGTCACTCACACTTGTCCTCAGCTCCTTTACATCTGGTTATTGTGCACTTTCCCTCTCCTGTGCCCGCGTCCCACCAGCTGCCTCTCATCCATCCATCATCCCATTCACTCAAAAGGTATACATTGTGCTTCTGACGACTGAAGAATTTTACTTTTTTATTGGGTATACAAATGAGTAACATGCTGTCACCTTCCTGGAGGAACTCATGGTCTAGTGGGAGAGACAACCATATAAGTACATAATTCTAGTGTAATTCAATAAGTGCATGGAGACCCACGTCAGAACATGGCTGCACAATGCTTTCGGTTCCTACTCACCAACGTTAGGGAGGAATCTGATGAATCAGTTCATGCTGAGATACAGGAGTCTGATGACAACCAAATGTGCTCCCCTTCCCAGGGGCAGGTTTGCTTATTTAAGAGCAGTTTTATTTTGAGCATGTTTATTAACCAAAACCAACCCAGGATGTCTGTTTAAACTTTTCTAGTTCTAATACCTTTCCCCTCTGTTCATCACTCCACCCCTGATCTCATCTCGAATAGCTCCCTGGTCCCACCTCGTTGCTCTCCAAGGCATCTGCCTAGAGCGCAGTTCTGATTTAGCCCTCATATCTGCTGGCCAAGCAATTTAAAGCTCTCTCCATCTCAATCTTCCCGTTCACAGAATGGTTAGAATGATGACCTGCTCATTTCGTTAAAGGTCTGTGATAATATTTATAAAAACTCCTAATAATTGTAAGGGCTATGCACAAACCTTATTATTGCCATTACTTCGCTACCATGTTGAAAAGTCTCCCATGAGAGAAAGTCTACCTGCAGCCCCGCCCTCTACACTCTGCTCTCAGCCGGCCTCTCCAGCTCTTCCCCCACAAAACCAATGCTCCAGCCTCGCAAGGTCGGTCTAGGCCAGTGGTCGGCAGACTCATTCGTCAACAGAGCCAAATATCAACAGTACAACGATTGAAATTTCTTTTGAGAGCCACATTTTTTAAACTTAAACTATATAGGTAGGTACATTGTTATTAACTTCATTAGGGTACTCCTAAGGCTTAGGAAGAGCCACACTCAAGGAGCCAAAGAGCCGCGTGTGGCTCGTGAGCCGCAGTTTGCCGACCACGGGTCTAGTCAAATCCTTGGAGCCTGTCTTCCTGGAGCCCCATCTGAGCCATTTGCCATGTCATTCCTTCCACCTGGATCGCCCTCTCCTTCTCCCCACTCTACCCTGAACTCTTCCCTTCCTTTCTGCTAGTTCAATTCCCACCTCTCCAGTAAAGCCTTCTTCATGCCACCCTGGTTCATGGCAATTTTACCTCCTGAGTTCCTGTCCACAGTCCACACACCTGCAGGCAGCATAGCAGCCTTCTGGGTGGATCTACGTAACTTTACACTGTGTGATTGTTCCTCCTCTAAACTAAATACCCTTTGTTTTGAGCTGAATTGTGACCCCCACCCAAATCCATATGTTGAAGGCCTAACTCCAAGCACCTCAGAATGTGACAATATTTGGACATAGATCATTAAAGAGGTAATTAAGTTAAAATTAGGGTGGAGCCCTAACCCAATAGGAAATTGGGAAGCAGATGCCGACAGAAGGAAGACCCTGTGAAGAGAGGGAGAGAAGATGGTCACCTGGGAACCAGGAGAGGGCCTCGGAAGACACCAACCCGTGGACACCGTGGTCTTGGACTTCGAGCTCCCAGAATTGTGAGAAAACAAATTTCTGTCGTTTAAGTCACCCCGTCTGTGGTCCTTTGTGATGGTGGCCCAAGCAGACTGGTGCCTGCTGCAGGGCAGCCCCTACGATTTTCCTCTGAAGCTCAGATTAGGGAAGAATTTGCCAAGTGTCTGGTCGTGTTCCCTTTGCCTCCATATGACCCTGTGTCTTTTCCTGCTGTATGTGATCTGGGTCCCACGCAGACTGTAAACTGCTAGCGTCAGGGCTACGCCTTCTGTGCTTACTCAGCAGGGCCGTCGGGGACTGAGCACAGAGGTTGTGTAAGAAATGCCTGATGGGGAAGATGTTGAGGAATGTTCCAGCCACTGGGCCGCACAGACTGCCCCAAAGGAAGCTCACTGAGGAATTTGTTCTTTATCCTAAAGGTTTTCTCTATAAAACTAAATTTCTTGTCATGAAATGCATCTGGCTGAGAGAGGACAGAGCAGTGACATTAGACGTAATTGACATTAGAGCGTCCCCCCGGCCGCTGTGGACGGAGCGCCCGAGGTTCGACTGTGTGCAGCCAGCATGGACATGCAACTCGCCCACCGGCCGGAACCTGCACGCCTCTCCTCTCCCCAGCACGGCACCTCCAGGGCTTGAGCAAAGAGCCTCCACTCTTTTCTCTGGAGGGGGAGAAGGCACAACCTGCTCATTTTCTCAGTTCCTTTGCTCTCCTGCCAGCTTCTCCTTTGGTCCTGCGGCCATGCCCACATCTATCCCCAGACACTTAGCTCTCCCACGTAAAATTTTGGCCCAAGTATGCGACATACAAAATCCTCTCTTCTTATGCCCAAGTTCAAGATCATGGTGTCCACCGGGTTGGTAGTTCAGCAGAGGCAGGCGGGAACGTTCCAAAGCAACTTTACTGTGAACTAAATCGGGAGCAGGCACTAACAGGAGCACAGAGCACAAGGACATCTGTGGAGCATTTGTTGTTAACCAACTGGCCCACCCCACCGGCTCACAGGTGTTATTCTTTCAACCTCTAGGCTGAGGAAATTCCTCTTTAATTCTTAGGCTTTTCTTTTTGATTCTTTTCTGATAAGGCATGGGGACTGGATACCTGTCCTTTCTGTCATCTACTGACCTTTTGCCAAAAGGTGGGTTGCTGGCCACCCCAGGATGACTATGGAGCCCTCATACTTCTCAGTTCCCCTTTTCCAGGGCATATGCTGACCTAGCCCTCACCCCTTCCATGTAGGTAGTCTCAAGACTGGCCCTTGCCCCTATCTTTTGCCTCTGACTTCCATTTGTCAATGAGAATCTGGTTTCTCTTTGTGAGTGGATCTGGGCCAGCAAACTTGAAGATAAAACTAGCTCCCTAGCTCAGTGTTCAGCAAACTCATTAGTCAACAGAGCCAAATATCAACAGTACAACGACTGAAATTTCTTTTGAGAGCCAAATTTTTTTTTAATATATTTTATTGATTTTTTCACAGAGAGGAAGGGAGAGGAATAGAGAGTCAGAAACATCGATGAGAGAGAAACATCAATCAGCTGTCCCCCGCATGCCCCCCACTGGGGATGCAACCGCAATCAAGGCACATGCCCTTGACCGGAATCGAACCTGGGACCCTTTAGTCCGCAGGCCGACGGAGAGCCAAATTTTTTAAACTTAAACTATATAGGTAGGTACATGGTTATTAACTTAATTAAGGTACTCCTAAGGCTTAGGAAGAGCCACACTCAAGGGGCCAAAGAGCCGCATGTGGCTCTCGAGCCGTAGTTTGCCGACCACGGCCCTAGCCCAATGCTCTCACTGAACGGCTCTAGGACTGACAGGTGTGCTGTCTAGTGGGACAGCCCTTTGTGGATGCCTCATAGGCAATGGCCTGTTCTGTGGTGCTTAGGGCCCACATCTGTGGGTTGCAGGTCTTGCCCATCTGTGCTATTCACATGCCTGGGGCTTGAGATGGTGTTTGTCCTGGAGTTACAGTGTTAGACGGGAAAGACCTCCGCTCTCCAGTGTCAGATGTCATGAGGTGTAGCACAGCAGGTCAAAAATAAGGTGACCACTTAGAACTGGGAAGTGGTCATTGGTTTGGAATCCAGAAGACCAGGTGGAGCCCCCAGTTCTCTCATTAACTTATCGGAATGACCTTGGATAAATCCCTTTCATCTTTCTGGGCCTTTAGAATAGTAATTACTTTGCTTTCCACTGAAATTATCACAAGTTGGTATAGAAACACTGGTGGTCTCTCATTGACTGGAAGTTCTGATAGGCAGTTATATATATATGTTTGTTGAATATAATGGGAAATGGAATATGTAGTTCATGTAGTGTGGTGATCAAAAGTATTTCAAAATGTGAGGCTCACTGGGAAAAAACAATAGAAAGAGCCTTAAAAAGTTGAGGACTATTACACTAGATGATACAGATGCTCCTCTGACAGTCTAGAATTCCCGTCATTGCACAAGGAAGTGTGTGAAGCCTAGGCAAGCAGTGAAGGTGGAAATAGCAAGGTGGTGAGAGACTAGGGAACGTCGGGGACGGAAAGAGTGTTTATTTGATGAGCAGTTGCAGCCAGCAAGTCTGTTCTCTCATGTAATATATTCACCCGCTGAGGAAGGTACTTTTATCTGATTGATGGGGCAACAGGCTCAGAGAGGCTTGCTTTTTGCGTAGCTTTCAAGGGGTGGAGCTAGGATTTGACATTATGAAAAACATAATATTCTTCATGCAGAGATGTGGTAGCCAGTCCCCCAACGGCCCCAATGACTCTTGCCTCCTGGCATTATAGTTCCTTCCTACACTCAATATGCCTGGCCTTTGTAATTAACAGAGTTTTGCAGAAATGACGGTGGGTGACTTCTGAGGCTAGACCGGAAAGACATGTGGCTTCCATCCTGCTCTCCTGGGCTGCCAGGCACTCTGGCCTGAGGAGGATGAAGCAGCTCAGGGAGCAGCCCACGTGGTCGGAGCCAGTACCAGGTAAGGATGCCACCTCGGAAGCTGTTGGGGACTGAGTTTGCTGGCACCTCACTCATGGACGTGTAGCCTCTGGAACCGTGAGGAAATAAGTGTCTGCCGTTCAAGCCCCCAGTCTGTGACAGGCTGCATATGCTGGCAGCCAGGCCCACACAGGGAAGGGGTTCTTCAGCCCAAGGCTGGAAACTCAGGGGCAATCCTGAGCCAGAACCACAGGAACTATGAAATCATGGAGGTTTCATTTCCTTAAGGCACTCAGTTGGATGGGGGGTGGGGCATTTCCTATGAGGCACAGCACAGCTGGAGGCGGGAGACTGACCAGGGGCTGAGCACCACCACACAGACAGCACCTCCCAAACGATGCTCTCCTCCTCCCGAAGGGTTTGCCAGGCACCCCAGCACAGGGCATAGGCTCCCCAAAACCTGCAAGGCCTCACCACGTGGACTTTCTTTCCAGGACTCTGTCTTCCACTTTGGTAATAAATCATTTTGGTTAATATTTCTACCGAATGCCCAAATGCTGAGACTGATGTTTGACAGATTTAGAAGCAAAAACACTGAGGAATACAGTTACTCCCGGGAGAATGCAGGAATCAGAGAAGTAAAGTGCCAGGACCCACGCATTAGCGGGCTCTGCATTCCAAAATAAAATTCGGAGGGAGCCCCCGCCCCCCGCACCCCGGAGAGGGGTCACAGCAGTGGAACGTTCGAGTGGCTTTAGGGCCTCAGGCCTAACCTCCTGAATGCCAGAGACTGACTATCTTAAAAATCGCCTAGGAGCCTCCGATTTCACGAACAAAGAAAAAATAAAGGCCCAGAGGTTGAGTCACCAGCCCAGGTGTAAGTGAAGTGCATGCAAATGAAAGACTGGACCTCGCTCTGGGTTGGGAGAGCACCGTCCCTCCCCTCGCCCTCCAGGGCCCGCCTTCTTCTGAGGGAGATCTGGGCCTGACCCAGCACCCCAGGGCCCCTGCCGCCCTCCCTGTATTAAATAGGTTCCTGCTCCTTCCCCTGTGGTCCTTCTTGCACGAACCCCCAGGCCTGGTCTTGCAGGCTTTCTCACACAGATCACTCAGCTCACCTGAAAGCAGCACTCCAGGCTTCTTTGCTCAAGCTCTGCTCCCCAGCGCCTCTGCCAGGTAGGGAGCTAGAGGGAGGGCAAGTGCCCAGGACAGCCCGTTCCCTCCCGGGGCCTCAGTAGCTCCCTCATGAGAGGCACGGCTTGTTATTTTCTCCTGCATGCGCTGCTATTGGGTATATTACTTAGTTCAGCAATAAATCACAAAGCCAGGAGGTTGCTGGGACAGTCATAGTCCCTAAACTTGTACTGTGTGGAGTTAAACACAGAGCTTTGACACTAGACAGACCTGGGCCCAAAGCTGCTGTCACTGCCTGGCAGTGGGGCTGGGCAAGCTCCCCACCCCGAGCCCAGGCTGTTCTCATCCACAGGGTGCTGCTGGCGGCCCATGGCTTGCGGGTGGTTCTGAGGGGCAATCAGGTCATCGCACGGGGCTTCACAGAACGGCCCAGACAAAACGCTCGGTGAAGGTGAGCGGGACTACTGCTGTTCCACAGCTGGTTCCTTGGCCCCTTCCTGTGCCAGGAGTTGTGCTGGGCACTGGGGTTTCAAACATAAAAGACAGCCATTCCCTTAAGAAGTTTGTGAAGCCGAAACCGGTTTGGCTCAGTGGATAGAGCGTCGGCCTGCGGACTGAAGGGTCCCGGGTTCAATTCCAGTCAAGGGCATGTACCTGGGTTGCGGGCATATCCCCAGTAGGAGATGTGCAGGAGGCAGCTGATCCATGTTTCTCGCTCATCGATGTTTCTAACTCTCTGTCTCTCTCCCTTCCTCTCTGTAAAAAATCAATAAAATATATTTAAAAAAAAAAAAGAAGTTTGTGAAGTAGTTGCCATGCAGGCCTGGTTCTAAGAGATTTGGCAAATGTGGGAAAGACCAGTTGTCAAAGCATTGAAGGAAGAACATAATTAAATGTGTGTGCGCGCGTGTTATTTATAAAGTTTCTAAAACAATGTCTGGAAAGCCCACAAAATCCCGTCTCTCTTGGGATCTGTCACAGCTCCTCTCAGGAAGAAGCTGTCAGGCTATGACCCTGGCAGAATGTGCTGGAGACAGGGCTGCGCAGCCCGTCATGGGGAGCCTGGCGGGAGAGGGCGGAGGAGAGACGCAGACCCCGCGGGTGAGAAGGGTGAACAGTGTCCCCTGCGTCTCACGTGGCCCCACGTGGCAGGCAACAAATGATACCGACAAGCAGGCCTGGGACTGGCCGGGGTGCGTAAGGTCTGTGTGGACAGCCTGCTGCACGGAGTCAGCACATGCTGAGAGCTGGCGCGTGCTGGCTTTATGTCCCCTTTCTCTGTGGCTTCTGTCTTGGCTTCACAGAACTGGGTGGTCAACTGACAGATGACAGGCGTGAGGTGAGTGCTGTCACGGCGAAGAGGCCGAGCTACGCTAGGGGATGCCCGAGTCTGGGTGTTTTCTGTAATTCTCTGCAAACACTCTCAGCTAATTAATAATTGTAGCTTTAAAAATTCTTTTCAATTTTTAGCCCCAAAAGGGGGAAAAATGAGGGATTCGTCCGTTTTATACATCTAGCATGTCTATTATAAGGACTTCCTGCCTGATGATGATGATGGTGGTGATTTTATTTCTTTTTTTAAAAAAATATATTTTACTGATTTTTTACAGAGAGGAAGGGAGAGGGATAGAGAGTTAGAAACATCGATGAGACAGAAATATCAATCAGCTGCCTCCCGCACACCCCCCACTGAGGACGTGCCCGCAACCAAGGTACATGCCCTTGACCGGAATCGAACCTGGGACCCTTGAGTTCGCAGGCTGATGCTTTATCCACTGAGCCAAACCAGTCAGGGCAATTTTATTTCGTAAAAGAAGCTGGTAAATGCTCTGAGAACCACAGCACAGACCCTGGTGCTAAGAATTTATTTCAATAATCCGACTATATTCTCATGAGTTTCATCGCCCCCCCGCCCCCTCGCCCAGAAGATGAATAATCCTGACACTCTGGGAAGGCCAGTCCTAGAAGCAGATGGCGGGTGGCTTCTCCTCAGGGCTTAGGGCTCCTAAGTGCGGGCGCACGGGAACACTGACTGTCCGTTGTAAGGAAAAGTTGGAGCACAGTGGAGATGCGACACGAGGAGCTTGGGAGCAGGAACCTTCGAATCATGTGGGTCATTTGAGAGGGTCTGGGCCTCAGACAGGTGTCCATTCCCTGCTTACTAAGACGCACAGAAAGGGTGGTGACGCCTCCTCCCTGTCAGCTTCTCAGGCACAAATGCGTCCAGGAGTTGATGGGAACTTGCCCTCCTGGTCAATGACTGAAACAGACAGCGTCCGGGTCCTTGGCTTCCTCCCAGCAGCCCTGCAAGGGGCGGGCAGGCTGCTCCCACCGGAGGTAGGTGCCAGCTCTGGCCCTGCCTGACGGGATTGGCAAGAGAAGGAGACTAAGATGGGCCTCTACCTGCAAGGTGCTTATCACCTACTTGGGGAGCTGGTGAGAGAGAGGGAGCAAGTCATTCTGCCCACAGGAACTCATCAAGCCCTTCCCATGCGCGAGCCCAGCCCGGCCGGCCAGCACTGCGGTGGCTTTTCTTCCGCGCTTAGGGCTGGGCCTCACGGTCCTCCAAGAGCCATTTCAGCACAGTGTCGGCTGCATCTGGGAACTTCTACAGACACCAGTTCTTGGTCCCATCCCACCATCTCTGGGTGGGGCCAGCACGCTGTGTTTTAACAAGCCTTCCTGGTGCACAGACACTCGAATTTGAGAACCATCTGATTCAGTGGGCCTGGTGCGGGATGTGGAGATCTGGGCGCCTGAATGTTTCCAGAGCTGCAGAGACCCCATGTGTGCTGGGACGGAGGCCGCTGTTCGAGTGCGGGGATGCAGGGGGCCCGGGGCCCGGGACGGGAAGGAGCCCACAGCCTAGGACAGCACCGAAGCGAGTGCTAAGTAGACAGAGCAGCGCTGCCGGGTCAGACCCGCATCTTAAAGCAGAGCCGGTGCCAAGGAACTGCAGGCGCCCCTCTCGGAGGGACACGAGCAAAGGGCAGAGCTGACAGCGACCTGCCCCTCACTCGCTCTGAGGAAAGCGCCCGTTTACTTATTTAACAACATTCCCGAACGTTTGCTCTTGCGACTGCTCACTGATGACTATAGCTGACTGATTTCCTAAAAGGATCTGGGGCAGCTTTAATGTCAAAACACGTCTAACCCAGGGGCATGAGTAATGCGAAGGGAACAGCGTCCATTGAAGGAGCGGGGACAGATCTCGCAGGCACCTGGATGAGTTAATTGAGGGTTGCTGGGAGCAAGGCCTGCGAGAGGTCCTCCGGGTTGGCCAAGAGAGACGAGGGCGCTTAGAGTCCACGTGGAAGATAAAAGTGCGCGTGAGTAACCGTATTTGGGCGAAGAGCTATGGTGGTTTCGAGCTCATTTCCTGCGCAAGTGGTGCCTGTGCCTCGAAGGGGCGGGGGGCTTGGGTGCTGAGCGTAGGGCCCCAGCTGGAAGCAGGAAGAAGCATCCGTGGGAGGAAGAGCGCCCACGGAGTCCTCAAGGCAGAGAAGCAGCGGGGCTAAAGCAGGGCGAATCTGTGGGCGAGGTGAGACCCCTCAACCTGAAAGGGCTGGGGCTGAGGCTTGGAGGTCTTCACTGCAGCTGGAGAGATGTGTGTCCCGTTTGCTTGTCAGTGGCGAGTCACTCGAGGCAGAGGAGTAACATGAGGAAGTTATGTTTCAGGAAGAGGAACTCAGCAGAGCACGTGGGATGGAGAAGAAGGGGAGGCCACAGGAGGGACACTTCTTAGAAGCTTGGGCCCAGGCTCTGAAGAAGGAAGGGTGGCCCGAGCTGGGGAGGCAGGGGCAAGAGGAAGGCAGGTCGCTGGAGAGAGCTTTGGGCTTACAGTGGACAGCTCACTATCCAAAGTGTGGTCCCGAGACCATGGCACCAGCATCACCTGGGACTTGTTAGACATGCAGGCCCCCGGGCCCCAGCTCAGGCCCCTGGGCACCCAGGCCTGCACTTGGCTGGGAGCCCTGGTGTCTGCTTCCCCGGCCGGTCAGCAGCACTGGCTGCTGGAACCTGACAGCTTCGTGCAGGTCAGAGGGAAGGGAAGAGCGGCCAAGAGCCTGTCCGATCGCAAGGGGCTGGAGGGAGAGTCTGAGTCAGTTTGCTCTGAGGCTGAGGCGCCCAGACTGCTGCCCAGCTCGGGGCTGCGGCCACAGGCAGAGGGGAACTTAGGGAGCCAGTCTGTATCTCGACTCCAAATCATTGTGGGGCGGAGCCACTTACTCACACTGTGCGCAGATTTTCTCTATAAAATTGAGAAACGACAATACTGCCCAGATTTTATAAGAAAAAGTTCAAACTAATTCATCAAATAGTTGACAACAATGACGATAGTGATGATGATAGCAGCATATACCTCCATTTATTGAATGATTGCGCTTTTCCAGATAAAGTGCTAAATAATTTGCCAACTAGGCAAATCGATGGTAATATGCCTACCCCAAATCGCCCTTACTTGTTATAGATTTTGCCCCCTTTGTATATAACTTACCTACTTATTATCTGTCTCCCCAACGGACTCGCCTCAGGTTTTCTCAGTGCCTAACAAACAGCTTTACGACGACCTGTTTGCTGTTGTTGTTTTTTAATGAATGAAACTCCAGTTCAGTGAGAGCAGCTATCTGCATGTGCTTCAAACATCGCGAGGTTGTGGTGTGTATTACATTGCACTTGTTTATGTATCTGCCTCGTAGAGAAGGAGACACGTTAAGTTCTTCTCCCGATCCCTGCGTTGAACCCAGTGTCAGGAATCTAGTAAGGGCTCAACAGGCTTGGATGAGTGAATACATTTGTACTAAACGGTTCTTAAAATGTGATAATAAACTCCTAAAGTTAGTCAAAGGGACCTCAGAATCCTCAGACTTGAAACTAACCAAAGAATGTTGTGGCACAAGCAAATATATTCTTATTTGGCCAAGGAAGAAAGGATGTCATAACAGAAGGGTCATGGCCTCTACAAAGTTCTAGGGAAATTAACCAGAAAAATGAGATTTTGACAGTGTCATTCCACACTGTACAGGGAACAGGCTGTTCTTCTGCTAAAAACAGACGCTTCTTCTGGTTATACCAGCCTCACGCGCACTGTAGCAACTTCCAGCCGGTAATCTGGCTTCCTGAGCACATGTGATCCCCCTCCGCCAGGGGAATATTCTGAACCAGTAACCGACCAGTAGCTGCTAAAATAACCCGGGAGAGGGGGAGGAAGCTCAGATCCTAGGTCTACACAGGTCAAGTCTGAACCCTTGCAATTCACTCAGCCTCCGTGAGCCTTGGCTTCGTCCTCTGTAAAGCAAGAAGGGAGCTAACCCCTCAAGGTTCTGAACGTTAAAAAAAACCAAATGGTTTGCATACAGCCCCTGACCCAGTTCTGGAACCCGCACAATAATGCCATTGCTCCTTGTCCATCCCCTGCTCTGCCCATTCCCTTCCCCGCCCTCCCCGCCCCCCCGCCCCCCCCTCCCCCCGCCAGACATGCCCATCATGTTAGCAGGACAGGACTATTCTGCATCCTTGCGTGTGCATGCAGGCCCTTGGGGACCACCCCAAAGTACTGTTTTCCTGTGGCCTCGGCAGCCGTCCACCTTCTCTTCTTAATTACCATTATTTGTAGTTTCCTGATCGGCCAGCAATTCGCCCCGCTGGCTGTGAGGACAGGGTTCTTTCTACCTAACCGGAACCGGCCAGCCTGTTTCCAAACCCTCCTCCGAATCGTTCATCAGTCTAGGCACTTAGAGCTCAGGTCCGCCGGACCCCTGCCCTGCGGCGCTCCTCTAAGCAGAACTGCCATCACAGAGATGCAGAGGCAGAACCTGCGGACTGGCCCGGGAGCTCTGGGGCCGTCCTTCCCTTTGGTAAAGCATCCCGACTTCCAAACATCATGGATGATAAAATAAAACTCACGGCCTCGAGGCCACATCCTTCCCTTTCCCCTGCCCTCCAGCCTCCCTTCACACTGCTTTGCTCGCATGTCTCGGCCTGAGGGGAGCAGGGGAGCAGTTCTGGGAAGTTTGGTGATAAGGTTCCTGGCTTCCCAAGGCCAGGTGCCTCTCCTCCCGCTTCCTCACGTCCACCCCGCCCCGGGCTACACGCTTCTCCGGAGGGACTGACCGTACATGGTCATGTGGGGACGCGGCCGGCATGCCAAGAGCTACAAACCGACAGAGCGTGTGCATCAGCCTGACAGCTTCCATGGCCGCGTCCACATGGAATCCCAAACAGCCCCGCTGCTTCCTCCCCAGCCACGGCCGCCGCCGGCCTCCTGGCCTTGTTTAAACAAGACGAGAGCCGGCTGTTTGGGCGGTGACCTTTCCCGGGTGCGGGGAGCAGGTCAGCAAATCACCGCTGACTGAGCCCGAGCTGCTCTCCTGCTTCGAGGACTTCCTGGCGTCCGGACCCTGGGGACCGGAGGAACTTCTCATCTCGGGGCCGCTAAAGGTGAGATCAGGCCAAGAGGAGTGCCACTAGATGGTCTATGCACAGTGACAGACACAGGCAGCCTGACTGTGTGCCAGGCACACACTGAGCGCTTCGTGGAAACGCACAGTGAGGAGGACTTACTGAGTGGTGGCTGTTATTATCAACGAGTGGCCTGGTGCACGAATTCGTGCACAATGAAAGGAAATTAATTAGAAGAAATATTTTAATATCACTATTCGCCCTTTCTCTATAACAGAAGTGTCAACAAAATTCACAATCTACAACGACACATGGAAACACACGCATGCGATTGGCACCAGTGAGAGCTTTATATGTATTGAACATGCGCAAGTCAACCTAGCCTTTTACAGATATAGCATAAATTTGCTTTATTAGACCTGCTTTCTGATGTAGCTAAACTTTCTCCAGCCCAGTGAAGCACACCAACTTCTCTTTCAGGTAATTGTCAGCAACACAGCAGTAAATATCAGCACGAAGCAGATTATTATTATAGATCACGCAGGGAGAACAAAGGGTAAAATATTTAACTGCAGCAGTGTTTGACTATATTCTGCACAGGGAGAAAACCTGAAGTCATTTTCAAGGTCTTCCATTTCTTCTTTCCAGTCAGGTCAAGTTTCTAAGCTTTCTAAATCTCCATTTTCCGGCTAATGAAAAGAAAATAGGATTACACCAAGTCTTCTATCTACCTACTCCAGGACTTCTGTGAGGATCAAATGAGATGAGGCATGGGAAAACGCTTCACAGACATTTGGTTACAGTGTCAAATGTTTGCACTTGGCTATAGAGCAAGTCGTGTTCCTGGGCTGAAGAAACTCCAAGGAGGCTAGTTGCTAGGGAGAGGAAGCCGGGCATTGCTATGTGACATCACTACCCGGATGGACACTTAGCATATTAGCCTTTTATATATATAGATGATCTTAGAGGTCAACCTACGAGGAGGTATTACATCACTTTTTTCTTCCTGTCTCTTGTCTTTTGGCACCTGAGGAAACGACACTCAGAGTTCAACAACGTATTCAAGGCTTCATCACTCTCAAGTCAGGAAGACGGTGCAAAGCTGGGCCAGTTTGCTGCAGAGGCTGTGCTGCGGGCTCCATTCCATGTCACCTCCTACCATGGTCCCAGGAGGTGACCACAGGTACAGCCCCGCCCTCACGGGGCCTGCAGTGTGGGGGCAATGAATGACCTTAAGGGTCCTTCTAGCATAAGTGGCTGTGAATTCAAGTTGAGGGTCGCAGGGAGAGGGGAGCTAGCCCTAGCTGAGCAGTCTGCCCCTTTCCTGTGCGAGATGGGGCTGTGCAGGCAGGAGATGGCATTCCAGGGGGAGCGGGTTCCAGGGGGAGCGGGTTCCAGGGGGAGGAGGTCCCAGGGAGAGCGGGTTCCAGGGGGAGGGGGTTCCAGGGGGAGGAGGTCCCAGGGGGAGGGGATCCCAGGGAGAGCGGGTTTCAAGGGGAGGGGGTCCCAGGGGGAGGAGGTCCCAGGGGGAGGAGGTCCCAGGGGGAGCGGGTTCCAGGGGGAGTGAGTGAGGATCCAGCCTTTCTCACAGGCTCAGGGAACAAAGAGGGAGGACGACTAGGGTGGAAGATGGGTGGGGAAGTGAATGCCTGTTCTGATGCTGACGGAGGGAAACCAGGCTGCCAAGCTCAGCAAAGGAGGTGGGACTGGAGAAACCTTCCCAGAGAATCTGAGCTGAAATGCTGTCAAACTCTGGACATCTGCCACCATAGTTGCTCTTCCCACTCCTGCACGGCCTCCCCTAGTGCATGGAGAGGTGCACATGCTGCCTTCACAGGGCAGGCTGGGGGGTGGGGGGGGGCGCACAGATCTGGCCAGGGTGGTGCTGTGCCCTCCCCCCCCCCACCACTTGCAAAAGCTGGGCCAGGGCATTCCAGCTGCAGCCAGACAGCACCAGGCCACACCCACTGGGCTCTCCCCCCACACACCCGATTCAACTGGCTTCACTCTGCGGCTTTTCTCTGAAAGCCCTCCTTCCCCCAGGCTTGGACACAACTGCAGCTGGTGGGCTGGTTCCTTTGGAACGAGACAGGGCTGTTCTCAGGAGTCTGAGAGCCATTTCTATTGCCCTGCAGCGCCCAGGGAGGGGCAGGGTGCTGTGCCTGCCTAAGAGCCCCCTTCCCAACGCCATCCTTTTCCTGTCAAAAGTCACCTCTTCCAAGAAGCCCTCTGAGATTGGGTCCAGCAGCACTTCCTTCTAATCCTGCCCCTCTCCCTGGGACTGAGGTACTGCCAGTTGTGTGCTCTTCTGCAACTCCTGAGGTTAGTGCGGTCTCGGGTTCTCCTTGGGGTTTGCCTTCTCTGTTCTGCATGTTCCATTGGATTTGGAGTCCTTTAGGAACAAAGCCCTCAGAGCCCTCAGCCCACAGTTTTGCAGCCTCCCTGGCGGCTTTACAGGCCCTCTGCTGCCTCCCCTCACCCAAGCCTCCAGCTTGGGGCTGTGTGAGGGGCAGTGGGGAATCCCTGGCCCAGCGCCTGGATGGGAAGGAGCCCTACAGGAGGGGAGGGCACAGCAGAGGGCCCGAAGGACCGTGTTAGTGTTTGCAATCTGATCTGGAAATGAGCTGCCAGGCCAACTGAGGGAGAGCCTGCACACGGGCGCCTGGAGGCAGCTGGCTCAGAAGGCGGGAGGAGGTGGAGGAGGGAGAGGTTTTACTCTGGCTCGGCCTCCAGCCCTCGCAGGGGCGCCCGCAGCCTCACATCTGTTTCTGTGAACCTCAGCGCTGAGTGTGGTGGAGCCAGAGCCCCGCTGGGCGCTGGGAGCCACTGGCCCTGCTTAACACAGTCTCCTTTGTCCGCAGGGCGGTAGGCTCACGTTGCACATCTGGCCTGGCAGTGGCTGACTGGAGCCTGCGGGGCCTGAGCGGAGCCACAGAGGCTCTGCGGGAAAGGGCGCTTCCCGCCGGGGCCTCGGACCACACGCTGCAGCCACGTCTCCGAAGTCACCGCGTCCACCTTCCAGGCTCCGAGGACAATGGCCAGCCCATCCCCACGGGAGGCTTTTCCCGGTTCTGAGGCGCCTGCCCCATCACTCCTCTGCCCCAGCGACGGCAGCCTGGGAAGCTGTCCTTTGCGTGAACCTAAGTCTGGTTTGCTGCGCACGAAGCCCACCTTTTCTTGCTGCTTTTAAGAACGAAGGTCAGTCCACCGCCATCGTACACATGCTGCCCACTGGCATCAGACGCCGGCTGCTTCCACGGCCCCAGCCCAGTCCCCGGTTTCTTTATTCTCATCACTGAGCAGCTCCTCTGCCAGGCACCAGCATGCCGAGGCCAATGGGTCTCAAACTTCATCCTCAAATTTGTATAATCTTCTATGGAGAGGGGTTGGCACATAAATATATTTATTGAAACAAATTCTGGTATTTGCTAAAACAGAGCTCTGGGCAAAGCCTTTGGAAGCAGAGCCAACAGGACCAATGGGCACCGCTTCACAGAGGGGCCCATGTCTGAGCTTGGACTTAGAGGCTAAGTAAGCCCTTCCCAGGGAGAAAGGAGGGAAAGGGGGTTCTGAGCAGAACGAAGACCAGGCGTGAAGAGCAGATCGGAGAGCCTGGCCCACGTGGGGAGCAACAGAGCACACGGAGGAGCCTGAGCCCACCTTCCAGTCAGAGGCCACAGGCAGCCACCCTGTGCTGACGCAGGGAGTTCACTGGCTCCGCTCAGTCACAGAAGGGAACCCGGGAGCCAACGGGGGGGGGGGGGGGGCAGGTAGGGGGGGCGGGAGCGGGGAGGGGTGGGGAGGCTGTGGTACTAGTCCAAGCAAAAGAGAAAGCCATTGAAGTGGCACTTAGCTAAGCAATCTTTAATATTTAACAACTAAAAGTTATACATCGCTATTATACAAAACTTGGAAAATAGAGATTAAAATATTGAAAATAACAAACACTTGTAAAATTTCCTTCTAGTCCTTTTTGTATGCACATACTAGTATATTATGTATATGCATAAATAATATATATTAGAGATTTTACTATATACATAGTTCTGTAGTATTTGTATTATTTTTAATATCATGAGCATTTGTCCAAGTCATAGAAGTTCTTTGTTATCTGTTTTGCTAACAGCATTATATTGAGCTGTATGGAGTCACAAATCACAATTCACTTATCTCAGGACATTTCGCTTGTGCCGGTGTTTTTATTGCAGTAAACTGTCCGTAAAGTTTTGCATGTTCTCTTTGATTCTCTCTTTAGCATAGATCCCTAACAATGGAATTAATGGTCCAAGGTTATAAATATTTTTTAAATTCCTGAAGCAGACTTTTAAAAAGTTCTTTACAAAGGTTTGTGCTGCCCGGCCGGTGTTGTGCCATGCTCCAAGAGGTTAACGGTTCTATTCCAGGTTGGGGCACATGCCCGGGGTTGCGGGCTCGACCCCCAGTAGGGGGCGTGCGGGAGGCAGCCAACCCATGTTTCTCATGGATGCTTCCATCTCTCCCTCTCTTCCTCTCTCTCTAAAAAATCAGTTTTTTAAAACGTTTTTTTAAAGGTCTGTGCTGTTTGCACGCCACCAATAATGGCTGAGCATTCCCCGGAGGGGCGGGGGGGCGGGTATGGTGACGCCTGGCAGCGTGCCTGCGGGCCACACCCTGCTCCCTCGGCGGCAGACCAGGAGCCTCACTCTCCTCTGTCATGTGCTCACAGTCAGCACCTCCCCCAGGACTTGCCCAGAATAACGACGAGTAAGAGCAGGTAGGCTTTTCTTGAATGTCTTGGAAAGAACTCGTTTCCGGGACGGGATAGGAGGGTAGGTCATCCCAGAGTGAGCCAAGCGTCACTCCTGCTGGGCAGGTCGGGCTGGCATTAGTCAGAGTTGGAGCAGCTGTCGCGACCCAGGGCTGCCTTTCCTGTGGCGGGAGCCACTGCATCGCCGGGTTTTCTGGGAGGCTCCCTGGTCCTGTCCTATGATCCCTAAGGCATCCTATACTTGTCAGGCCAAACAATTGCTTAAGTCACAAAGCACAGTCTCACAGAAATGTATTCACGGGCACGCGCAGCTGTGGGCTGACAGACCTGTTGGTACATGCCGGATGGAAGGAAGTGGGTGCCTGGCAACCACTGGGGGTGAGGGCACAGGGCCTGCTCATTCCAGACACTCTAGTGCATGAGGCCCCCTCCTGTGTGGCCAGGGAGAGGGCTACCATCCTCCCGCTCCTGGTGGCCCTGGCAGAGTGCCCGCAGGCCACACCCTGCTCCCGTGGCAGCAGACCGGGAGCTTCAGCTCCTCATCATTTGCTCACAGTCAACAGCTTTGCAATAAGATACATATCAGGTCGCGACTTGGGCCAATTCCTGGATCGCTAAGAGCCTGACCTTTCTCCTCTGTAAAATGGGAGTTAGTGTCCTCACAGCACAGGTAAGGAAACTGAGGCTCAGCAATAAGTGACTTATCTAAGGTTCTATAGCAGACAGGAAATGGAGCTATCCAGAGACCCCATCCCCAGCAGATTTTTAAAATTACAGCCCTCTGGATTTATTCTTGGGATGCAAGGTTGAGTCAATATCTGCAAATCAATTAACACCACATTAATAGAACGAAGGAAAAAAATCATCTGAATATATCAATAGATGCCGAAAACACATTTGACAAAATCCACCATCCATTTATGATAAAAACTCGCAGCGAAGTGGAAATAGAGGGAACAAATCTCACCAGAATAAAGGCCACATATGACAAACCCACAGCTAACTTCAAACTCCATGAGGAAAAGCTAAAAGCATTTACCTTAAGACCAGGAATAAGACAGAAATATCCACCTTCACCACTTTTATTTAACGTAGTAGTGGGAGTCCTACCCAAAGCAATCAGACAAGAAGAAGAAACACAAGTCATTCAATTGGAAAGGAAGAAGTAAAACTGTCGTGACTTGCAGATGACAGGACACTGACTACACAGAGAACCCTAAACATCCAACCAACAAACTACTGGAACCGATAGGTGGACTCAGTAAAGCTGCAGGATAAAAAATTAATACAGTATTCAGAAATGACTGCATTTTTATACAATAACAAACTAGCAGAAAGAGAAATTTTTAAAAAAATTCTACCTGGGGTGATAAACACAAAATACAATATATCTGAAACCTGTATAATTTTATTAACCAATGTCACCCCGATAAATTCAACTAAATAAAAATAAAAAACAATCCATTTACAACTGCATAAAAATACCTAGGAGCCCTGGCCAGTGTGGCCCAGCTGGCTGAGCTTTGTGCCACGCACGGCTCCTTTCCCGGTCAGGGCACATGCCCAGGTGTGGGCTCGATCCCCAGCAGGGGGTATGCAGGAGACAGCCAGTCAATGTTTCTCTTTCACACTGCTGTTTCTCTCTCTCTCTTCCCTTCTCCTTCCCTCTCTCTCTAAAATCAATAAAAACATATTTTTAAAATTCTATGAATGAATTTAACCAAGGAGATAAAAGACCTATACTTAGAAAATTATAAGACACCAAAGAAAGAAATAGAAGAAGATACAAATAACTATCTTTTGTGCTCATGGGTAGGAATTATTTTCATTATTAAAATGTTTATACCACTCAAAGAAATCTACAAATTCAATTCAATCCCTATCAAATCAACAATGCCGTTTTTTATAGAACTACAACAAATAACCCGAAAATTTGTACAGAACCACAAAAGCCACAGCGATCTTGAGAAAGAAGAACAAAGTTGGAGGTATCATGCTATCCGATATCAACCTATACTACAAGGTTGGTGTAAAAACAGATAAAGATCAATGGAACAGAATAGAGAGCTCAGAAATAAACCACACCTGCATGATTAATTCTTCTATGACAAAGGAAGCAAGAATATACAATGGGATAAAGACAGTCTCTTCAATAAATGGTGGTGGTAAAACTGGACAGATACATACAAAAAATGAAACCATACCACCTTCTAACACCATATACAAGAATAAACTAAAAAATGAATTAAAGATGTAAATATAAGATTCAAAACCATAAAATTCCTAGAAGAAAGTAGAAATAGTATATTCTCTTGGCAATTTTTTTTAATGTTATACCTCCTCAGGCAAGGGAAACAAGCAAACAAAATAAACAAATGGGACTACATCAAACTAAAAAGTTTTGCACAGCAATGGAAACCACCAACAAAACAAAAAGAGAACCTACTGAATGGGAGAACATATTCACCAATAATATATTGAATAAGGGATTAATAACCAAAATTTATAAAGAACTCATACAACTCAACACCACAAAACCAAACAATCCAATTAAAAAATGGACAGAGGACCTAATAGACCTTTCTGCAAAGAGGATATAGAGATGACAAAAAGATCTATGAAAATATGCTCCCTGTCACTGATCATCAGAGCAATGCAAATGAAACCACAGTGAGATATCACCTCACACCTGTCAGAATGGCTATCAGCAATAAGTCAACAATCAACCAGTGTTGACAAGGATGTGGAGAAAAGGGAACCCGTATGCATTGTGGGTAGGACTGCGAATCGGTGCAGCTATATGGAGAGAAGCGTCAGGACGGCTGTCATCCTTCTGAACCAGGAATTCCACTCTGGGTAGTTATCTGAAGAAATGCAAAACGCTAATTGGAAGATATATGCATCCTTTTGTTGTTTTTTAAAAATATATTTTTATTGATTTCAGAGAGGAAGGGAGAGGGAGAGAGAAGATAGAAACTTCAATGATGAGAGAGAATCATTGATCGGCTACCTCCAGCATGCCTGCCCCACTCTGGGGATTAAGCCTGCAACACTGGCTTGTGCCCTCACTGGAAATGGAAACATGACCTCCTGGTTCATAGGTCGACCCTCAACCACTGAGCCACACCAGTCAGGCTGCATCCCTTTGTTAACTGAAGCATTATTTATAATATCCAAGACATAGAAGCAACCAAAATGCCCATAAGTACAATAGTGGATAAAGAAGATGTGGCACATATACACAATGGAATATGGCAGCCTTTAAAAGAATGAAATCTTACCATTTGCAACAACATGTTTAGACCTAGAGGGTATTATGCTCAGCCAAATAAGTCAAACAGAGAATCAAAAGCCATATGATTTCACTTATATTTGGAGCCTAAAGAACAAAATAAATAAACAAATAAAACTGAGATAGCCCAGCTGGCGTGGCTCAGTGGTTGAGCATCAACTTATGAATCAGGAGGTCACAGTTTGATTCCTGGTCAGAGCACATGCCTCAGGTTGTGGGCTTGATCCCCAGTTGGGGGGCATGCAGGGGGCATTCTCTCTCATCACTGATGTTTTTATATCTCTCTCTCCAGCTCCTTTCTTTTCTGAAATCAATTAAAACAAACAAAAAACTGAGACAGACTCAGACATACAGAAAACAGACTAACAGTTGTCAGATGGAAGGATGGTTGGAGGACAGAGTGAAAAAGGTGAAGGGATTCAGAAGTACAAATTGGTAGTTAGTTATGAAACTTTCAAGAGGATGTAAGGTACAACATAGGGAATATAGGAAATAATATTGTAATAACTACCAGTATGTATGGTGCCAGGTGGGTACTAGAATTATTGGGGGGTCACTTTGTTAATTTTATCATTGTCTAACCACTATACTGTAAAACTGAAACTAATCTATATATATAAAAGGCTAATATGCTAAGTGTCCCTCCCGCCATCTGACTCATTGCTATGATGCACACTGACCACCAGGGGGCACACGCTCAACGCAGAAGCTGCTGAGCTGCAGTGACTTGGCAGCTGCGGTTCTCGGGTGGTGCACCCCGAAACCAGAGAGGAGGGAGCCCAATTCCTCGTGGGGCCACACGATTCCACCTTCTGATGTGGGTTATGTTGTTGCTGGGGCACTGTCGGCCCTGAATCTGATTTACTGCACATTTGTGTTTGCGTTCCACACCCTGTATGACAGCAACTTTGCAGAATGCTCTCTTGCACTCTGGAACCCCTTGGGGGATGTCGGAGAGCCGGTTTCGGCCCGATCCCTGCAGGCCAGACTGAGGGACCCCACCTGCTAAAGGGACCCCACTCACTCCACAGACGCAGACACCTGGGAGGAACCACAGGAGGTTGGCTCCAGAGCGTGTCTGGCCCATCTAGCCCAGTTCTGCCCCGCCAGCCACCTTCTAATTCATTTCTTTTCAATGTGCACGAATCTGTGCACCAGGGCACTAGTATAAAATAACATTGAATGCCAACTGTAATCTTATATAATAAAGAGGTAATATGCAAATTGACCATCACTCCAACACACAAGATGGCAGCCCCCATGTGGTCAAAGATGGCCTCCCCCATGTGGACACAAGATGGCCTGCAGGGGAGGGCAGTTGGGGGGGACCAGGCCTGCAGGGGAGGGCAGTTGGGGTGGACCAGGCCTGCAGGGGAGGGCAGTTAGGGGTGACCAGGCTGGCAAGAGAGGACAGTTAGGGGTGACCGGGCCAACAGGAGAGGACAGTTAGGGGTGACCGGGCCTGCAGAGGAGGGAAGTTAGGGGTGACTGGGCCAGCAGGGGAGGGCAGTTAGGGGCGACCAGGCCTGCAGGGGAGGGAAGCTAGGAGCAATTGGGCTGGCAGGGGAGCCATTAGGCATCGATCAGGCTGCCAGGGGAGTGGTTAGGGGGTGTTCAGGCTGGCAGACAGAAGCGATTAGGGGCAATTAGGCAAGCAGGCAGGTGAGCGGTTGGGAGCCAGCAGTCCTGGATTGTGAGAGGGATGTCCAACTGCCCGTTTAGGCCTGATTCTGGTGGGATTGGGCCTAAACGGGCAGTCGGACATCCCTCGAGGGGCCCCAGATTGGAGAGGGTGCAGGCTGGGCTGAGGGACACGCCTCGTCCCGCCCCACACGAATTTCATGCAGTGGGCCTCTAGTTGAAAAATCAAATCAAATCACAGCTCTATGAGTCTAAACTTTTACAAACCTTGTCCCTCAGACTGAGATCATTGCACACTTACACGCTCTTTCTACTACAATATGCTAACTTGGATTTCCCTCCAAATCTAGTTATTTGGGGCTAGGAAGTGGTTTGAAAATTTTCATACTATGCACAATAGGAAGTTCCAACTGTGTCCTTCTTATCTGTTCAGCGAAGCAAGATGGTTAAGAGGAAGGAATGACACAAGCAGAGATCAACTGGTCTTAATTCACATTCTATCCTGCTCTGGCTCCTTCTCCATCTGGACACTAAAGCACAGCCTCCTGAAATGTCACATTTCACAGCTACACCTGCCATCGAGCCGATTTGTTAAGCATGAAAAAATAAATAACAGCCTCCCGCGTGTCCCCTCCTTTTGAAGCCGTGCCTGGTCTCTGGAGACTCTGCAATGGCTGACCCTGTGGCCATCCATGTTCTGAAAAGGCCCTTCTGTCTTGGAGGCAGCTTCCGAAGGTCCTTTATGTTCTCTATTTTCAGGACCCCATGAATTCCCTTTGACTTAGAAATTAGAAAACTCTCAGTTTAAGACATTTAACTCCTACCCTGTTACTCAAGCCAGCATTGTTTCCCTTGGCTTAAGCCATGTGGTGTGTGTTCATTGTGAAACATGATAGTGTGATGTTAAGCTTTTGGAAGTACAACCAGGGATCTGGGGGAGAAGGCTCCATCTTGCAAAAGTGGTAGTTTTTCCTTCATCTTTCATGACCCAAAAATGTAGTGGGAAGCATTTTGCTTTGGCTTATGATTTACTTGGGCCATTGCATTTGTTGATAAAGGCCGCAAGCTTGTGAGTCTTAGTTGCAAGTGAAACAACTCAATGGATCCCGAATTTCCAAGAAACCTTCAGAGGAAGACGTTTGCCTCTGGATCCTTCATCAAGAACCTGCTCTGCGGAGTCACCCTGCGTCAGGTGGAGACTTCAGGGCTCATGGGCGTTTGACGCTGAGGGATGGAGGAACATCAAGAAGTTCTCTCGTGCAGAGATTCCCTAACTCTAGGGAATAAACTGGTGCTGCTGGTCCATGGTTAAATTCTAGTAGCTTCTTAGGGAAGAGAAAATACAGAGGCTGGAATATGTATGGCGTAAAGTGCGATAGCAGTGAAGTCCTCAGAATGGTGCCGGGCCCAGAGGCCGCCGTCAGCGAGCGCAGCTGTGTGCACAGAGCTGCTCGTGTGCGGCTGCCCACTGCTCTTTGTTATTATTGCTGTTGACATGCCCCTTCTCTTGTAGGAATAATTTCAATGGCAGGATGGTAATTCATATTTTTGTTTAATATCGATAGCCAGCAATATCTAAAAAGTGGGCCTCTGATTTTATGCCCACATTTATTTTTGAAATTTTACTGGTTCCTGAAATCGAAACGTCTGAAAAATACTTTAAAACTGAAAAACTAATCTAGGCTTGCCTATACTCAAATATAATGTTGTCCAACCCATGAGTGGAATCCTTTCTGAGTGACCTAAGGAATCTTAATCCCTGGGCCTTTCCACGTTTGTCCACAAGAAGCAGGTAGCTCCGCGTGGGAAATGGACCGGTGGCCACAGGCACCATACGTGGCAGACTTCTTTCCAAATGGGACTTGCCCCCTCACCTTGCTCAGAACCATCCTGTCGCACTCCACTGCCTGTTCTCTCCTGGCTCATCAGCACCTGCTGGAACTACTGGAGGCAGGAGCTACGTCTCCCGAGAGACGGCTTCCCAGAGACAGTGGTCGCCTTCCGTCCGTAAGCCACGCCTCAGCTTTGCTGGGAGTGAGCACTGTACGGAAGACGCTGCATGTATCTCCTTGGCGCAGGTACAGCGCAGGAAGAGAATCACCATGGTGGGTATATGCGGTGCACGGGTGTGAGAGACACCAGGCTACCACCACACGCAGCTCTGGGTCCTGCTCTTTGGGGAGCTACACAGCTCTCCCCTGAGGGCAGGCCAGGGCGTGTCTTTCACTCACTTGCTCAACAAGTGCCCTGGCTTACTGTGTGTTAGACGCCCTGTGGGAGGCAACCATGGGTCCAACCAGGATCGTGCTGAAGAGAAGTTACAGCCCAGAAGTGCGAGAAGACATGTGCTTGAAAAGTTATATTTCAAAGGGCAGATGGTGGTCGGTGACATATGGCAGGCTTACGGGCTATGGAGCAGGGACGACTTCAGCTGAGGGAAGTGAGGAGGGTCTTAGGGCGAAGTGGTGTTTAAGCCACTTAGCTGTCTTAGAGCGAGCTTTCGTCTTCGCCTTTAGAGTCCTTTCCGAGGCATCCTGACTACTTTGGGGTGTTCCTGTTCCCTTTAATGTAGCGTGCATTTGGGGGAGGAGGTGGTGTCAGGACAGAGAGGGCGGCTGGGAAGCTGGGAAGTAGACGCTGACCCTGTGCCTCCCGCCCCCGGGCACCCTCTCCGAGGCTCTCCTTCTTGCTGAACTGAGAGCCCTGAAGAGGCTGCCTGAGCTGGAGGACCCACCAATTTAACTCCATTTTAGTAATTTTTCATCCCTAAGAGCTTGCTGGTTAATTTCTTCTTAAACCCAGATGCAGGCTTCATGGGAACGCAGAGAAGCCAGACAGGACTGGAACTATGGGCTCTGGCGTCAAGCTCAAAAGGAATCAGAAAGTGCAAAGCAGTATGGGAGACTGGAGGAAAGGCAGGCTGACGGCTCCTACGCACCTGGATGTACTGAGCCCAAGACCCTTTGGTGTATGGTCCAATGCTCTAACCACTTAGACACACCGGCCAGGGCAAAACAACATTGTCTTTGAAGCTGACTGGCCATCTCTCTTGGGGCACTTAAACCCCTCCCGTGAGCCCCAGCTGCCGTACTGTAAAAGGGGGATGGACGCTATGTCCATCGGGGTGGGTTGTGGGTCTCCCATGAGTGACATGTAGGTGAAAATGTCCAGCACAGTGACTGTCACATGCGTGTCTGTAAAACACGTCCGCATAAACTGGAGGGCCCTTTGCCTCTACGGCGACTATGACATTTACCAGTCTTGTCCCCTTGGTTGCTGGCAGTTTCTGGGAGGGGCAATTCCAGCGGAGGGCGAGGGCTTTCTCAGAGGGCACGGGAGTGAGCACTTTGTAAGTACCGAGCACCCGCTGTTTGCTCGAATGAATGGCCATCTTCCAGAAGCGGGTGTACGGGGGTGAGGGGGACAGACAGGCTGCAGAAGTTCCCCACCAGCCTACACTTCACCCTCTGTGTCAGGAGGAAAGAAGCGAGGAGGGCGGGAAGGGTGGGAGCTCGCTGGTAAGTAACACCTGCTTTTCTCTTGCTACTTTTAAAATCCTCTCTGTCTTTAACCTCTGTTTTACACTCGCTGTGTCAGGCACTGTTCTAAGCATGAAGGACACAGCAACCAACGATACAAACTCCAGACTTGCAGACACAGACAATAGACAAGTGCATGAACAGAGGTTAAAAAGAACATGTCAGGCTGTAAGTGTTAGGGAGAAAATTTAACAGGGGGTGTAGGTGACCAGGCAGAGGCCCTGGTTAGACGGGAAGAGTGGGGGCGGGTGGGGAGCTTGGGAAAGGGCTCCCAGAGGCAATATCTGCACTGAAGCCTGGAAGGCGAGGAGCCGGCCTTACAAAGGTCAGGGAAGGAACACTCCAGAGTGAGGGGTAACAGTGCAGACCCGAGACGGGAGCGGCCGTGGCATCTCCAGGGGCAGGAGCTGCACAGGGTCCGAGCATGGTGCATTCTAAGTGCCAGGGAAAGGGAAAGCGGGGGAGGGAGGCCTGGGGGAGCAGGAAGCCTGGGGGAGCAGGGAGCCTGGGGAGCAGGGAGGAGCAGGGCTCAGGTGGGAGGAGCCACGTGGTGGGCAGCCCAACAGAGGACCACCCGGAACCCCCAGCTGCCCCTGTGCAGGGTGAAAGCCAAGCCCAGGGAACATTGCCAGAAGTCATTTTTCAACACCGCCCCCAGATTGGCCTGTAAACTAGAATGTGTGTTATTTCCAGAATAACTATTTCACAACCGTCCCACCCCCACCCCCTAGTGTCCTTCCCCTCCCCCACGTCCATGCTCCTGCTCCACCCCCCCCACCCCCCTGCACCCCTGACACAATGCCCTCAAGTGATTACGTCACACATCACGCACAGTCTTGCTCCACAGGCCACCAAGAGCAGATCTTGCACTGAATGACTACCTTTTCAGCAAACTCCCATTTCACTTCCTGCCTGCACCAAACATTTTGGCATTTA
The DNA here is from genome assembly GCF_014108235.1 of Myotis myotis. Classification (NCBI taxonomy): domain Eukaryota; kingdom Metazoa; phylum Chordata; class Mammalia; order Chiroptera; family Vespertilionidae; genus Myotis; species Myotis myotis. The sequence continues at coordinate 22,984,810 of NW_023416325.1, read as the reverse complement.
ATTGCATTCTGTTTGACATCCTTCAGTACTTGTTTATCCTTCTGTCAGCCTGATGGTGGTAAAAAACAATGCAATATACAGATGATGTACTATTGACTTATACACTTGGAACTTACATAATTTTATTAAACAACTAGAGGCTTGGTGCATGGATTCGTGCATCAGTGAGGTCCCTTGGCCTGGCCTGCACCCTCTTGCTATCCAGGACCCCTCAGGGGATGTTGGACTGCTGGTTTCGGCCTGATTCCTGCAGGTCAGGCCAAGGGACCCCACTGGTGCACGATTGGGGATGGGGAGGGACTGCAGGAGGGCTCCAGGGTGTGTCGGGCCCGTCTCACCCAGTCCCGATTGGCCAGATCCCAGCAGCAAGCTAACCTACCTGTCAGAGCATCTGCCCCCTGGTGGTCAGCATGCATCATAGCGACTGATCAAACAGTCGAACGAGCGGTCAGACACTTAGCATATTAGGCTTCTATTATATAGGATGTCACCCCAATAAATTTAATTGATTTCTAGATTAAAAATGGTGGCAGAGTAAGTGGAAACTACACTGACACTCTTTCCAGGACCAAACTGGAAATACAACTAAAATACAGAAAACCACCCTGAAAAATCAACTGAAGACTAGCTGGAGAGAACCCTGATAACCTAGGATGGAAAGTGGAGACCCCATAGAGACTGATAGGAAGTGCAGAGGTGCAAACGGGGTGGCCAGGCTCCCACAGACAGCAGCTGAAGTTCTGGAGAGATCTCTCAGCTGTGGGGGGTTCCCACTGAGAACTCTGAGGTATAAACCCCAAGCTGGGCTCCCCAGCCCAGAGAACCATAACTGAGAAAGGAGCCCACAGAACATCAGGCTGTGAAAAGCAGCAGGGTTGCTGTCTGCCTGCCGGAGATGGCAGGAAATGTAGGCACACTCATAAAGGGCCAATGCTCAACATTTCATGTGTGGCCACTCACCTTGGGCTCCAGCAGAAGGAGGGCACCGGAGCTGTGTGAGGAGAGTCCAGGGTTGGGGGCTTCAGGGTTGGAGCTTGGAAGGCAGCCACCGAAGTTCCCTGTGCTAAATCATTCCCTCACACTGCGGAGGACATCATTCTCTCATGGATCTTTGCTATCCAGGCAGTTTTTACCTGAGGGGAAGGCAGTTGCCCCACCCTGTTAAAAGACGTCTCACCCCATTCTGTGGTCTGTAGCCAAATGAAGATTCAGAAAATAACAATCAGACTGCAGGCAGATATGGAACTCTGGAGGCTTTGAGTCTTTGCCTGATCTACTTCTGGGCCTGGAGCTAGGAAAAGCAGAGCCTGGTGCATACCTTGGTCCTTTCCAAAGGCACCTAGTTCCAGCAGTGGGAGTCACAAGTTGTGGATTGTTGATAGCTCTGAATAGAAGTGTAAGGACCAGTCACAAACACCATCTGACATTGCCCTGCCCTAGAGGTTGGAAGTCATAGCAGATCCACCTAATACATAGACCAAACCTAAACAAGCAGACAAAATAGGGAGGAAAAAAAAGCCCCAAAGAAAAGAACAAGAGAATTCTCCAGAAGAAAAGCTAAACAAAATGGATATTAGAAACTTAACAGATATAGAGTTTAGAACAGGGGTCCTCAAACTATGGCCCGCGGGCCACATGCAGCCCGCCAAAAACATTTATCCGGCCCACTGGGTGTTTTTGCCGCTGCTGCCTGTCCTGCTTAGCAGCCGACTCGTCCCGGGCCCGCAGTGCGCATGTGTGGAATGTCTGAGGGACAGTGAACTGGCCCCCTATTTAAAAAGTTTGAGGACCTCTGGTTTAGAATAATGATGGCAAAGATGCTCAACAGCATGAGAAAAGATATAGTAACTATGAAAAAAGACCAGTCGGAAATAAAGAATGACATAGCACTAATAAAGAATACATTGGAAGGAATACACAGAAGATTAGGGAAAGATGAGGATTGGATAAGTGAATTAGAAGACAGAGTAGAAAAAAATCACTCAAGTAGAGAAACAAAAATTTAAAAAAATAAATAAATAAATAAAGGAGGACAGCATAAGGGAGCTGTGGGACAACCAGAACTGAAAGGTAACAATATTCACATCATAGGAGTGCTAGAAGAGGAAGAAAGTCAGCAAGGGATAGAGAATGTGTTTGAAGAAATAATGGCAGAAAACTTCCCTAACCTGGTGAAGGAAAAAGTCACACTAATCCAGCTGAGGACTCCCAGAGGCAATATAGATTTCAGAGAGGAAGGGAGAACATTCAGGAGGCACAGAGAACTCCGAGCAAGAAGAACCCAAACAAGGCCATGCCTAGACACATTATAATTAAAATGCCAAAAATTAAAGACAAATAGAGAATCTTAAAGGCAGCAAGAGAAAACCCATTTATCTACCAAGGAGCTCCCATTAAGCTGTCAGCTGACTTCTCATCAGAAACTCTACAGGACTGAAGGGAATGGCATTAAGTACTCAAGGAAAATGGAAAGCAAGGATCTGAAACCAAGATTATTACATCCAGCAAGGCTATCATTCAAAATAAGTTGTGAAATAAAGAGCTTCCCAGACAAAAATAGGCTAAAGAAGTTTACCGCCACCAAACTAGCACTGCAAGAAATGCTAAAGGGACTGCTGTAATGAGAAGAAGAAATATACATATAGAGAAACATAGCCATACAGAATTAAAATGGCAATAAATAAGTACCTATCATTAATAACCTTAAATGTAAATGGATTAAATGCTCCAATCAAAATACATAGGGTAACTAAATGGATACAAAAACATGACCCGATTATATGCTGTCTACAAGAGACCCACCTCAGAACACAAGACACACATGATGAGAGTGAAGGGATAGAAAAAAAATTCCATGCAATTAGAAATGAAAGAAAGGTGGGGTAGCAATACTCATATCTGACAATATAAACCTCAAAATGAAGGCCATCACAAGAGACAATAAAGTTCACTACATAATATTAAAGGAATTGCTCCAACAAGAGAATATAACCCTGGTAAACATATATGCATCTAATGTAGGAGCACTTAACCATATAAAAAAAATTCTCAGGGGAATTTTATCACACATTCAAATAAGAACTAACACCTAGACTCCTCAAACTATTCCAAAAAATCCAAGGGGAAGGGACACTTCCAAGTTCTTTTTATGAGGGCAGCATTATCCTAATTCCAAAACCAGATAAAGACACTACAAAGAAAGATAATTACAGGCCAATATCACTAATGAACATAAAATCCTCAACAAAATATTAGCTAATTGGATCCAGCAATATATTCAAAAGATTAGACACCATGACCAAGTGGGATTTATTCCGGGGATGCAAGGCTGGTACAATATCCACAAATCAATAAATGTGATACATTACATAAACACATTGAAAGACAAAAAAAATCAAATCACATGATCATATCAATAGATGCAGAAAAAGCATCTGACAAAATCCAACACCCATTTTTGATAAAAACTCTCAGCAAAGTGGGAATAGAGGGAGCATATCTCAACATGATAAAGGCCATATATGACAAACCTACAGCCAACATCATACTCAAAGGGCAAAAACTAAAACCATTTCCCCTAAGAAAAGCAACAAGACAGGGATATCTGCTCTCACTACTCTTATTCAACATAGTACTGGAAGTCCTAGCCATAGCGATCATATAAGAAGAAGAAATAAAAGGCATTCACATTGGAAAGGAGGAAGTAAAACCGTCAGTATTTGCAGATGACATGATATTTTACATAGAAAACCCTAAAGACTCTACCAAAAAACTTCCAGATTTAATAAATGAATTTGGCAATGTAGCAGGATACAAAATTAACACCCAGAAATCAACGGCTTTTTTATATACCAATAATGAATTCTCAGAAAGAGAAACTAAACAAACAATCCCATTTACCATTGCAACAACAACAACAAAATTAAGATACGTAGGAATAAACTTAACCAAGGAGGCAAAAGACCTGTACTCGGAAAAGTACAGGATGTTGAAAAAAGAGATACAAGAAGATATAAACAAGTGGAAGAAAATACCGTGTTCATGGATTGATAGAATCAGTATCATCAAAATGTCCATACTATCCAAAGCAATCTACAGATTCAAGGCAATCCCTATTAAAATACCAACAGCATATTTCACAGATCTAGAACAAATACTCCAAAAATTTATATGGAACCAAAAAGACCCCAAATAGCTGCAGCAATCTTGAGGAAGAAGAACAAAGTTGGAGGAATCACAATACCAGATATCAAGTTATACTACAAAGCCACCGTAATCAAAACAGCCTGGTACTGGCACAAGAACAGGCACATAGATCAATGAAACAGAACAGAGACTCCAAAAATTGACCCATGCCATTATGCTCAATTAATATTTGACAAAAGAGGCAAGAGCACACAATGGAGCCAAGACAGTCTCTTCAATAAATGGTGTTGGAAAAATTGGACAGGTACGTGCAAATAAATGAAACTAGACCACCATCTTACACTATACACAAGAATAAACTCTAAATGAATAAAAGCCTTAAATGTAAGTTGTGAAACCATAAAAATTCAGGAAGAAACCATAAGCAGCAAAATCTCAAACATCTCTCGTAGGAATACGTTTACAGATACATTTCCTAGGACAAAGGAAACTAAGGAGAAAAACAAATGGGACTATATAAAAATAAAAGGCTTCTGCACAGGAAAAGAAACCATCAACAAATGAAAAGGGATCCCACTCTATGGGAGAACATACTTGGCAATGATACAACTGATAAAGGGTTAATATCCAAAATATATAAGGAACTCATACAACTTAACAAAAGGGAGACAATCCAATTAAAAAATGGGCAAAGGATCTAAATAAATACTTCTCCAAACTGGACATACAGATGGCCAAGAGACATATGAAAAAATGCTCAAAGTCACCAATCATCAGAGAGATGCAAATTAAAATGGCAAGGTGGTATCACCTCACATCTGTCAGAATGACTACCATCAACAAATTAACAAATGAGGATGTGGAGAAAAGGGAACGCTAGTGCACTGCTGGTGGGAAGGCAGACTGGTGCAGCCATTATGGAAAACAGTATGGAGTTTCCTCAAAAAATTAAATATGGAACTGCCATTTGACTCAGTGATCCCACTTCTATGAATATATCCTAAGAAACCTGAAGCACCAATCAGAAAAAATGTTTGCACCCCTATGTTCATAGTAGCACAATTTACAATGGTTAGGATCTGGAAACAGCCCAAGTGCCCATCAGTAGATGAGTGGATAAAAAAGCTGTGTTACATTTACACCATGAAATACTATGCAGCAGTAAAAAAGAAGAATCTCTTACCTTTTGAGTCAGCATGGATGGACCTGGAGGGTATTATGCTAAGTGAAATAAGCCAGTTAGAGAAAGACAAGTACCACAGGATCTCACTCATATGTGGAATCTATGAACAATATAAACTGATGAACAAAATAGATCCAGAGACATGGAACAGACTGCAGAATCTCAGAGGTAAGGCGGAGGAGGGTGAGTTGGTGGGAAGAGATCAACCAAAGACCTTGTATATATGCATGGCAAAGGCAATAGGGTGGTGAAGGCCTGGGGCAGGGGCGGGGCTGGCTAGAAGGGGTCAGTGGGGGAAAGGAGGGGCATCTGTAATACTTTCAACCATAAAGATTTAACTAGAAGATGCTATTCTAGGAAGAGGTAACAGGTACTAAGTACTCCTGTAAAGAGGTGATCTCTATTTTCTTAGCTTTCATTTACATTTTACCTTTACTACCTTGTTTGTTCATGTGTCCACTCACTCATCCATCTGCTAAGTACCTGATGTGTGCCCACCACTAGCCTGGTTACAGACCACACGGCACTGTCCCCTCTTACCGTCCACAGGAAAGACAGAGAACCTGCTATAATATAACGTGGCACAAGCTGTTCCAAAGACCTGAGCGAGATGCTGTGGGTGCAGGCGGGTGAGCAGTGCCCTCCCCCGGAGTGTCAGGGAAGCCTTCCCAGATGCCACGAGAGGCCCGTGGTCTTGTGGGGGTGGGAGCTGGTCAGGGAGCCGTGATGAAGACGCAGCCGGGCCAAAGGGCAATGTAGGGTCCAGGTGTAAAGGTGGTGAAAAGCAAGGGGTGAGGCCTGAGGGACCACCGGGGGGCAGAGCACTACCACTAGCAAAAGTGAGAGAGAGGACAGAAGGACAGAAAGGAGAGAGGCAATGCGGGGGAAACGAGCTTCAGAGTTCACGCTGCTCTCTGTGTGTTTGTTTCTTTCTGTCTCTGTCCCTCTTTCTCTGTCTCTGTGTATGTGTCTCCATTTCTCTCTGTGTTTCTCTCTCTCTGTCTCATTTAGTGCCGGATCTGAGACCAGCAGTAGGAAGGCCGAGCTAAGGTGCAGCCTGGGAGGGACTGTCACTGGGTCCCGCAGGGGATGGGAAGCGGGGGGTGGGGGGGGGGAGAGGGAGAGGGGAGAGAGGGGCAGGAGGCAGGGACTATGGCAACAGCATGAGAGGCAGTGGAGCAAGAAGGCCGCTGCAGAGAAGTGGCCCCATTTCCAGCCTCTCCTTCCTTGAGGCTGAGAGGTGGCCCAGTGGAAGGCTGTTGTGCTTCCCTATTGGCTGGAGCAGGGGGTGGGGCGGGACCCACCAGGACAGAGGGTGTCGACCAGACCATTGGAAACCCAGGCTCTACTGGCCCGGCCTGAGAATCCATTCTGAGTGGGAAGTCCAGGCTCAGAAACCCCGGACAAGCCTTCTTAACAGAGAGGGAAATCATACTCGTTGCTGTTTGGGTCAGTAGAAAAGAACAAGTATTTTTCTTCTCACCTGAGGTCTTCCTTTCCTTCCAAGTTTAAAAGGAAATACAATCCAGCACATCGTGAGTGTGGGTGCTGGCTCCCTGGGGGCTAGTGTTGGGCAGGACCAGCGGCTCCAGGAACATGGCCCATGCAGGAACATGCACCTACTTCTGAGGCTGAGCCCCCGCACCCGGTGGAGCTGGCCCCTGAGTGGCCTCCCTCTGTGTGTCACTATCTGCATGTCAGCCGTCCGTCTCTGTATTCTCGCCTTCCCCGGATCAGAGGGGAAGCAACAGGCAAACTCAGCTCCCATCTTCCACTTTCATATTCAAGCTATCTTAGCTCTTAAGTCTCACTTTTCTCACTTGCAAGATATCCTATATAATAAAGGGCTAATATGCAAATTGTCCCCTTGACCAGGAGTTCGACCAGGGGGCAAGGCTGGCTAACCACCCACAGTCCCTCCCCCGCAGGCCTGGCCCCCAATCGCCCTCCCTACCCCAATCTGGGGCCGGGGCCAGCCAGACCCCACCGGTGCACGAATTCATGCACCGGGCCTCTAGTGGACAATAACACCTGCTCCATGGGCTGCTGTGAGGACACGACATGGGAAGTCCTCACACAGCCTAGCACAGCTGGTGCTGACTGAGCATGACTCGGCAGCAAGAGCGGGAATGAACCACCTGCCAGGCCCGGCAGCCAGGTTGACCCAGGGACTGGGGAGCAGGTGGTAGAGAGGGTGGAGCCTGAGGAAAGAAGGCTCCACACTGGGATGTCGCCTTGGCAACCAGTAGACAGCATGCTGAGCGGGTGCCGAAGGGTGCCTCTTGCCTAGGACTGAATACCAGCTAAGTTTCTCTTCCCCAGCAGCTGTGAACAGTGGGGGCACAGATGGCTCTGTTGTGGACAGGGTGGGCACAGATGGGCTCTGTGCAACGCCTGGGGCCCTGGAGCAGGGCAGCACTCCCTGAGGGACAGTGGAACTCACTGGCAGGGTGGAGAAGCAGCAGTGGCTGAAGCCCAAGGCTGGCCCTGCTCTGCAAACACCAGGAGGGTGCTGACCGCGAACAGGCCCTCCAAACGTGCAGGCTGAGCCTCGCCCAGCAGGAAGGAGAGGTGACGTGCCCCAGGCCACACGATTATGAAGTAGCCGAGCCCAGCTTCAAAGCCAGGGTCTGAGGACCCAGGGCCAGGCCCTCCAGAGGCTGCTGCATGGCGGGCCCACCCGGAAGCCTTCCGAGCCTTCTGCTTGTCCCTTGAGAGTGACTGGAGCTAATGGGAACTGTCACTGGAAGGAACGAGAAGTGACAGGCTGGGCTGGACGACTTACTGCTGCCAGTCTGAACAATCCGCACACACCCACGCCTACCCTTCAGCAATGACATGAGAAAGCAATTTCCCTCTCTGGGATTGACCCCCCCCCCCCCCCCACACACACACACACCCTCCCAACAAAAGAAAAAGTAAGACTGTCAGGGGCTGAGTCTCAATTCAATACAATGGGTTTCTTCTAAAACAGGAAGTTCCTTCCTGGATTGATCCTATTTGCCTTCCATGTGGACAAATACCATTAAAACCCTGCGTGAACAGACCCCACTCTTAGTAACTGAGAGATGCCAATTCATCGATATGTCTCTTTTTCGCTCTCATTTTTTAACATCGCACGAGGGGTGAGGAAATGGAAGTAGCTATTTTGCTGGCAGGTTGTGATGAAGAATGAGACCATAACTCTCAATGGTCTCCTGGAAGCACCTGGCTGAAGGCCAAGGCCGCACACCCGGAGCTATCCGCTCCGACGATGCCGGTCCGCCGCCCCCCTCACTAATGAATGCGCAGGTGCCACGAGGGCCGGGCCGCGGGACAGACCCTGCAGACCCGCAGCAGAGATGCCCCTCCCCACACGGCAGCCTACGGCAGGCGCCTCCTCCGCGGGGCTCCTAGAAACCTTGGTACTTTCCCGAAAGCAGCACTTTCACAACCAGTAACCCCTTTTCATAACCAGGTCACGTCCACGGGGGGGGGGGGGGGGGGGGGCGGGGGCGTTCTGAGACGGCAGAAACCCTGCCTTTGGTATAGCGGAGTCTCAGAGCCTCGCACAGGCCGGAACTACAGACGCAGGTCCCTTCTTAACTGGTTTGTGAGCGAGAGGCCGGAACGCGGTAGACAATGTTACAGCACACGCGTGGGAGCTAAAGATGACGCTAAACGCGCGCGCACGGAGCCGCCGCCGCTGCCCGGGAACAGAATGAGCGCAGAGAACTGCTCTGTCGACACCAGGCGGCAATGGCGTCAGCTCAGCCGTTTCATCCTCTGCTGCCGCTACCTCTACACCTCCCTGGTCTTCCTTTGTCCTGCCCTCCTCTCCTCTGTCGCCTTTAGAGACGGAATTCCTCAGGCCCCTTTATTCCTGGCTTCAAGCAACCGCCCTGTTCCACGCTGACCGGGAGCCACCTGAGGGTGCTCCCACGCTCTCGCCTCAGGGCGCACAAGCCCAGCGCTCCCCCCTGATTTCTAGGGGAACAAGGCGTGAGTCTTGGCACCACCAGACTTTGGCCGAGGCCTCACGCAGTGCTCACTAACAGAATAAAGTGTTCTGGCTTCAGCCTCCCTCCCCATGTTGGTCGATATCAGGGGTCCTCAAACTTTTTAAAAGGGGGCCAGTTCACTGTCCCTCAGACCGTTGGAGGGCCGGACTATAGTTTAAAAAAACCCCACTATGAACAAATTCCTATGCACACTGCACATATCTTATTTTGAAGTAAAAAAACAAAACGGGAACAAATACAATATTTGTATTTGCATGTGGCCCGCGGGCCGTAGTTTGAGGACCCCTGGTCTATATGGTGCCAAAGGAAATACATTTATTTTCCTGAACTCGGACAGCTAGGAAGCTCAGATAACTAACATTTTTGTGCTTTTTGCTAGAGTCTGCATTTGGTGGAGGGGGTGGTGGAGAGGGGGCAGGAGTCAAAACTGCTGAGACAGGACTTAACTAGAAGGAGTGACAGATAGAGCAGGCATGCCCAATCAGACCCGCTCGCCACCCACCGGGCAGCGGCAGTACGGGAGCTCCTGCATCGGACTCCAGGCAGAGCAAGGGCTCCCCGCGGCCCTGAGAGCGACAGGAGTCTTCTGACCAATCGGAGGAACTGGTGATCCCTGGATGATATATGGAGACACTCTGCGTCATAAACAGTCACTCACTCAAACGAACCTTTCCTGTGCCCTCTGAGTGGCGTGGGCGGAGGTGTGGATAAATGCTGTTTTCCCCTGTGAGATGTATGGGGTGAGACCTCCGCTGCCCGCTCCGTGGTAGCACAGGAACCTCACCTTGAGAACAATGATGTGCCTCTTGGAAATGGAGAGCAAATGGCCTTGGATCCGAGTGCTGGTTGGTGTCCTGGCTCAGCTGTTTATGAACGGGGTAACCTGAGAATCTCTGAGCCTCAGTTTACTTATCTGTAAAATGGCATGAGAAGGACATTGGCTCTCACAGAGTGATTTTAGGGTGAGATAGGCATGTCAACGTACTCTGTGAACTGCTAAACCTTGTGCAAATGGGAGAAATGACTTCTGCTGCCACCACAGTCCATGCAATCCCCTCTCAGGTGCTACAAGTGAACTAACAGTGTGCAATTCACATTTCAAAACCCAACCACAAGTTCAAGTCTATGCAAGGGACCCAGTAAGCTGTGCACTTAATGGATACACATTAAGACACATTAATTATGCCCTAATTTTAAGATTGAGAAATGTGCTTAATGCTTATAAATAGTTTCACACATTCGGCCCTCTCTGCAGAAGTCGATCCTGGGTGTTTCTGCCCGGGGATGTTTGTAGGTAACCCGGTAGCTCTCCTGCAGGTGAGGTCCTGTTGGTATTTCAGCTACTAACCCTACGGGGCAGGGTCTCTGGCCACCCACCTGATCTTCAACGAGGTTCCCTGACTGACAATGCAGTTCCGGGATGGAGTCGCTACTACTCTCTTCACATTAGGTGTCAGTCCTCTGGCTTCGTTAGTCACAGGTTACTAATTGCCATGAGTGGACAAGTGCCTGAGACTATCTAAGTAAGGTGACACCTACGTGCTCCCAATCACAACCGCATCTAGACCAGCCCACAGATTCCCAGAATTTAAAAACCCCCTCAGAGAATGTGAGTGGTACAGGAAACCTAAGATAACCTCAGTCTGATAATCTCGTTTTACAAGAAAGAAAACGGCACCTGAGGGTCCGAGTGGTATGACTTTCCCAGAATAGCCCAGCACATTAGGAAGGAGCCAGAGCTACTGAGTCTCACTCTGCTCCTGGGAGGCACAACCCCCCCCCCCCCCCCCCCCCCGGGTGTCCTCTCCTTCCTGAGCGCAGCAGCCATCACACAGGGCGCTGCAGTTTCCAGGATTTCCAGCTATGGTGGCCAAACTGCGATGTTACGACATCTGCCCTATTTTTCAGGCAATTTCTCAACATAAAAGCCAGTGCCAATTATTCAGCGTTTGGCTCATTTAATGAAGCTTCTGCAGAGCAACTGTAACCTCCCTGAGCTGAAAAGGACAGAGAGGTTTTCTATTTCAAGAACGTTTGGTTGGGCCTGTCGTGGAGTTAGGGGTCTAGTGTGGCCCTCTTACTAAGCTAGCTGTTTAACTTTAGCCGAATCTCTCTGAACCACCGAATTACACAGTCCCTTAGCTTTCCCTATGTCTGACAATCTTTGACTTTACCTTTTAAAAATGTCTGTCTAGGTCATCATCACTAGGTGCACTCATGAAATATACTCATTTATGCACACTGCTCAGCTGAGCACAAGACAAAAATAGGATGAGACAAGATATGTGCCTACTGGGAATCTATCATTATTATGACCATCATCATTAATGTGGGAAGATGAGGCAAGGACATAGAATCCTACTGAGACCTGTCATTAAACTACAGGACTATGCATTCAAGCCTTCCTTAAACTCATTTTCAGGGAGAAAGCTCCTTCCCATCCTGGCAGAAGTTTTAATGAAAATGTCTGTTGTTACTCTGGTAGTAACATACCCAGTATAACAAACTAAGTTTGTATGAAAAATATGATATCTGGTCCATGTCCATGTAAGGTTCTATGTATAATTATATTTTAAATTTTTGTGACCTAGGGCACAGAAGAACTTTTTAAAAAATACATTTTTATTGATTTTAGAGAGGAAGATAGAGGGAGAGAGAGATAGAAACATCAATGATGAGAATCATTGATTAGCTGCCTCCTGCACACCCCCCACTGGGGATTGAGCCACAACACGGACATGTAACCTTGACCAGATTTAAACCCGGGACCCTTCAGTCCACAGGCCGACACTCTATCCACTGAGCCAAACCAGCTAGGCTGCTCTATGCATAATTTTAAAAAATAGTCCTGATCCTATTTTCGCATTAATAGACAAGAAAGCACAAAACAAGCTGAATTAAAACTGGGCTCCTCACAACTGTATCATCCCACAGATTAATAATTCTTTAAATCTTTCATCTTTAAAGTGTTCCAAAAATCCAATTATCTCAACAAATAGTTCACAAGCATTTAGTTTACGTAAGGTTTGGAAAGTGGAGCACAGGTGAATGAGACACGGAACCGACAGTCTAACTGGGGTAGTAGATACGCATTTAGATCAGTATGCTGCAAAGGTAGCAGAACAGAAAGGCTACTGGGATTCCAAGAGAGGAAGGAATATATTCTGTTGGTGAAATCATGGATGGGCATTTGGAGGAGGTGGTATTTGAGGTGAGACTTGGAGGGTAAACAACATTTTGATCTGTAAGGGTGGAGAGTAACAGGGCACTTTTGGCGAAGGGATGACCATAAACACAAGCATAGAACTGAAAGAAGCATGCAACATGGTTAGGGCACAAGAAGAAATCGAGGTTCTCTGGAGAGCTGTCTGGGGACAGGGAGGAGAGGAGAGGAATGATCCTATATAATAAAACCCTAATATGCAAATTGACTGAATGGCAAAACGACCTGTCCCTATGACACACACTGACTCTGAATGCAGGAGCTCCCCCCTGGTGGTCAGTGCATTCCCACAGGGGAAGCGGTGCTCAGCCAGAAGCCCTGAGCCGAGCTCACAGCTGGTGAGCACAGCAGCAGTGGCGGGAGCCTCCCCCACCTCCGTTGCAGGCGGTCAGTAAGAAGTGAGGGGTCCCAGACTGTGAGAGCCCTGAACTGCGAGAGGGATATCTGACTGCTGGCTTAGGCCCAACCCCTAGGGGTATCAGGCCTAAGCTGGCAGGCGGACATCCCCCAAGGGTCCTGGACTGTGAGAGGGCAAAGGCCAGGCTGAGGGACCCCCCACCCCCAGTGTATGAATGTCGTGCACTGGGCCTCTAGTCTATATATATAAACCCCTAATATGCAAATAGACCAAACGGCGGAACAACCAAACAACTGGTAGCTATGACATGTGCTGATCACCAGGGCGCGCGCCGGAACATGGCAGGCGTTGGCAGCAGGCGGCAGAGTGCACAACATGGTGGGCGTCAGCCATGGTGGGATGGTGGAGCAGGTGAGTGGGGGCACCAGACTAAGGTGGGGCACCAGTTGCTGTCATCGGGGTGAGCTTCTGGTGGTTACTGAAAATTCTTTGCTCCCACATGCCATGGTCCTACCCAGCGCTCGCACCTGCTGCCAGCACTGGCCCCGCTCACACCCGCAGCCAGTGCCAGAGCCACCACTCGCACCCTCTGCCGGCGCCCGGTGCCAGTCCCGATCGCTTGGTGCCGGTCCCGATCGCTTGGTGCTATCAGTGGGTGCGAGTGGCAGCTGCTGGCCCCAACTGCCCCTGAGGGCTTCTCCACCTCCACCTGCTCCTGAGGGGTGATTGGGGCAGCAGCTGCCACCTGCACCCACTGATGGCGCCAGTCCCGCTTGCACCCACTGCTGGCACCTGCCCCAGTCACTCCACGCCATCAGCGGATGCGAGTGGGGCCGGTGCCGGCAGCGCATGGGAGTGGCAGCGGCAGGAGCGGGGCTGCCGGCAGACAGGGGACAGGGAGCCTCGGTGGGAAGAGCTGGGCGTGGGTGTGGAGAATGGGCCAAGACCTGCCCCTGTGCCCATCGCAGCCTCACGGCCCACAGTTCCTTTCAAGGTGCATGAATTCGTGCACTGGGCCCCTAGTATTCTATAAAATCTTCAATATGAGAATGAAGTGTTTGTACTCAGTATTATAGGCAATGGAGACTAATAAAGGTTTATGGAAGTGTGGAGTGAAATCATAGAATTATTGAAATTCTGAACTCAAGTTCCCTTCAACAGCATGTGATAGACAAAAGAGTCAGAACAAGAACCAAGAAAGCTTGCCAGATTCCTAATCCAAATGCTTTGCTTCACACCAGCTGTTCTACAAGGTTGCACGGCCGCAGTCTGCAGCGTAGAGAAGAGAATTCAGGCAGGAGGTCAACGTGGCAGCTACTACAGAAGTCCAGGAGGAAAGCTCAGGTGGAATGATGAGGACCTGAGCTCCGGGGTGGAGCGGGGGGCGGGGGGGGGGGTAGTCAGAAGAGGGGTTGGAGTTTGGGGAGCCCATGAAGTCTCCCTTCCCTCTCCTCCACAGAGCTCATGGTAGTGTTTTTTATTCATCCAGAGAGGCGGGGCATTTGATTTGATCCATTGGCAGATCCATCCTCGTTCGGACGGCGATTCTGCCCTCCCGACTCCCTCTCAAGACTGAGCATTCCCTAGAAGAGAGAGGCCAGACCCCACCCCGCAGCGGCCAGAAGCAGCCTCGGAGCTGCTCCTTCAGGGATTAGTAGATAATTTCAGGATTCAGGCAACTCTGAGGGTTTTCTTCCTGGCTTGGCTACGGGTGCTCAGGAACACCATGGCCCAAAGCCACTCTGCAAATGAGGGTCATCCAGCCCACAGGAGGGCTCCCCAAGGCTCCGGCCCATGGGGGCTGTCAGCGGCGAGGGGTTCCTTCAGTGTTGCTCCCCTCAGATGCCTGTCTGTTTACCGACCTCATCTCAGGCCTCCTGCCTTGTCCCTTGTCCTGACCTTTAGCTCATCTCCCCTGTGACTTCTTACTTGAACAGTTTCATCAACTTAGGGCTTGGATGTCATGAGTCTGAGCCTGTGTGCCGCAAGCATAGACGTGGAAAAGCTTTACAGCAGGCGTGAATGCTGAGCTTCTGCTTGGGCAGAATTCCAAGTCAGCGGTCCATCTTTTCCCTTCTACGTGGCTTTTAGTTTGTAAAGACAACTGAGAAGAGAAGGAAATCATGAGGGGCAGCTTCTATTATAAAGACAGAGTACCAGCCAGAGGCGTGATTACACACAGGAGGCACCCGATACGGAAGGGCAGGGAATCAGCGGCATCTTTTGATTCATGTCTTGGTCAGTTTCTCTTTCATGAACTAAGAGGAGAACCATCATCAAGGCCCGCCGATGTCAGTGACTGTGGGCCAGAGCCACCTTGCACTTGGTGCCCGAAGGTGCCACTTCCCGTCCCAGGTCCCTCCCGCAGGCAGGAGCACACTGACAGCTCCCGGTCCATGCACAGGACTCCTCTGGACGTCACCACAGAGAGTGTCACCAAGAGCGGTGACGGAAGGCGGTTTTGTGAGCAATCCCTGGAGGCAGACAACCTACAGTCAAATCCCATCTCTGCTAATTATGAGCTTATGGCCTTGAGCAGGTTATCCGGCCTCTTTCCACCTTGCTGTTTTCATCTGTAAAATGGGAATGAAGTGGGTGGCCAACAGGGTTGGCATACAAATAAGTGCGTTAACAAGATAGTACATACAATGCGTTCAGTAACAAGTGCTTAAGGAATGGCCGCTGTTTTTAAAAAGGCAGCTCTGACGTTCGAGTCTCCTGGAAGCTCAGGGGCAGAGGCGCTATCTAGAGATGCCCGCTGTGCGGGAAGCAGGACTGCCACACCCGGCGGCACCTGGAAGAGCTCAGAGAACGTGGCCCCTCACCTGCCCCACGTGAGCAACAGTCCAGCCAGTCCGCCTCCTCACCTCTCCCCTGGCCCAGGCAGACAGCCTCGTTGGTTTGTAAGGTTTTAAAAACAAAGGAGGGGGGAGCAAAAGAGAGAGGGGGGAGCTTCCTAGGCAGCTAGTTCAGGGTGACTTTAGTGCCTTTTCACCCACGTTTGAGGTTCCCAGACATCAGGCCTGTCAGAGCCCAGGCGAGTCAGGCTGTGTGGCCTTGGGGCCCGGGAGGGGCTTCGGACCCATGTGGGTCCTGTTCGAGCTAAGGAAACTGAAGCCCCAGGTAGTGAATAGACTGTCCAAGGTCGCCCGGATGGTCAGGTCAAGACCAGGGCTAGTTCTCTGGGGGCCAGGTGCTCACTCTACCACAGGGGCTGGCTCCCGCCTTTCTGAATTCTGGTTGAGGTGTGGTCCTGTCTCCAGGTGAGCCCGCACTTCGCTCCTGTATAAGTGAGTTTTTTCCTTTTCCTGCCCGCGCAGGCCCTGGCATCTCAGGTATTCACAGGCTCCCGGTCAGCTCCGGCCTCCCGCGCGCACAGCCTGGAGGTGCTGCCCCGCACCCTGCAGCCTGGGCGTCGCACCCTGCAGCCTGGGGCGTCGGGGCCCCCGCAGCCTCAGGACTCCTGGGGGGTGACAGGGGCGCGGGCGGCGCTTCCGTCGCCCAGAGCCGTCCTCTCCGTTCCTCTCTCCCAGCCCTGCTCTCCGTCTGCTCCCGACTCTCTTGGCTCCTGCTCCCTCGGTCTTGCTCTTCTGCGTCGTGTCCCTTCCTCCGCCTTCACTGTCCCTCCAGTCCCGTCCGTCCTCTCCCCCCGGTCCCGGCCTCCGGGCTCCCTGGTGCCTGCCCTCCCCGCTCCTCCTCTCCTCGCCCGTCGCTTCCCCTTCCCTCCTGCTGACCCTGCAACACATCTGTTTCCAATCTGGGCCCTTGGAGGCGCCTGTTTGAAACAAAACCCTCCCCCGGCCCTCGGGAACCTGGCACAGACTCCCGAGGAAACCCTCCCTCCCCGGCCCCCGCTGCCCAGACCCTCCGGAGAGGGCGCCCTCCAAAGCGAAGCCCCTCCGCCGCCAACGGTGCGCGCCAGGCTGGACCAGGACCCTCCGGCCCGAGTTCGCCCCCGGCCAGATGTGCTCCCGCAGCTGGAGGCCGGGAGAGGAGTCGGGCTGCCTCCGGGGCAGCCGTCCAGCGCCCGCGTCTCCCGGACGCGGAGGTTCGCGGGTCCTCGGTCTCCCGCCCGGCCCCCGCCCCGCGCCCCGGGCCCCGGGCACTCACCCAGCCAGAGCAGGAGCGGGGCCATCCCGGTGCGGAGCGGAGCGCGCGGGTCCTCCCGCTCAGCCGCGGCGCGGCTCCGGGGCGGTGGGCGAGCTGGCGGGGCGCCTGGGGGGCTGGCGGGGCGCCTGCGGCATGTGCCGCCGCGGGAGGCCCGCGCCCCGCGCCCGCTCGCAGGGGGCTTCGCGCG
Organism: Myotis myotis; assembly: GCF_014108235.1. Classification (NCBI taxonomy): domain Eukaryota; kingdom Metazoa; phylum Chordata; class Mammalia; order Chiroptera; family Vespertilionidae; genus Myotis; species Myotis myotis. Next base: position 22,967,602 of record NW_023416325.1, on the reverse strand, counting down.
CCCCACCGGCCGGCGCCCAGACGGGAGCGGGGACCAGGGCGGGGGGAGCGAGGCGGAAAGGCGCTGCCGCTCCTGGAACACTTCTACCCTGTTTGTAAAGAAGGAGTGAAGAAAGAGGGAAAAAAATAGAGCGAGCTGCAACCACATGGCCGCCTCCTCCCGGCAGCCCCTCCCTCCCCCGCCCCCGCCTCCCGCCTCGGGGTGCGCGGCGGGGAGCGGGCCGCCGGGCCCCACCTCGGCCGCAGGCGCTGGGCTGCGGGGCGCGGTAGGGCTGCCTCCGGTGGAGAAAGTCGGGGACCCTCGGCTAAGCGCCCGGGCCGAGGCCCTGCAGGCGGCTCTGTGTTCTCACTGCGGCCGCCCCGCGTTCGTCTGGCATCTCTTTCTCGCTCACAGACTCTCCCTCCGCTTCCACTTCTCTCCCAAACCGCTTCTCTCCCCGCCCCCTCCCTCCCCTCCCCTCCCCTCCCCTCTCTATTACTAAAATCCTCCTGGCCTCCCCTCTCGCCCCCTCGCCCCCTCGCCCCCTCGCCCCCTCGCCCCCTCGCCCCCTCGCCCCCTCTTCTCTCCCCTCTTCGGGCCCCACCTGGCTTGGTCAGCAGGAAGCTGCAGACCCACAGACCGACCACGCAGACCTGAGCCCCGGGGCAGCGGGCGGCCAGCAGCGCGGCTGTCCCCTCCTCACTCTGTCCCCACGGCCACCTTCGCCGAAGGCCTTGCCCTTCGCGTGGGCTCCGGGGTCTGCGGTCAGGATCTACGCAGATCCGCGTGGCGCTGAGCTGGCCCACCGGTCCTGGCTCTGTTCTCGGATGCCCTGGAGCAAACCCCATGCCAGGGCTCTGGCCTCCAGAGACAGCAGGAGGCAGAGGTCATGCCTGCGCCGCACCAGGACGTGCTGGGGCTCCAGGAGCCCAGGAAGGGGTGGGGGTGGGAGGTCCTGGGTCCATCCTTGAGCACCAGCGGGAGGGGATGGGGTAGTGGCCTCGCTCAGGTCTCTGCTGCCCCCAGCTCCCCCTCGAGCCATGCACACTGTCCGGGCTCTCTGACCCCAGCCTCTGGATGTCCCCAAGCAGTGGCTTCTTCGCCCACAGAGAGGCCTGAGAGACCGCTCGCCCTCCACCGCACCAGCGGCCGAGCTCTGGGAAGCTGCGGCTGGGCTGTGAGAGATGAACTCCCCGCCCAGCAGGCTGCTGGGTCTCACACCTGCCCTTGGCCCAGTCCTTTCTCCAAGGGTCTTAGACCCCAGCATCTGTATCGTCCTCTCTAATCAGTCCTCTGGTTGTCATGAAAACCAACCCATTTCACAGATGAGGAAAGCAGAGGCCTGGAGACAGCAAGGGGCTCTTGCGAAGTCACGAAGAAACCGAGAAGGCTGTTTGCAGCACTGATTCAGGCCTCCCTGCCGGCTTCCTCAATAACTGTTCCTTATGCAGCTGCTCTGCTCCAGGCGGCCTTCAGGTGTCCAGGACACAGAGTGCGGAGCACTTGGTTTCAGCATTTCTCAAACATTGGCACTAGTATGTCATGGCACCGACTGTGAAGCAGGAATTAGATGAATTGCTTAATATTTAACTTCTTATTTAATGCCTATGACAATGCTAAGGGATGGGCATTTGTATTCAATTTTTAAAGATGAGGAAACTGTAACCTAGAGAGGTTAAATATCTTGCCCAGATCATACAGTATTAAAACCCCCATTACAATATTAGCACCCTAAAATATTATTTATGTTATAAAATATTTCAAAGTGCTCTTTGACTTTGAGTACTTCCATTTTCCAAGTTACACTTCCTGTTTAATAGGAGAAATATTCACACATATAATTTGTATAGGAATGTGTTAAAATGTTAATTCTTCTTAAAGGCTGAGGAAGGTGGGAGGGACACTATATAGAGAAGGTGGCTTTTGTTATTTCTGCTTTAAATTTTTATTTAATACTAGAGGCCCGGTGCTCAAAAATTTGTGCACTCAGGGGGGAGAGGAGGTCCCTCAGCCCGGCCTGTGCCCTCTTGCAGTCTGGGACCCCTCGTGAGATAACGACCTGCTGGCTTAGGCCTGCTCCCAGGTGGCAGAGGGCAGGCCCAGTCCCTAGGTACAGCCCCTGGTCGGGCTCAGAGCAGGGCCGCAGGGCGATCAGGGGGTTGGGGAGCTCCCCCCTGTCAGGTACAGAGCAGGGCGGATAGGGAGGTTGTGGCCACACCCCCTGTCACACACAGAGCTGCAGGGTGATCAGGGGGTTTGGTCACTGCCCCCTGTCACGCTGATCCCGGTGCTGGGAGGCATATTACCCTTTTACTATATAGGATAGAAGCCTGGTGCACGGGTGGGGGCCTGCTGGTTTGCCCTGAAGGGTGTCCTGGATCAGGGTGGAGGTCCCGCTTGGGTGAGGGGACTGGCCAGCCTGGGTGAGGGGCTGAGGGCCATTTTCAGGCTGGCGGGTGACTGAAGCTCCCAACCTGTCCTTTTTTCCTTTTTCTTTAAATTCTGGGCCAGCTTTAAATTTAGCTCTGAGGCTCGGCTCCAGCTATGAGACCTCCGCTGCTGAAAGCAGGTTTCTGGCCTTTGTTTACCCTTCTGTATTTGAAACAATGTTGCGGTCCTGCTGGCTGAAGCCCTGGGTTTTGTTTAGCTTCTATATTTGTTACAATGTTGCTTAGAGTGCAGCTGAGAGGCCAGCAAGGCAGGAGGGGAAGGTTGGCTCCCTCCGTCACTGAAGCAAGCAAGCCTCCCTGTTTGCGTCAGCTGCCTGGCTGCCGGCCGCCATCTTGGCTGGCAGTTAATTTGCATATCTCCCTGATTAGCCAATGGGAAGGGTAGCGGTCGTACGCTAATTACCATGTTTCTCTTTTATTAGATAGGATTCTGATATACTTTCAGATTTACAGAAAAGTTATAAAAATAGTACAAAGAATTCTTGGAGCCCTGGCCTGTGTGGCTCAGTTGGTTGGGTGTCATCCCATGCGCCTGGGGGTGTGATTCCTGGTCCGGGCACATGCCCGAGTTGTGGGCTTGATTCCCAGTTGGGTTTGTGCAGGAGACAGCCAATCGATGTTACTATCTCACATCAGTGTTTCTCTCTCTCTCCCCCCTCCCTTTCTCTCTCTAAAAATCAATTTTAAAATATCTTTCTTTAAAAAAAAGAATTATTGGATTCTTTACCAGATCCTCCTCGCCTCCCCTCTGGTACAATTCTTTACCAGATTCTTTATTTTCCTTATCTCTAAAAGATATATTTTTGCAAAAGTTTTAAAACCACACTTCTAACCCCCACTGCTGGTGGCCTCCTCATGAACCTGGTAACACCGTGATTGCCTCGGGGCGGTGTGCACTGGAAGACAGAGGGTCTGTCACCATGTGGTCAGCTCCAAGTTCTTCGTCAGCACAGGGAATGGTGTGCGCAGGCTGAGACTGGGTCACAGACACTTGGTTTCCCGGGTCCAAAGCCTACAGCCAGTAGATAAATGACACCTATTCCCTGGGGAGCATCCTTGGCCCCTAGAGCTAGATAACTCCCTACTTCCGAAGCCTGTTGTCTGTTGTTGTGCATCTGTGGGTCAGAGAGCAGAGTGCCTCTGGGGTGGCTCTGTAACTCAGCAAACCCATTGCTTACCACCCCTGTGTCCCACAGGCTCGGGCTGCGTGCCAGGGGACTCAAAGGGGATGTGGTCGTCCTTACCGTAAATGGGCATCTCGGGCCAGTGGGAGAGACAACATCAACACGTGAAAACTTTCAACAACAATACTCGAAAGTTATGTAATTGCAGGATAAATGATCCTGACAAGAAGAAGCACTGGGTATTCCAGGAAGGGATGGCGCCCCGCAGGCTGGGTGGGTGAGGATCGCTGGGGAGAAGAACTTCTGAGCCAGGCCTTCAGGGAGGACTTTCATCAGATAAAAGAACCTGGGGAGCCGCTCCTGGACCAAGATGTGGAGCTGGTGTATCCAGAGGGCGTGAAGTACATGAAATGAAAAGCTGGACTTGGAGCAAAATGGCCTGGGACAGTTAGCCTGAAGCGAAATTGTGAAGAGCCCTGCATCCAGGCAAAGGCTCCTGGAGCTTTTCCAAACTCATTGAAAAAAAATTAGCAAAACGGACCTTGATGGGAACTATACTTTAAGAAATTGGCAGCTTTTGCCCAGGTGACCCCAGGGGTTAGCCAAGGATGGAGAACTTCATACCCTTTATATCCGCCAAGCTCCCTTCCCCCGGCTTTCACGTGGACAGCTGACATTTAGTGACATGCATACGCAGCTTCAAGACTAGTCCCCCTCCTCCCCACTCCATGGGGAGCCCAAGATGCCACCCTGAGCCTCTTCGCTGGAGGAATTCTAGAGCCTCCTCAGAGCGTGTCGTGCATAGAAGATAGGAAGAAAAATCTGAAGCAGAGAAACCGGTTAGAATCTGTTTCATTAAGTGGGGAGATGAGATGAGGCTGGTGAAGCAAGTACAGGTGATACTTGGGAGAAAGTTTGGACAGGTCAAATATCAGATGGTCATTGTGGGAGAGGAAGCAGATGACAAAAGAGGCACCACAGACAACTATAAGCCACCTAACATGTTGTTACATAAGCTAAGATGAGCAGCAGCTGTTTATTGGCCTCCCAGACAGTCCTGGGGTTGCCAGACGGTCCACAAGCCTCCAATCCCACATCACAGCAAGGAGACTGAGGTGTGGAGAGATGAAGCAAACTGCTATCATCCCGGGGCTAGTAAATGATCGAGGCAGGATTTAAAGTCAGAAGATGGAAAGCCCTTATACCTCACTCTCTTTTTATTGTTGTTGTTGTTAATTCTCACCCGAGGACATTTTTTCCATTGATTTTTAGAGAGAGTGGAAGGGAGGGGGAGACACACACACAGAGAGAGAAACATTGATATGAGAGAGACACATCAATTGGTTGTCTCCCTCATGTGCCCTGACTCGAGCCAGGGATCAAGCCTGCAACCAAGGTGCATGCCCTTGACTGAAATCGAACCCGAAACCCTTCAGTCTGCAGGTCGACGCTCTATCCAGTGAGCCAAATCGGCAGCCGTGGGCAAACTACGGTCTGCGTGCCGGATCCGGCCTGTTTGAAATGAATAAAACTAAAAAAAAAAAAAAGACCGTACCCTTTTATGTAATGATGTCTACTTTGAATTTATATTAGTTCACACAAACACTCCATCCATGCTTTTGTTCCGGCCCTCCGGTCCAGTTTAAGAACCCATTGTGGCCCTCCAGTCAAAAAGTTTGCCCACCCCTGGGCTAGGGCCTCACTCTCTTCTAATGATTGTACTACTAACAAACCGGGGAGCCAAGTAAGTTAACTTGTCAAGAAGGAAAGAGAAATTTAATCTGAGACATGGTGACTTTGAGGGGAGGATAAGCCATTATTCATCTATCAATTCATCCATCCACCCATCCATCCATCCGTCCACCTTTGACTTTCTTTTCAACCTGTGGTGAGCCTTTGTGAAGCACCTGGTGAACTCAATAGTGAGCATAACAAAGTGGTCCTTGCCCTCCAGGAGCTCACGGTGAGTTAAGGAAGACGGACAACAAGCGGTCGCAATGTGGAGTGAGAAAGAAATGCTCCAAAAGGGAAAACGCAGAGGCTGTGAAGGCAGGCCCTGCCCTGCACCTGGGGTAAGGGACGTCAAGCAGGCCTGGGTGGGGAGGTCCTGTGAGCGAGTGGGAGGGGAGCGGGGCGAGGAAGGGGGAGGAGGGAGAGCTGTGCTTTGTCTCATCTCAGAGGGCACCGGAGAGCCATGGCCAGGCTTTCAAGCCCTTTGAGCTCCAGTTTCCAGCTCTGTCCAGCTGTCTCGGACGGAGACTCATGCCGTGAGGGCATTCAGGAGGAGGGCTCTGGGCTCCGAGGCAGGCAGTGGGGCTCTTGGTGGCTTTGAATAGGTCACTTCAGTGAGCACGCCTTCCTCTTTCCTAACTTGTTATGGAGAAGAAATGAGACTGTAATGAGCGCGCCTCCCACAGTGTTTAACACATAGGAGACTCAATAAATATTTGTTCCAACGAAAATCCTTGAGTTCATAGGATTCCATTCCCTGCAGTCGAAGGAGCCAACTTCTGTCTCATTTCCTTTTCCTATTAAAACAAGACCATCTCCATGTACTCCTTCCTGTCCCACGAGGGTACTTACTGGCTTGGCTGCTCGGTGTGCTGGCTCTTTCCGTGGCTGGACGGTAAGAGGCCCCCAGGCTTGCGGGGTCTTGACTGGACACTTTGCTTGAGGCTGGACCTGAGGAACCCTGCTTGCTAACGGAGGCTGGGGAGCAGGGAGTTACCACCGAGGCAGGGAAAGCAGCTGCTCTCTCCCCAGAAGGCCCAGGAGTGGGGAGAGGCGAGAGCGGCTCCCCGCTCTGTCCCACACCGTGAAGGACAGTCCCGGCCTGAATCTGCGTGGCCAGCCGAGGAGCAGGGGTGGTGTGGGGCTCGTGTTTCATGGGGGACATTTGTTAGAGAGGAAAGGTCTCCACCTTCACTTACCTGCCAGGACCCTGGTGCACAGGCCTGCTCTTCAACACCAGTGGGTGGGAGGGGGCAGTGGGAGAGCCCAGAGACAAGATGAAAAGCAGAAGGTTCCGATGCTGCCGATCCTCAGGTGGACGTGGGCCCCAGGTGGATTCGAGCCTCAGGTGGACGTGGGCCCCAGGTGGACGTGGGCCCCAGGTGGACGCGAGCCCCAGGTGGACGTGAGCCCCAGGTGGACGCGGGCCCCAGGTGGGCGTGGGCCCCAGGTGGACACGGGCCCCAGGTGGACGCGGGCCCCAGGTGGATGTGGGCCCCAGGTGGACGTAAGCCCCAGGTGGACGTGGGCCCCAGGTGGACGTGAGCCCCAGGTGGACGCGGGCCCCAGGTGGATGTGGGCCCCAGGTGGACGTGAGCCCCAGGTGGACGTGGGCCCCAGGTGGACACGGGCCCCAGGTGGACGTGAGCCCCAGGTGGACATGAGCCCCAGGTGGACACGAGCCTCATGTGGACACTGGATGCGTAGCTCTTCCTTCTGCCTCTTTCCTGAGGGAGGTTAGGCTGGGCTTCCCCAGCTCCTCCCCACCTAACTCTCAAGTCCTGCTAAAGTGACCTCTCAGAGGTCAGGCTTGGGAGGAAGACTGCCTAATTTTTGTTTTTTATTTTTTATAAATATATTTTTATTGATCTCAGAGAGGAAGGGAGAGGGAGAGAGAGATAGAAACACCAATGATGAGAGAGAATCCATTGATCAGCTGCCTCCTGCAAGCCTCCAACTGGGGATCGAGCCTGCAACCTGGGCATGTTCCCTGACTGGAATCAAACCCTGGTTACTTCAGTCCACAGCCAATGCTCTATCCACTGAGCCAAACCAGCTAGGGCTAATTTTTTTTTATTGATTTCAGAGAGGAAGGGTGAGGGAGAGAGAGATAGAAACATCAATGATGAGAGAGAATCACTGATTGGCTGCCTCCTGCATGCCCCCGACTGGGGACGGAGCCCACAACCCGGGCATGTGCCCCTGACCAGAATCGAACCCAGGACCCTTCAATCCGAAGGCCAATGCTCCATTCACTGAGCCAAACCAGCTAGGGCATAGGGGTTAATTTTTAAAAAAGATATTTTTACTAGAGGCCCAGTGCATGAAATTCATGTATGGGTGCGGTCTTTAGGCCTGGCCAGAGATCCAAGCATGAGCCTCTGGCATGGAAGGGTAGGTCCCAGCTGACCTCTGGGCCCTGCGCAGCACCTGGGCTCCTGGGCCGCCACGTAACTCCCTCCGTCTGAGTTACGGCGCCCGAGGCCCCACATGGAGATGCGGTGAGCGTGGCTGGACACCGCAGGCCGGGGCACAGCATGGGCCTCTGGGCCGCCCAGCGGCGCTGCACAGAAGCCAGGCGGGCAGCCCGCTCTCTCCTAGCCTGCCTCGCAGACCAGCTCCTTCATGAACCCGTGGGGAGCCCTACTAGCCCCTGCAGTCCCGGCAGCCCAGCTCCCCTGGAAAAGGCCGCGCAGGTGCGTGGCAGGCTCCTCATGGGCCCCTGGCACCTGAGCGTGGGGTCTTCCCCCTGCACGAGCCCTGGCATCCCGGGGGAGGGTAGCAGGGGGAGTGAGAGCGAGCTCGGCCAACACCCCACATTCTCACTGTACCTCCAGCCCCATCATCCCCACCCCCAGGTAGCCTGTTAGAGGTCACAGCACATCGCCAACACCCGCCATGTTCCACGCCACCCCCTGGTGGTCAGCGCACTTCATAGCGAACGGTTGAACTCCTAGTCAAATGACCGCCTGAGGGGACAATTTGCATATTAGGCTTTTATTATATTTTTATTGATTTCAGAGAGGAAGGGAGAGGGAGAGAGAGATAGAAACATCAGTGATGAGAGAGAATCATTGATCAGCTGCCTCCTGCAAGCCCTCTACTGGGGGTCAAGACCACAACCCAGGCATGTGGCCTTGACTAGAATCGAACCCGGGACCCTTTAGTCCACAGGCTGACGCTCTATCCACTGAGCCAAACCAGCTAGGGCTAATTTTTGTTTTTTAATAAACAACCAATTTATTTCTCCCGGGTCTGGAGGGAGGCTGGAAGCCCAAGTCCAGTGCCAGCGTCCTGGGTTCTTGAAAAGAGTCTCCTCTGAGCGCAGGCCGCTGAGTCCTGGCTGTGCCCTCACATCGCTGGAGGGCCAGACAGGCCCCTTGGAGTCGGCACACCCCTCCTCACTGCGCCCAATGTGGGCAAGTTTCTTAGCTGCTTCCAGCCTCCATCATTTCTTTAATAAGAATCTCTTATGGTCCGGCCGGCGTGGCTCAGTGGTTGAGCATCCACCTATGAACCAGGAGGTCACGGTTCGATTCCCAGTCAGGGCACATGCCCGAGTTGTGGGCTCAATCCCCAGTGGGGGGTGTGCAGGAGGCAGCTGACCAATGATTCTCTCTCATCACTGATGTTTCTATCTCTCTCTCCCTCTCCTTTTCTCTCAGAAATCAATAGAAATATATTTTAAGTAAAAGATTTCTCTTATGGTTGTTAAGGAGATGACGTGAGGCTGCATCAGATGGGACTGTGCAAAGAAAGAGACACCCAGCAGCAGTTCGGTCTCTTCTCGGTCCCCCCCAGTTAGTGCCACGACCCCAGGATCCTGGGACCCTGGGACCCTCCACAGAAGCTCCTCTCACCCCTCCAGGGGGCAGACAGCACCTCCTTCCTTCAGGGTGAATGGAAGTCCAGTCCCTTCCTTCGAAGCGCACAGCAAAAGGGGTAATAAAACATATTCCTGTGTTTTCTCCCTTCCTCCCGTCACCCCCCATCGCTGAGGTGAGATCAAAATCGGAAGAAAGTGTTTCTCTGGTTAAAAAACTCAGAACTGCCCACAACACAAGCTGCCCTGAGACAAGAATAAGGCGAAACACTAAATTTCGAGTCATTAGACTGAGAGCGGAACCAGAGGCAGCCGATCTAACTTCCATATTTTACCGAAAAGACTCAAGCTCAGAGAGGAGCAGCAACATGGTTAGAGCTACACGGCTGGCGGGGGCATGAATGTTAGGCAAACCCTATTCTGATGCCTAGATCAGTGCTCACTGACTCCTGTGTCTGCTGTGATCCCCTGGGGGACCAAACCCAGGCCTCGCCTCATTCTGCAGCCACACAGAGAATCCAGGAACCTGTTTCCCCCTGAGACACGAACCACCAAACCAGCAGACAGGAAGAGTTCACATCTTCCCAGCGGGGGGTGGCCCCTTGCCGCCCCAGCCGGCTGAGCGCTCCTGTGCTGGTCATGCATCAGCCCTAGAAGACCAGGCCCCGCCTGGACGCCGGCCTGGTCCCGCCTGGACGCCGGCCTGGCCCCGCCTGTGCAGCTGCTGTCCCCTCTGTCCAGCTGGGTGGGTCCTTAGAGTCCTTTCGGGGCGAAGTCCTCACTGTAGACCAAGACCCGCCAGGGGGTGTGTTGTGTCAGGGTCACACTCAAGTTAGACAAGGTCAAGCTTGAGACCAGTTGCCTAGCAACAGTGTGGGAATTACCACACAGGTGGCCTGTCTCTTCCTAAAAGGTCTGGAATGAGGACAGAAAAGCCCACGGCATCTGCTGGCAAAATAGGTGTGGCCGGGCCCAGGGAAGAGCTGGAATTTTTGCCCAGAAATGGGTGAGGCTCTCAAAGCCATGGAGTAAAATCGGGGCCAGTGTGTGCAAAATCTGAATATACCGCGGTGTCCTGTGGGGAACTCACACTTCTGTGGGCCGAGATGCTTGCAGCTGCTTGGTGAGGAGATTGAGTCTGAGAAGATAGGAGGGAGGAGAGCGCCTTCACCTTCCCACCACACTCACAAACAGGACACAACTCGAGCCGCCGTCTTGCAGCCTCTCGCATCATCTGGAACCTCTCCTGGCTGCGCTGTGCCCGGAAGGCGGGCGAAGTGTGGGCCCTGGGCCCAGAGCCGCTGTCTGGGGGGACAGAGCACGGGGTGTGCCTCAGGCGGCCAATGGAACCCTCCGGGCGCTGTCACTCACTCCCTTATCCTGAACAAGGCCTTTATCAGGAGTGGGCAAACTTGACTCGAGGGCCACAATGGGTTCTTAAACTGGACCGGAGGCCGGAACAAAAGCATGGATGGAGTGTTTGTGTGAACTAATATAAATTCAAAGTAAACATCATTACATAAAAGGGTACGGTCTTTTTTTCCAATAGTTTTATTCATTTCAAACGGGCCGGATCCGGCCCGCGGGCCGTAGTTTGCCCACGGCTGCTTTAACCTCTCTCGGCCTTAGCCTCGGTTGTCTGAGGAAACGGCTCTGTAAACTAGTCCCTGCTGTGAGGGGAGAGTGTGAGGAAGGAGGAGGCAGGGACTGGCATGGGCGCCTTGCCTGGCCCTTCCTCTGCTCCCCGCTTCTGAGCAGGAGGAGCGGCCACAGCCCCGAGGGCTCACTGTGGCACAGACACCGCTCAGGCCGGTCTCTTCGCTCCGCTGGCCCGACGTGCCGAGCAGAAAGACCATCAGAAGACCCTGCTCACGGCTCCCAGCCCCATTCCCAGCACACCTCCACCAGCGAGAGCAAAGTGTGGCACACGTCCCCGGCCGCCCTCGCCACACGGAAGGCCATGTGACATAGTTCGAGCCAATGAATCAAGAGCGAGAGAAGTTTGCGAGGGAGCTTTCGGTCAGCCTGACTTCATACTCTGTGCAAGCCAGAGCTAGGTTTTTCTAAGAGCATCCAGTTTAAAGGAGGAAACGCTCTTAAATAACCATGAACCAGCCCTAACCGGTTTGGCTCAATGGATAGAGCATCGGCCTGCGGACTCAAGGGTCCCGGGTTCGATTCCGGTCAAGGGCATGTACCTTGGTTGCGGGCACATACCCAGTAGGGAGTGTGCAGGAGGCAGCTGACCGATGTTTCTCTCTCATCGATGTTTCTAACTCTCTATCCCTCTCCCTTCCTCTCTGTAAAAAATCAATAAAATATATTTAAAAAAATAACCATGAACCAACGGTGAGACACAGCCTGAGGCCTGAGAAAGGCATAGTGAAGTGCTGCTGAATTTGAAAGGAGGGAGCTATTTCTTCCTAAGTGGTGACCAGAGACTGCTTCACGTAGGAGGCGGCAAATGAGGTGGACCGAGTTGAAACCCCAAGGTTGGAAGATTCAGGATGGTTCCTAGTCCCCATATCACCGGCCCTGAGCTTACCCACTGTTCTGAGCCACTTAGAGGGATGCCAGCCGTTCTTGCCAAGTGATGTCACTGTAACCCTGGCCATAATCCGGTATAATTGCATCTGGTGTACACAGCACTTTTTTCAAAATCCTTTAAAGATGCACTCTAACTCATCCCTCTGAAGGCAGAACGAAGGAGGAAGCTCACAGACAGGAAGTGGCGCCCCAAGATTCCAGAACTGTTTGGGAAGAGGGTCTGCCAGTCCCCTCAGCCATGTTATCTTTCCTGGAACTCAACCACCTTCATCCTCACCCATGTAGACTCCAACCCTCTCCAGCTGTGAGGGAGGTGCCTCTATCCAACATGCATCATATAATAAATCCGCACTCAGAGTAAAGGCGCATGACATTCCTGTGAGGGGACCTGTGCTTCGGGTTCATTATCTCGAAGAGCAAGTTGTGGATTTGCTCATGTTACCCACGTGCTTTCCCTGGGGACTGGTGGGAGCTTTCTTGAGATTCATGGCTGGGCTCAGGGATGGCATGTCGAGTGGAAGCCAACCTGGTTTCACTAGGACCAGTCTTCAACTCTTCTGAAAAAATGGCATGGACAACCGCAAGTGCAAAATTACCCATTTCCACACTCATTGGGATGGCTAGCATAAAAACACGCAGACAATACGTGTCAGTGAGCATGTGGACAGCTAAAGACCTTTCTGCACTGTTGGTGGGAATGTCAGATGGCACAGCTGCTGTGGAAAACAGTATAATAACTCCTCAAAAAATGAAACAATTATTGTGTGACCCACAGTTCTGCGTACTGAAGGCAAGGATTCAAAGAAATATTTGTATGCCCATGATCTTAGTAGCATCACTTACAGATCAAAACAACCCAAATGTCCACCAACAGATGAAGATAGAAGCAAAATGTGGGCTATTCAGACCTTGAAAAGGAAAGAAATTCTGACACATGCTAGAATGTGGTGAGCCTGAGGACATCATGCTGACTGACATGTCAATCACAAAGGGACAAATATTGTCTGATCAATTACACTTATATGAAGTATGTAGAGTGGCCAAAATCATAGAATGGTGATTCCCAGGGGGCTGGAGGCAGGAGGCAATGAGAGTTGGTGTTTCATGGAGACAGAATTTCAGTTGTGCAAGATGAAGGATCTAAAGATGGATGGTGGTGATGGCTACACAGCAATATGAATGTACTAACTGCCACTGAGCTGGACGCTTAAAAATGGCCACATTGATAAATTCCATGTTATGTGCATTTTCCCACAAGAAAACATCATTCATCTGCAGCATCACTTTCTTTGAAAAACTTTGCTCCTAAGCTGTCCAGGTGATCTGACTTGGTTTATTTTTGGAGATCATCATAGTAGAATTCAAAAAGCCAAACTTTGAATCAGAAAGTCCAGCCGAAACCGGTTTGGCTCAGTGGATAGAGCGTCAGCCTGCGGACTGAGAGGTCCCGGGTTTGATTCCGGTCAAGGGCATGTACCTGGGTTGCGGGCACATCCCCATGGGGGATGTGCAGGAGGCAGCTGATCGATGTTTCTCTGTCATCGATGTTTCTAACTCTCTCTATCTCTCTCCCTTCCTCTCTGTGAAAAATCAATAAAATATATATTTAAAAAAAAAAAAGAAAGTCCAGCTTCAAATCTCAGTTCTGCTGCTGGTTGGCTACTTGGTCTTGTTCTTACTAGTATTGAGCTTTACTTTCCTTGTCTTTGTTTGGATGTAATAATATCAACTTTGACTACTTCCCTGGGCATATGTGAAAATCCAATGAGATAAATAACGTGACTATGCTCAGCAAACCGCAGAGCACTAAACAAATATAAAAGATTTTTGAGACAATGATGAAGTTCTCTCCGGGATCTACTGTAATATTTTCCAACTTTTCTTGCCAAGAAGCTCCTTCCATCACACCTACATTCCTTCGAAGGCAGCTGCAGCCAGCTCTGAAATGGCCTTTCCCTCGGGACATTTCCGCAGCCCGGGTTTAGAGAGACTGCTGTCTGGCAAGTGTCAAAGGGGACAGCAAGAGCCATAAGCAGGGCCGTTTGGAACTACTAACTTTTGGGGCCAAGGACAGAATTTATCTCCAGGTCTGGTTTGGTTTGCAGATTCCGGGCTGTCATAGCAACCCCAAAAGCAAAGGAGGACTGTTTAGTGTCCTCTTGACTGCAGCCTGGGCCGGGAATGTGCTCAGGTTGGCCTAAATAAACAGTGTTCGCGGGGAACCGCTCTGTGCCCCTCCCTTTGGGCCCGGAGCTTCCTGCCCGGTGTCACTCAGCTCACCATACGCTGCTCCTCACCCTCTGGCTCCACCAGATCCAAAGTGGGGAGGGAGCTCCTGGAATTAGCTGCAGTGGGAGCAAACTTCTGCAGCCCATGTGGATGAGTGAAGCTGGCGTGGGGAGGGGCGGCTGGTGCCACGTCCAGGGTACTTCAAGTTTCCCCCGGTCAAGTCTGCAGTTCAGCTCTGCTGAGCGATTCAAACATTTGCAACCAGGGCGGTGTTGAAGATCTAATGATGGAGATCTAAAAAATGCAATCTGCTTTACAATATACAACAGCAGGAAAATAAAATTAGTATGCACCTCACTAAATCTTCAAAGATGTTATGATGTCATTTTTTAAATTGTTACATTTATTGTCATAGGATCTTTAACCTATTTGAAAACAATTCACAGACTCATTTTTCATCATTGGCAGAATTCCCGATTATGTGAAATGATAGCCAAGAAATCATGGTTAGGCCACATTTCAAAAGTAAAATTGTATAAGGCATTGCAATATTTTTATAGTGAAAAAAGTTAGAGATTGGGTATATTTTATTTTAAATATATTTTTATTGATTTCAGAGAGGAAGGGAGAGGGAGAGATGGAAACATCAGTGATGAGAGAGAATCACTGATGGACTGCCTTCTGCACACCCCCTACTGGGGATAGAGCCTGAAACTCAGACATGTGTCCTGACCAGGAATCGAACCCTGACCTCCTGGTTCATAGGTCAGCACTCAATCATGAGCCCCCACATCCGGGCGAGATTGGCTGTATCTACTATGTTCAGTGTTGTGTGGTGCAGGCTGGGGGGCGGGGGGCTCAACAAAGGCACAATGACCTCTGCCAGCACTTCAGCCTGGGACAAAGCTGCCCCCGGCTCTCCGTGAGCAGACAGTTCAGTTCTTCTCGTGCGTCGCTGGCCCCTGCGGAGCTGCTGCCCAGTGCTGGGGTTCAGAGTGGGTAAGTCCACGTGCGGGCCCTTTAATAGGAACACTGGGATTCCAGCAGCCTCCATCTCACTGAGCCACAGTCTCGCTGGTTTTCACAGCCAGAAGGCTGGGGTCTTCTCTTCCCGGCTGGGGAGCCTAGTTTGGCCTGGGACCCCTTATTCCTCAGGGGGTGTGTCTGTAACTGAGATCTCGCTCTCAAATTGTAACTACCACACGTGGGTTGGGGCCTACCAGTCTCCCCGTGGCTCCTCTGCAAACCCTCTGTTATAGGAACGCAGTTCAGCTGGACTCCAGTTGTTCTGCAGTACGGCTGTTCTGCGTCTTAGTTGTAATTTCCATGTGGCCATGAGAGGAGGCGAGCACAGCTCTCGCCTAGCCCACCGTCTTGCCTGGAGCCTCCAGTTCTTTCTTCCTTTGTTTCTTTCTTTCAATAGGCCCAGGCCATTGCTGTCTGCATTGAAGCAATGACATAGTGGGAAACTACGGCTGAGACCACTTGTGCTATCCCTCCAGGGACCCAGGCACATTCTGGTCCAGCTAGTCCCCATCATTTTCTATCTACTGCAAAGTGAGATAACAGTTGCTTCCAAGAGTTCTTGTGAAAATTAAATTAGTAAAAGTGGTCTGTCAAGTGTTGGTAATTGTTATTACTACTAATAGTAACACCTGTCTAAACATCACTGGCCATTGCACAAACATTAATTTGCCCTCTACCCACTAGATTATTCCTATTATAAGGTGCACAGGAACCAGCCTATGGTTCTAGTTCTTTCTGTGTCCAGGTGAATATGGAGTTCTGTCTAAAAGTCAATTTCATTAAACATGTTTCATCGTGATGCTGCTTCTTCACATGAGTGATATTCAGAGCTCCTGTGGAGGCATCACCTAACCCCAGCGGCCTGTGGCTGCGTCCAGGATCACCTGTCCGGTTGTTGGATCCCGCAGGGGGCTCAGGGGCACTCAGAGAAAGAGTCAGGGGTTAGGAGTGCTGACCCCTGGTGCACTGGAAAGTCCAGCTGTAACGTTGACTCCCTAAAAGCTTCAGTCACCCCTCAGTATCCAGAACCAGCCCCCTACCCCTTACCCACTTCCCCTTCATCCCCTCACTTCCCGCAGATACCAAAAGCCTCAGATGCTCAAGTCCCTTCTATAAAATGGCATAGATCAATGCATACAGGGGCCCTTCACATCTGGGTGGGCTGGATATGGATGAGAAACCTGGCGATACGGCGGCTGACTGTGTATTTATTGAAAAAAATCTGCACACAAGTGGGCCCGGGCAAGTCAAACCAGTGTTGTTCAAAAGTTAACCGTACATTTGAAAATTACTAAGAGAGTAGATCTTAAAAGTTCCTATCACACACACACACACACACACACACACACACACACACACACCACTCACACAAATCTGTAATTATATGTGGTGATTAAGGTTAACTAAATTTATTGTGGTAATCATTTCACAATATATCTAATCTAATAATAGACAAACATGGTAATTGACTGTACCTTTGCTACGCCTCCCATTGTCTAATCAGCACAATATGCAAATTAACCACCAACAAAGATGGTGGCTAATTTGCATACTGCAGGCAGGGCAGGACAGCACCATCCCGCCTGCCCTGCTGCCATCCGGGCCTGCTATTTGCGACCCGGGGCAGTGGGGCAGGACAGTGCCATCCTGCCTTCCCCACCACCATCTGAGCCCGCTATCTGCGACCCGGGGCAGCGGGCGTCCCATGTGCGACCCGACCCAGGGAGGCTGGATGGGGCAGCAGCGATTGGCTGGCCTGCCCGGGCGTCCTGTGTGTGACCCAGGGCGGCTGGGCGGGGCAGCAGCAATCCGCCAGCCCACCCAGCCGCCGTCCAGATGTCCCGGGTGCGACCCGACCCTGGGCGGGTAGGTCACGGGCATGCTCCGCAGCCTCTGTCAGGCCTCAAGCCCCAGCAGCAGCAGCAGCGGCAGCGGCAGTGGCAGCAGCAGTGGTGGCAGCGGCAGTGGCAGTAGCGGTGGCGGCAGTGCCCATGACCTACCCACCCAGGTGTGAGCGGCCCCAAGTGGGCAGCAGGTTCCATCAGCTGCCGGCCGGGCGCACACGCATGCAGGTGAAGTCACCGGCGCCTGCTTTCCCACAGGCCTGAGCCCCCAAGCAGCCGGGGATTAGCTGGTGATCCCAATGGACTGATCGCCCAGCAGTGGAGGCAGTGTTGGGACTGGGGACTGGCAAGTGGGCAGAAGATGGCCCTGATTGGGCCAGTCACTATGACGCCCACTGTAGCCAGCAAACTGCCTGATCAGGGGTGGGGCCAGCAGCCAACCTCGCAGCCCCTCCCCCGTGCCAGCCTGCCCCTGATCAGACTCTAGAGCAGGGGTGGGCAAACTTTTTGACTCGAGGGCCACAATGGGTTCTTAAACTGGACCAATTTGTTCCGGAGGGCCGGAACAAAAGCATGGATGGAGTGTTTGTGTGAACTAATATAAATTCAAAGTAAACATCATTACATAAAAGGGTACGGTCTTTTTTTTCAATAGTTTTATTCATTTCAAACGGGCCGGATCCGGCCCGCGGGCCATAGTTTGCCCATGGCTGCTCTAGAGCCTGGACCCTTCCTGGCAGCCCCGTGTCCCTGGGGTTGAAAATTCTGATGGCCCTGCCCAGAGAGTAGAGGTGCCTGAGGGGCAGGGACAGGGACCACAGGCCTCCAGGGAGCACTGCAGAGTTGGCAATGAGAGGAGAGGGCCTGTGAAGGGGGAGAAGGTGAAGCCAGTGGACATCAGCCCAGAATCCAGCCCTTCCCCTCCAGAGGCAGCAGGACCTAAACCCAGAACCCCAGCCCAAAATGGAAGAGCCTGAGGGAGCTTCAGGAAGCTCTACGCAAAGCTGCACATTGAGAACGAGAGACTTCGTGAGGCCCTGACCCAGACCACGCTGCGGCTGGAGCAGCTCGAGGTGGAGCTGGAGCGCACCACGCAGAGGCAAGAGCGCTTTGCAGAGAGGCCGGACCTCCTGGAGCTGGCGAGATTTGAGTGCAGGGCCCTGGAGTGCAAGGCCGCTGAGCTGGAAGAGGAGCTGACGGGCCTGTCCAGCCTCCGAGCTGACAACCAGAGACTCAAGGATGAGAATGTGGCCCTGATCTGTGTCATCAGCAAACTGTCCAAGTGACCCCAGAGGACTTGCCCCTGCACCCGCATTTATGCAGCTGCTTTTGCCACATGCACCCCTTCCCTGTGTGAACACAAGTGACAGGGCTGTCGAGGAGTCTCTGAGAAGCCATAACCTCCCTTGAGATCTTCAGGTTAGGAGGGGAGGACAGAGCCCCAGGAGCCAAGGGGGCCATCTGAGTCCAGGATGGAGACTGGAGGCTGAGCCAGGTAGGAAGACCAGGGCTGCAGGCAGGACCAGGAAGGAACTTAGGACCAGGAAGTGCCAGGACCAGTAGCCAGGACCAGAGTGGTCACCCCTCTCACGTGTGCTGCCACCAGTCACCCCTCCAGCCCCTGAGCAGGGATCCTAAAATGTGCCAAGCCTCCCGCCAGCCCTTGCCATGTGAGCCTGTATATAGGGTCCGTGTGCAATAGGGAGGGACGTCTTCTATTTTTTGCTTCCCCCTCCCCATCGCTGTCCTGGGCAGGGGGAGAAGGTATTTTTCAGACATAGCACAGGCACCACAAATAAAAGTTGTGAAGTTGCCAAAAAAAAAGAGCAGGCTGGCCGGCCAAACACCCCCTCTCTTCCCACCACCCTGCCCCCTGCCCAGCCCCGCCCTTGATCAACCTTCCCCACCACAATAGGCCCACAGCCCCTCCCCGTGGCTGTCTGCCCCTGATTGCACCCCCCCACCCCAATCAAGGGTAGGGCTGGCCGGCCAACCACCCATGGCTCCTCCCCCAGGCCACTAGCCCCGATTGCCACCCCCCACCCCATTTGGGGAGGTGGCCGCCCAGCCCACCGGCCACAGCGCCTCCCCATGGCCAGCCCCACCCCCAATTGGACCCCCAACCCCAATCAGGCTGGCAGGGGGGGGCAGTTGGGAGCAATAAGGCTGGTGGCAGGAGATAGTTGGGGGCAATCAGGCAGGCAGGCAGGTGAGTGGTTAGGAGCCAGCAGTCCCGAATTGTGAGAGGGATGTCCGACTGCTGGTGCAGGATCGGGCCTAAACCGGCAGTCTGACATCCCCCAAGGAGTCCCAGATTGGAGAGGGTGCAGGCCAGGCTGAGGGATCCCCTTCCCCCAGTGCACAAATTTCATGCACCGGGCCTCTAGTGTGTGTGTATGTGTATATATATATATATATATATATATATATATATACTGAATTATTATGTTGTACACCTGAAACTAATATATCAATTATATCTCAGTAAAAATTTCTAGTAGTCACATTAAACAAAGTAAAATAAAAGCGGGTGAAATTAATATTATATTTTATTTAACCCAATATATTAAAATATTGTTATTTCATTGTGTGAAAAATATTCAAATTATTAATAAAAATACTAATCCTTGCTCTCTATAGTTCACAGGCTGCAATGATTACCGAAAAAGACCTGTGTTTGACAGCTTTACACGCTAAGTCCTACATACAGCTACACAAATGCTTAGCGACAGAGTGGAGCTGGGGCATCCCAGCCTGGCGCTGTCAGATCCTCTTTGGAGAGTCAATTCTCTTCACTCTGGGAAAGGTTCCTGGAAGACGCGACCTGCGTCACATGACCAGGAGAGGAAGGGCTGCGATGTGGCTGTCGGGAGGTGGGAGGTTGTCCCAAACATCAATGACAGTTTGGACGAAGGCTTGCAGAAAGCAAAGGGCACGCCGTCTCAGGAGACCACGGAACTGGCTGCCTCCGAGGCCGGCAGGGCGCGAGGACCGACAGGTCAGCTGGGCGGACACCGCAAAGTCCTAATAACCCGCCCACCCCATGGCACAGCGGCAGGCTTGTCAGAGCACCCCGCGCCACAGGCAGCTACAGGCAGGAGAGGAAACCAGCTCTCCACATAGGCCACCACAGCGGGGGCGCTCTTTACATTTCTGTTCATCATCATAAACACATGAGAACTTTGTGTCCTATTCCATCACATACCCGAGATTATTTTAATGTTAAAAAGAACTGTTTTCGCTCTGGCTGGGTTGGCTCAGTGGATAGAGCGTCAACCTGCAGACTGAAGGGTCCCAGGTCCCATTCGGGTCAAGGGCACATGACAGGGTTGCCAGCTCAATCCTGAGTGGGGGGCGTGCAGGAGGCAGCCCATCAATGATTCTCTCTCACCATTGATGTTTCTCTCTCTCTCCCTCTCCCTTCTTCTCTGAAATCAATAAAAATATATTTTTAAAAAATAACTGTTCTCCCCTCCAAAAAAAAATAAATCTTTGGTAAAATTTAATTTCATCAGGATGTCTCGTGTTTATTCTGTTATTCTCTTAACCCAAGTGTCCCAGTCTGAAAAGCACTATAATATCAGCACCTTGCTGATGGCATCTTGGTGATAAAGGCTACACAAAGGGTCTGGCCTGGCGAAGGTCCCCTTGGCACTGCGGGTCCCCTAAGCACAGCCTGCTGCCTCCAGCCTTGCCCTGGTGCACACTCCCAGCACCCTGCGCCTGCAGCCTGACCCTCGGGAACTAACGGTTTGCTGAGATGCTAAGTGCCCGCCCAGTGCCCAGGCCGGCTGCTGCCTGCCCGGCCCTCCCCCTCAGGCCGCAGCCACTTCCCCGAAGCCCCTGCTGGCCCTGCATTTCCCTGGAAACGGAACCGAGCTCCCGGCAGCCGCTTTGCACTGTATGTTTTCATTACAGTTTAAGTGATCGCTCTCCTCCGAGCGCCGTCAGAAGGAATTATCGTCACCCACTCTGGCTTGGCTTCAATGCTGGTCTTCATTTCATTTATTTTTCTTCTGCTTTTTTGAGATATTATTGTCATACAACACGTACATTTAAGGTGGGCAATGTGGTGGTTAGGTACATGAATATATTGCAAAATGCTGAGCAGGGTAAGGTTAGTGAGCACCGCCTCTCTGCACATAATTATGAATTTTTGTGTATGTGGCGGTCAGATCTACTCTCTGAGAACTCTCCAGTATGTAATGCACTGTGGTCAGTTACAACCACCCCGCTGTGCATGTGACCCCAGATTGCATTTCTCTCGTAGCTGGGAGGTTGCCCTGTTTGACCAAAATCTCCTGGTTCCCTTCCCCACCCCCCTGCCCCCAAGTCCTGGCAACCGCCCTTCCACGCTCTGTGGGTTCAGCTTCTCGGGGTCATCTTTCAGTGTCCACTTTGGGGCTTCCCAGGGGCCTGCAGGGACCTGCCAGGAAGGAGGAAGCCTGGAGTGAGGCGTTCTCTTCATCTTAAAACCAGAAACTTTCTCTGGGGAGTGACGGGGGCCGGGAGGGGGTGGGGGGGGGCATCCAGCCTAAACTTAAGCACAAGTGGGGTGAAGAGGTGGGGAGCAGCCGCTGCACACGTTGCTGAGGGTCCGGGGAGCGTCACACAGGGGGTGTTTTAGGGGGACAGACAGCCTTCTCCAACACCGGGATCAGTGACCCCTCTGTTAATGTCCAACAATGTCTGCTAGGCCAGGTTCCGAGTCCCAGTTTAGCATTTTTGGAATTTGGTTAGAACGCTAAAGGGTTAAGGAAACCCTAGCATTTGGCCTAAATACCCATAGAAGGCCCTCTCTCTGACAGTGTTTAAAACCTCCACAGGCGCGCTCTCCGGATTGCTAGGAACGGGCACAGCAGGCTCACACCTTTCCCAGCAACGTCACACTTTAATGTGAGCCTCTGGCCGTCTCCCCTGGAGGGAGGGGGGATTGCTGGGGCCTGGGACCTCCCTCTGCCAGCCTCTTTTGCATTAGAACAGCGGTTCTCAACCTGTGGGTCGCGACCCCTTTGGGGGCCGAACGACCCTTTCACAGGGGTCGCCTAAGACCATCGGAAAACACATATATAATTACATATTGTTTTTGTGATTCATCACTATGCTTTAATTATGTTCAAATACATCCTGCACTCAGATATTTACATTATGATTCATAACAGTAGCAAAATGACAGTTACAAAGTAGCAACAAAAATAATTTTATGGTTGGGGGGTCACCACAACATGAGGAACTGTATTAAAGGGTCGCGGCATTGGGAAGGTTGAGAACCACGGCCTTAGAATGAGAGAACAAAGAAGCAATTTGACTTCCTGTCGTTCCTCAGTGTCACTGGGATGAAAAAATAAGGCCACGTGCCAACCTGACAGCTCAGGGAAGGCCTGCCTGGCGGTTTTGTAAACTCAAAGACCTAAAGTAATGACAAAGAATGGCCTGAAATTAAACTTTAACTAAAAGCAGTGATGGTGGGTAGTCATGTCCTAGGCCAGTATCTTCTCTGACCAAGATCAACTTCGACCTTTACTGAGCCCGTTGTCTTTTTGCATCTGAAATAACCTCCCTGTGGAATGTCAGAGGAACTTGTAACTTCCCTTTCTCTGGACCCCTCAGGGCACAGCCAAATGCACCTGGGGACCCTAAGTTCCTTCACTGTGACTTGTTAATTGCCTTCACTGTGACTTGTTAATTGTTGACCGTTAACTATCCTGCACCCACCTGAGTAAAAGAAGTAAAGTCTGTCATTTTACCTTTTATCCAATCCCAGAGGTCCCCCACCCCGCCCCCCAGCTTTGCTCTCTCCCGCCTCCCTAATCGATCACCAATGGATTTCATGTAACCCCTACACCTCCCGCTTTGGGTGTAACGTATAAAAGAAGGTGGGAACTGCCATTCTCTGGAGCATCATCCCAATACGACTAAGATTCTGCTTCCTGGCAATTGTCGGCAGTTTGGCTCAAGTAAACTCACAAAAGTTCTTTACCGGTTTGAATGTTTTTATGTTAACGCATTGCAGCATCTGGGAGTAAAGTTAGATAGAGGGTCTCAAGGTCTTTGTCATCACTTTCTCTTAGTCCCTCTTAAAAGTCTAGCTAAGAAAAAACAGTCTAATTTTAAAAGTTTGGGTAAAGCTCCCTTATGTCTGTGACCTGATTGTCTTTCTTTTTCTTTTTTAATGATAGTTGAATACGATAGCATGTTAGTTCCAGGTGGGCATAGTGATTAGCCACTTAGATAACTTACGAAGTGATCACCCCGGTAAGTCTAGTTAGGACCTGATTTTCTTCAGCTCCCGGATACCAAGTCCTGAGCTCTCAGAGGGTTCTGGAACCACAGCTGTGGGACAGGAGCACACAGGCGGGGCTCTGCTTCCTCAGCTGCCCGCTGCACAGAAAAACGTGCCCGCTGCTCGGCCCATCCCAGCAGCAGAGCCGTGACCAGGTGACCTAACCAAGGGTTCTGGCCTCCTCCGTTTCCGCTTGATTTGCCTCGGTGCTGGGACACCCAAGGCATGCCTTTCCCTTTACAACAAGGTTAGAATATGAAGTGAGAAGGAAGGAAGGCGGCTGGAGCGGCCACCAGCTCAGCAGAGCGGCCTTGGCCTTGAGCACATGCACCTGCTCTCGCTGGTTTGCTGACCACCCGCAGCCTGGCCTCTGCTCTCCTGGCTCCTCCTCTGGGCCATGCCTGGTTTCACCCAACTTCTCCTTGGCTGTCTGCAGCCGCATCCTCCCTCCTCATACCCACCTGTGTCCTCCAGCCAACCTGGCTGACCAGAGCTGTGGACCTTGACATTTAAAACTCTACTCACAACCGCTCTTCAGGGCACCTGAGTGCATGTAGTTAGAGCCACAAAGTCCGGGGTGCTGGGGAGACAAGGATAAGATATGCACCCCGGGCCCCAAGAAATTCTCAGAGGCTCTGCCCTCAGCTCGGCCTTTATCTGAAGGACACATGTAATTTGGGGCTCCCATCTCTGAAGGAAGCTTAGCAAAAACGTAAAGAAAGCCCAGAAGAGGAGAGGAATGTGATTGACTGCTTATGAAGTGGCCTCTGTGTAGAAGTGCAGAAGAACTAGACATACAGCATCAAAAACAGCTACCTGCAGGCCAGCTGGCGTTTCCTTCCCGGCCTCCGCTGGCCCTGGGATCCTTTCAGCTCACTTCCTGGTCTTATTTATAATCATACACACGTATGTAAATACAATAAATATAGACATCATTTAAGCTTTCATAATACCTACATAGTTACCATTCACGGACCACCCCTATATGTCAGGCATCGTGTTAAGTCTCTTACATGTATTTTTTGTAGATCCTCACAATACTGTGGCAGGGCCGTGGAATAGAAACGTCTCCCTCCACAACACACTACAGAGGAGGAAACTAACCCCCAGAAAAGCAAAGAAATTTACTCAACTAACAGGGAATGCGCAGCCAGCACTGTGCCATGCCCAGCAGGCCCTGAGTAATAACGAATTCAATGACAATAACGATGCTTCCCTGTCTTGGTACATCTTTCCCATGGTCCCATCTTTCCACGTCTCAAATATTGTCTCCAATTGCAATAGAAAAGGTCAAGTTTTTGGAGACCTTGTATCTGCTGTGTGCTGCTCACATTGCCTCGGGCTTCATTCCTATTTAGTCGTGCAGGTGGGTGATGGCTTTGATGGTGGGAGAGAACCTTGGGACAGCCTCCTGCCAAGGGCCTATAGGAGCTCCTAATAATGTGTTAATTAATGAATTGTGGCATATACCAGGCTACATAAATGTAAAGGCATTTGTAATTATGCTTATGATGTGGATGACATTTCCAGATGTGAAAATATGCTAAAGGAAAAAGTAATGAAGCCAGCTGGGCACTGGTGAAAAAGGAAAGAGGTTTATTCAAGTGCTGGTCACCTGAGAAGGTGAGGGACTCTCATCCCAAAGCCTATCTCTGATATCTCAGGATAGGAAATGTCTTTCACAGGGGCGTGCTGGGAGGAGGGGATTAAGGAATTCTGGCGATGTGCGGTTTCACATTCCAGCTCTCTGGTGGTTTCAGTGTTCTCTTTGATGTGTGTCAGTGTCTGGTGTTTTTTTCTCTGCAGGTTTTATTGCTTATGTCCGGAGACCGGATGTTGTAGGCCTGGCCAGCCATTGGCATATGCTACCCTCCTGTGGCTGAGGCTGGTGAAAGGGAAACTGGAACCGCTGTTGCTTGTAACATGCTTAAACATGAAACTATTAATACTTTAGACCAGGGGTCCTCAAACTTTTTAAAAGGGGGCCAGTTCACTGTCCCTCAGACCGTTGGAGGGCCGGACTATAGTTTTATAAAAAACTATGAACAATTTCCTATGCACACTGTACATATCTTATTTTGAAGTAAAAAAACAAAACAGGAACAAATACAATATTTGTATTTGCATGTGGCCCGCGGGCTGTAGTTTGAGGACCCCTGCTTTAGACCAACCATGTCAAACTCCAAGGCTAACACGGGCCAAATAAGCAGGTTTAAATTTCTGTGGGCCGCAGAAAAACAAAAGCTTCAATTTTCATAGGAACGTAGGTTTTTTTTCAATAGAGACATGCTGAATACAAAGGGCTGAAATAAATGAGTCATCGTTAGCATAAAATAAAAGAACATTTTAATAAAAATTAATATTTTTTCTTGAACAGTAACTTATCAAACACTGAATAACTGCACAAATTAATAAGCGTAATGCAAATAAACCTATTTTTCTTGTTGTCCGAAAGCGAAATATTTCCTGTTGCGCACACCAAACAAGTCAGTCCAAGACTAATGACGTGACCATCAGCTGCTAAAATATTCGCTGCTAGTATTAGTGGACAGAAATGGTGCGCCTGCGCGTAAGGCGCGTAAGGGAAATGAATGCAACACGATTATAGTCATCAGTCATTAGCAAATTTTGTAGTTCGTTGTTAATAATTATGTATAACAGGATATTGTAAAAAGTAAGTTACGAAATTTTTATTAAAACGTTTCTTACATACTGTTATATTGGCTGGGCCACAAAAATATTCATTGTGGGCTGCATGTGGCCTGTGGGCTGTGAGTTTGACATGCTTGCTTTAGACCATACTATAAGTATATTCTTATTTTTAATACTTGGTTAGTTAGTTAATGAAATACGAGGTTTTTTATACCTTATACCCTGTTACAGTATCTGCCAGGAGGGACTAGCGTTTGAAAATGCCAGTGCCAGGGGTCAAGGGTTCCATGAGGCCGTCATTGGCTGGTGTAGAGATGGCACCCGTGAGCAATGCAAATTAGGGAAATTCTTCCCGTGGCTTGAAGTCTGGGGCTTGTCTGCATTGCTGCATCACCCAGTGTTCACAAACACACCCTCTTTGCTGCTTACCCTTCTTCCCCTCCCTGTGCCTCAGAAAATGAATTTTGCTCTGTTCCAAGTACATGCTCCAGGCCTTCCCATTTTTCTGCCTTGCTCAAATTCTTTGCTCCATCTGGAATGCCCTTCTGTCTTATTTTTGGGGGCCAAATTTCTAAATATTACTGATCCTTGAGGCTTTATGCAAAGTCCTCTTTCTCTGGGAAGCCTTCTCTAACCTGTTTAGTTGGAAATGATTGTAGCACATTTTCTATTTTTTTGGTGGAATATTCCTCATTTCTTCTTGTAGACATGTACTTTCCAAAAACAAAGTTCCCATCTGTTTTATATTTGTATTCTCAGCCTGTAACCTGTAATAGTCATATAGTCGCTTACTGAATGAATAAGTAAATGTACAATTCTTGAGCTAGTGCTGAATTGTGAGTGGTACCAGGCTGAACGATGAGCCAGGAGAATTATCTTTGTTCATTTTTAAACATCTACTAGGTTCAAAGCCCTCTGCCAAGATTTATTACAAAATCCCTTCTGTCTTAGGATTTAGTATCTAACAAATAAATATGAATAACATTGCAGCTCAGCCTGCAAGTGAAGCACATGAAACCTAAATAAAAAATGAACACATTTACGTGCTGGAGAAAGTAGGGAAGGGTAATTGTGTAGAGGCTGCAGTTAGGAAAAAGCACTCCAGGTCTAGCAAAGAAGAGGAACGCTAGAATGACTGAAATAAAGGTGGTATTTGAATATCGATTCAGGGCCTCCAATTTGCTACCAGAGAGAACATACATTTTCTCTTGAAGATCCTTCATGGCATTGGGGCATGTTTTGAAGACCATCCACTCAGTCTAAAAACATCTATTGAGAAAGTACCTTGAACTAGGGGTTGGGTTACAAAAACCAAAATTGCATATTTCCTGCCTTTGAGGAGCTCAAGTTACAAAAAGCAACTGCTGTGATGAGGGGGCTACAGAAGTCTATTTAGGATGCTCTGGGAGGGGACAGGAAGAGCTTTCGATGCCTTGCTCCAGGTGGGCAGGGAGGGTGCACGCAGAACGTGGCCCTCCAACAAGGTCCGAAGCAGCAGCATGAGGTGAGGGCTCAGGATATAATGTAGAGTCAGACGCCGAGGCAGCAGTCAGGCTGCTCCGTCTGGGATCTGATTCCACCGTCTACCACTTGTGTAATTTTGACGTGTGCCTCAGCCTCAGTTTTGGCCCCTGTAAAATGGAATGATTACATTACCTATGCCACAGAGTTACTGTGAAGATTAAATGAGAAAATCCCATCCTCAGACTTTATTCAAGAATCAAGTTAAAGCGCCCCCAGTTCACTCAGGAGTTGGTTTTTATTTGTTTGTTCCTTAAGCCAGAAGTTGGCATCTAATGGAAGGTGGACTGGCTAAGCAGGTAACTTTTCTCCAAATACCAACTGAGCTAAATGATTTTGCAGGTGAGATCACAGATTTCCACATTGGCACTGACATAAAATAATAGCTTATCTATATATTTAAACCCTAAGCGACCGGTTGACCATTTGACCGGTTGCTATGATGCACATTGACCACCAGGGGGCAGACACTCAATGCAGGAGCTGCCCCCTAGTGGGCAGTGCACTCCCACAGCAGGAGGGCTGCTCAGCTCACCCACGGGTGCCAGACGCCTGGCTCACAGCTGGTGAGTGCAGCTGCGGAGGCGCGAGCCTCCCCTGCCTCCGTGGCAGTGCTACCGAGGGCGGCAGGCACAGCGGGCTGGAATGAGCGGGAGCAGCGTGGTGCCCCACCCGGGCTTGGACTTGGGCTCCTCCCGGCTGCCCGCCGCTTCGCGCACTACTACATCCCCTGAAGGGTCCCAGATTGCGAGAGGGCACAGGCCAGGCTGAGGGACCCCACTGGTGCACGAATTCGTGCACGGGGCCTCTAATCTATTAATAAAAATTCTAGAAGCTGTATTTAGCTTACTTTTGATCATACCTACATACAGCTATTGAATTTTTGTGTCTATGTGTTCCAAAGAACCTTTATTTATGAACACAGAAATTTAAATTCCATGTAACTTTCATGTTATGAAATAAGCTTCATTTGATCTTTTTTAACCATTTAAAAATATAACAACTATTCTTTTTTATTTTCCAACTACAGTTGACATTCAATATTTTATATTGGTTTTAGGTGTACAGCATAGTGGTCAAACAATGATATAACTTATGAAATAATTCCCCTGGTAAGCCTAGTGCCCTCCTGGCATCATACAGAGTTATTACAATAGTATTGACTATACACCTTATGCTGTACTTTACATTCCCATGACTATTTTGTAACTTAATCTGTACTTTTTTTTAAAGTATATTTTTATTGATTTCAGAGAGGAAGGCAGAGAGAGCTAGAAACATCAGTGATGAGAGAGAATCATTGATTGGCTGCCTCCTGCACACCCCCTACTGGGGATCGAGCCAGCAACCCGAGCACATGCCCTTGACTGGAATCGAACCCGTGACCCTTCAGTCCCCAGGCTGACGCTCTATCCACTGAGCCAAACCAGCTAGGCCTGTAGTTCTTAATATCTTCACTTTTTTCACCCATTCTCCAACCCCTGGGTTTGCTGTGGTAGGACTCCCAACACTATCTATAATAATAAAAGCATAACATGCTAATTAGACCAGACGTCCTTCAGGGGGTCCTTCCGGACGACCTTCCAGGCGAAGTCAGGGCTGGGAGGGAAGCCGGGGTCCTGGGTGCCAGAGGGAAGCCGATGCCAGCAGCTGGGGGAAGGAAGGCCTACTCTTGCACAAATTTTGTGCATTGGGTCTCTTGTATTGAATAAAAGTGGTAAAAGTAGACATTTTTGTCTTCCTCTTGATATTATGCAAAACACTTTAGCTTTTCCCTGTTGCGTGTGATGTAAGCTGTGGGTTTATCATATATGGCCTTTATTAAATTGAGATATGTTCCCTCTATTCCACTTTGCTGAGAGGTTTTATAAAAATGATTCTTAACTCTCTCCATTCTTAACAAAAATAAGTGGTGGGCAGGATTTGTGCTGCAGCCTTAGTTTGCTAAACCTTGTATTAAATTATTAATATTTCTTTCAAATAAATTATATAACTTATTTTACACTGCTTTAGATGTCCTGGGAGAACTCTGGGTTCCTTTTTTTGAGTTATTATTGTTTAACCCTTTGAGTGCCAACCAATATCCTAGGAACTATGCTAAAATTGCCAAGGCATTTTGAGTTAAGGATTTTAAATTCTTTTTTCCCACATAAGAGTGAACTACTAGCATCTAATAGTGACACTGCAGGAGGAGCACGATAGCGCTCCCGGCACTTTTGGTGAAAGACAGGAGGAGCACGATCACGCTCCCCGGCACTCTAGGGGTTAAATAGTTCAAAATACCTATGTAACTGGAACACTGAGGGTGGAAAGGATTGAAATGAATCTGCCTACATAAGCAGCATGGCATATCAAGGCATTACTAGTATTTCGATTCCCTAAATGACACATAGCGTTCTGTGCCTGCTGGGTGTTGGTTTGGCATTCTCTTACCAGGCTGCACCCTCCTGGAAGGCTCCATGGTTATAGCTTCTGAGCTTCTCAACCTTTGTTTCTGGGATGGGTATCTTTACAAATCCAGAGCTCTCCCTCCTCTGCTCCAGCTCTCATTCCCGCCCTGCTCCAGTCCCCTCTCCCCACCTCAGGAGGGAGCAGAACTCTCTCCTGGTCCAAAGCTCATGCTCAGGTCCCCGCCTCCCTGCTCTGGCAGCCCCTACAGAGACTTCATTTCATAGGTAGCCTAGGCCTCTCTTCCACCTTCTGGGTTCCTCCGCTCTGATGCTGCCCTCAGCATATGCCTGTGCTCATGTTTCTCTTACTTAAAAGAATCCTGCCCTCCCTCAACCCAGCCTCACGCCTCCCCTTCTCTTCACACCCAAGCAGTTTGGAGGAGGAAGTCTCTCTCAGAGGCAGCTCATCCCCAGGGCTTTCCTTCTCTGCTTCTGGAACTAGTGATCGATTCACCTTAGTTTTTCTTACTTATTTCAAAGTAGAAGTTGTCTTATTGATTTTTCTCCTGCTCATAATGAAGCATCCATCTTGTATAAAAACTGCTGTTTGAAATTTTAACCCTGCTATTTCTGGCTTCTGTAGATGCTTGCTGGCTTAAATAATAAGGAAAATAAGACTACTCCCATTCCAGAGAGGCCATTAAACCTTCCCCAGATGAAGTTGTCAATGCTGGCACCAGGCCAAGCCCTTGGTTGAGGTCTCAAAGCCCCAGCACATAGGGGCTCTTTAAGAACTTGCAAAGGGGACTGGAAAACCCCATATTTGGGAGACAAAGAGGGTAAAATGGTATAAATACAGGAAACTTCCTGTGTGACGGGGCCCAGAATTTGAGAGACATTTTCCTCTGGGCCCATGTGTAATAATAATAATAAATGTAACTCCATCTCTCTAAGCGTTGCTTGGTTCTTCTCCAGTTTTCTGTGACAATAAAAGTAGTATATTCTCATTTAAAAGTTCAGACAGTATACAAAGAAAATCAAAGAAAAAATAACAATAATCAATAATCCCAGAATTCAGAAACAATGCTGTAGGCATGCTGTGCATTTCACCAACAGCCATTCTCCTACATCTTCCCTTCCTGGCCACGGCCAAGTGTCTTCCTCACCGTACCCCACATGCCAGGCTCGTCTGAACAAGGATTCTTAGACTTTTTGATCTCAGGACCTCTTTACTTTCAGAAGTTATTGAAACCCCGGAGAGCTTTAGTTTTGTAGGTTATATCTATTTACTGTATTGGATGTTAAAAAAGAGTTTTTTAATATGTAGAATTCACTTAAAAATAACAATGATTAATCTGTTACAGGTTAACACCCATAACATTTTGTTAATGTAAAAACATTCAAACCTGTGAAGAATTTTTGTGAGTTTATTTGAGCCAAACTCTTGACAATTTCCAGGAAGCAGAACCTCAGTGGATGGGGATAATGCTCCAGAGAATGCTGCTTCTCATCTATTTTTATAATTGCAATCTAAGGAGGGACGTAGGTGGGTTATAAGAAATCCATTGGTGATAGATTAGAGAGGCAGGAGAAAGCAAAGCTGGGAAACCCCTGGGATTGGATACAAAGTAAAATGATGGTCACATACTTAGGTGGGTGCAGGAGAGTTAACAGTCAACAATTAACATGATAACAATAACAATGAAGGTATTTGTGGTATCTCTCCTGGTGCCCAGGCACATTAGGTTGTGCCCCAAGGGGTCCAGAAAAAGGGAAGTTACAAGTTACCCAGACATTTCAAGGATGTTATCATAGATGTAAAAAGACAGATTGTTGTAATGTACCCCGTGAATCACACAAGGACACCTCAAGAAGTCAAATTAAGGAGCCACACTGATTTCAAAGCCGGGACTACGAGGGGGCAAATGCTCTCCAAATCTCGCAGTGCCCCCTTGGCCAAAACATCAGACTTATATAGGCAAATATCACAAAGGTATTGATTACATCTTGAGGTTTGGAATGAGGAACATGGTTTGCAAAAAGCAGTTTGTTACAGAAGCTTAGATGAGCAAGTTAGTTACAAAGATGAATTATAGTTTCAGGCCTTAGGACCACTGAGTCAATGGATACACATTATCTGGAGCCACTGAGGCAATTTAGAGTAATTGTGCTGTCCTGGTCTCCAGGTGCAGAGGAATGTGTTTCAAAAGACCAGTAAGATCACAGTCAATGAGGTATTCAAACCACAATCAATGGAGTATTCAATTGAACGGGATAACTTATATAAGTTCAGAAAATCAAAATAACTTTTCTATTATTTTAGCAAGCAAATAATTACAGAAGCCAAATCAGCAGGGTTAAAATATTAAACAGCAATTTTTACCCAAGCATGGTTGCTACCATGCTTCAAGACAGGCTCAGTGAAGGTAAAGGTTGACCTTGTCAGTGAAGATACTGGCCTAAGAGGTGACTACCCACCATGACTGCTTTTAGTTAAAGTTTAATTTCAGACCATCCTTTGTGGTTACTTTAGGTCTCTGAGTTTGCAAGACTGCCATGCAGGCCTTCCCTGAGTTTGTCAGGTTAGCATGTGGCCCCTTTGTACACAATTTCATGAAAAATAATAAATTTATTTTCCAAAACAAAAAATACTCAGTTACAAAAGTGGTACATTTACATTTTTGAAAATCTTTTTAATGTCTGGCTTAATAGTTGGACTTTCATATCTACTTTCTCAGTCAATTTGTTGCAAAATATTGTTTTGGTTAAAATATATGAAGAAAATGTGGCCTCCTAGATAGGTGATTAGAAAAGAGGAATATTTTAATAACTCTTTTAAATAATCTACACTAATAAAAGACAAACATGCAAATTGGCCATACCTTCGCTACGCCTTAAGCCATGCTCACCAGCCAATCAGAGTGATGGCATGCAAATTAACCCAACCAAGATGGCGGCCAGCAGCCATGGAGCTGGAGCAAGCAGGAGGCTTGGTTGCCCCAATGATGGAGGAAGCCAAGCTTCCTGCCTGCCCCTGGCTCTGAGCTCCACTCAAAGCAACAAAGTTTCAATTATAGAAGGTAAATAAGCCCCAGAAACCTGCTTTCAGCTGGCTGTGGCCACGGAGCTGGAGCTAGCAGGAGGCTTCTCTCCCACCCGCCCTGGCCGGCTCTAAGCTCCTCTCAAGGCTACAAAGTTTCAATTATAGAAAGTAAATAAATCCCAGAATAAAAAAGAAAAAAAGGAGAGGCTGGGAGCTTCCGTTGCTGGGGGGCTTGGCCAGCCTGAAAACGGCCCTCAGCCCCTCACCCAGACTGGCCAGGCACCCCAGTGGGGACCCCTCACCCTAAAGGGGGTGTGGCCAGCCTGAAAACAGCCATCAGCCCCTCACCCAGGCAGCCCAAACCTCCATGGGGTGAGGGTCACCACTGGAGGGGGTTTGACCAGCCTGCAAACAGCCATCAGTCCCTCACCCAGGCTGGCCAGGCACCCCAGTAGGGACTCCCACCCTGAAGGGGGTGTGACCAGCCTGCAAAAACCCATCAGCCCCTCACCCAGGCTGGCCAGGCACCCCAGCGAGACCCCCACCCTGATCCGGGACACCCTTCAGGGCAAACCAGCTGGCCCCCAACTGTGCACCAGGCCTCTATCCTATATAGTAAAAACGTAATATGCAAACTGACCCTAACAGCAGAACGATTGGGAATGACTGGTCACTATGACACACACTGACCACCAGGGGGCAGACGCTCAATGCAGGAGCTGCCCTCTGGTGGTCAGTGCACTCCCACAGGGGGAGCTCTGCTCAGCCACAAGCCAGGCTGACGGCTGCCAGTACAGCGGTGGTGGTGGGAGCCTCTCCTGCCTCCTTAGCAGCACTAAGGATGTCCGACTGCAGCTTAGGCCTGCTCCCCTCTGGCAAGTGGACATTCCCCGAGGGCTCCTGAGCTGCCAGAGGTATGACTGATTGCCAGCTTAGGCCCAATCCAGCGGGGAGCGGGCCTAAACCAGCAGGTGTTCATCCCCCGAGGGGTCCCAGACTGCAAGAGGGCACAGGCCGGGCTGAGGGACCCCCTCCTCCCCAGTGCACAAATTTTTGTGCACCGGGCCTCTAGTTGTTTATAATCTGATTTGGTACTACATCAAAATTCAAAAAGTGGTAGTTTCATATCTGTGAACTTTTTGTACTTTCTGTACTTTGAGAGCATGAGAATGAAAAAGAGGAAAAAATCTTAGTTTGTTATGAAACTAATTTTGACCTAGGCCAGTGATGGCGAACCTATGACATGCGTGTCAGAGGTGACACGCGAACTCATATTTTTGGTTGATTTTTCTTTGTTAAATGGCATTTAAATATATAAAATAAATATAAAAAATATAAGTCTTTGTTTCACTATGGTTGCAAATATCAAAACATTTCTATATGTGACACGGCACCAGAGTTAAGTTAGGCTTTTTCAAAATGCTGACAGGCCGAGCTCAAAAGGTTCGCCGTCACTGACCTAGGCCCTCTGATAGGGTCTTGGTTTCCCGCAGGGGTTCCCAGAGCACACTTTGAGAAGCACTGGTCTGAACCAGTGATGCTATCCCTTTAACAGTGCTTTAGGATAGACATGAGCCCACTTCAGACCAAGGAAGAATGAAGGGGTTTCTTCGATCCATTTTGAAGTTTCCCCAACGATGAGGAGGGTCCCCTGAAGACGATGAACTCCTGCTGGATGGCGCCGTGGCTCTGTTGAGTCTTGGGAGCTGCCTGAGGTGGCAGGGCAGGCACCACGGGCCAGAACTCAGCACACTTGAGCCGCCTTGGACTCAGAGTTCTGTGAAATTAGTCTTTCGAAAGGAGGGGGGGAGGGCTGAGGAAGGCCTTTGGTGGACAGCCTTGCAGACTTCTTTGTAAATGTCTGTGTGGATACACATCTGCGTTCCTAGCACTTAGCTCATCCTAAGTGTAAGGGGACCACCAAGGGTCAGCCAATTCAGCGGAGACAGGGTTGAATCATATGAGCGTGTGTTCCAGTCCTGCCGGCAGCCTGGGAGAGCAGCAGGTCACCCACAGACATCTGCTCCACACCCCCCATAAACCGGCTGCTTATATCGTAGAAGGACAAAGATTACATGGGGAAGCAGGAATTACAGGCGTGGGAAAGATTACATGGGGAAGCAGGAATTACAGGGCACGGGATAATCATTACAGGTTACAAGTCATGTGGGCTGTGTATGTGTGTGGGGGGGTAGGGGGGGGGCGGGGATCACGAGGGTGGGCGCCCTGGGACCAGATTACAGGTAAAGGGGCTGGGGTTGTAGAGAGCAGTGCCTCCGGGACTAGATTGTCTCAGCACGAGGCTGTCAATCTTCCCATGATGACAGGCAGTTCTCGGGACAGGAGGATGGACGGCGTTCCGATGGGAGCTCCCCTGTCCAGGGTGTGCGACTCCCAGCTGGTGAGCCTGTGCTTTCCAACCAGAACAGAACCGCGTGGGTAATGGAGCAGGTTAGCGTTTCTTCCAGTGAGTCTCCAATAGTCTATGTCTGCCCTAACATTACGTCTGGCCCGCCGCAGTGCTAATAAACGATCTTGGAAGGAAGGAATTAATGAATGTGTGGTGTTTATTGACTGGCAGCAATTCCTCTCACTCTGTCTTTTGTGAGGACGAACAAACAAGAAGAGATCACGCTTAGAATGGCCACTTTCCTGGGTGCTCTGAGGCTGAGCTAAACAGGCTTCTGTTAAGAGGCTATTTTCTCTATTTCTAGATACCAAACACCCCATCTCCCCACCATTTTACATCCTGAGAGAAGTCAGGCATTTGCTTAATTGACGTGAAAATGTGGCACTTTGAGCTCCCATAACGATTATAGTTTACAAGATGCTTTCACCACAGTCTTGGTTAGTCCTCAGCAGTCAGGCTGCGGGCTGGTGCTCTTACCTCCCTTCTGAAGATGAAGAAAGGGGGTTGCGAAGGGCTGAGCGAGTGGTTCCGAGGTGCACAGACAGACAGCAGTGGGGGGGGGGGGCAGGGAGGGGACAAGCATGGCAGGCCTAGTGCTCTGGGGGAGCCTCGAACTCTCTGGAGATTTCATCCCACAGGACTTATCTGATCATCCTCAGATGGGGACAGCAGAGGGGCGTGAAAAGATAAAGAACACTTCCCGACCGGAAGTTCAGCCCCTGGGAGTCACCTCCAGTGGAATGGCACTGACATGACAAACCCTTGTTCTGAGTGACTTTACCTGGAGGCGATCACGCTGCTAGACTGAGGGTGGCATTAACATGGACACGGCCAGGGACGGTGGCCAGGGACGGTGCCCAGCCGGGGCTCGAGGGGGACTGGCAAGTGTCAGATCTGAAATTTCTCACTACGACTCCCAGGCTTTTGCTGACCTGAACCCGATGGCTCAGCCTGGAAACAATTCAGAATTCAGTGTTGACAACTAACTCAGGGAGGGAAAGTACATGAGATGCCTGATCACAGCGGCAGCGGGACTGCACCTGCAGGGTCAGCCGGCGGGAAAGGACCCAGCCAGGGCCCCATGCCTTCTCCTCTGGCCCGGCCCCTGTTCTGTTGTGTGGCTCCAGGCAGAGAGCTTACCCTACAGAACTGAGCTCCACACTCAAACAGAAGGAAGCATTAGATGGTCTCAGAGAAGACAGCCTCTGAAAGTGCCCTTGCACCAACTGAAGTCCATTTCTTGAGAACACATTACTCATATCGCAAAAACCGACGTGGGCGCCCACAGGCTCAGAGGTGAGATAAAGAAATGTTAGGAAAGGGAGCTCACGCCTGCTGCCTGCGTTCTCACCTGAGCCCTAGGCGGCTGTCCATCTCCCACAGGGGCTCTCAGCGCCACGCCTGTGCCTGTCCACCCGCATGTGTGCTTCCGAGTGAAGGAAGAAGGAATGAGGATAAGAGAGCTCAGGCTGCCTCCCTCCCGGGATAGCTTGACGCAACAGAAAGTGGTTGGAGTCTAATACACCTGGTTTCCATTTCTAGCTCCACCGTTTATCAGCTGCGTGACCACACAGGCTCTGTTGCTCTCTCTGGAGAACGGGATTGTTGTGAGGAGAAAGATCTTTGTGTGAATTCTCTTGAGCAGTCCTGAGCCTGGAGCGGGCGCTCCAAGCATGGTGGCTGCTATCCGCGACACGGGCAGGCTCAGCACCATGTCAGAGCCACAGGATAGCAGGGAGAAACGCACTTACTTCGTGTCGGGGTCATAAGGGCTGAATTCCTGGGAGAAGTAGTTAAGTGGGGCCTAGAAAGAGGGTCCTCAAGTTTGATGAGTGGAGATGGGAAGAGTGGAAGCTGTGCAAGTGAGAAGCGGCGAAGGTAAGGAGGCAGGAAGGGGCATGAGTGTGAGGCGGTAGAATGGAGGTTGGCTAGCTGGACAACGACGCTACTGGGAAGGTAAATTGGGGCCCGGTTTTACAGATCTCCATGCGGCAGGCAGGGCTTTTGGACTTGGCCTGGTGGAAGATGGGGAGCCATTTCAGTGGTTCTCAACCTTCTGGCCCTTTAAATACAGTTCCTCATGTTGTGACCCAACCATAAAATTATTTTCGTTGCTACTTCATAACTGTAATGTTGCTGCTGTTATGAATCGTAATGTAAATATCTGATATGCAGGATGGTCTTAGGCGACCCCTGTGAAAGGGTCGTTCGACTGCCAAAGGGGTAGCGACCCACAGGTTGAGAACCGCTGCCTTAGAGGTTTTGAGCAGAGCAGTGACGGTTTAAGAAGCTACATTTCTATTGGGCACGTTGTGGAGAAGTCACCAGGAGCTACAACTCAGAGGAAAGGTGGCTGCAAGTTTTCAGAGAAGGACCTCGAAGCAGGCGTTGCTGGAACGATTCCGTATCCTAGCAGGTGCTGTGGTGCACATGCGGATACACCCTGATGCGTCCATAGGGAAGGTCTTGGAAGAGAGGGCGGAGTCATCGCGGTGAGGTGGGGTGGGACAGGATGACTGGAAGGAGGGAAAGTCGTGTGAGGATTTCTGGCTCTCACTGCCGTGGTGGTGACAAGGCAATTTCACTTTAGCAAACAAGCAGCCGGTTCTTCAGCCCTGAATAACAGGATGCCAGATAACCATCCCCGAGCACAGACAGAGAGAGAGGAAGGAGAGGAAAGAGGGAGGGAAGGGGGAAATGGGGAAGGGGGAAGGTGCTGGAGGAAAAAATAAGAAAGAAAATACACGAGACAGATCATCTACAGGATGCATCCTGCTCAGTGGCTGCACCCAGCGTGGCACCAGGGGCCCACGTGGCCTCCATCGGCCACTTAAGGTGCCGAGAGGAGTGCGAGGCTGGCTGGAGGCCGCCTCCATCACTTTCGCTTTGGTGTAAACAACTCAAATGTAAGAAGTTGGATGAGACGCCCCTGGCTCCTCCGTCTGGAGGGGAAGGCCAGTCATCAGTCTTTGAGCCCTTTTCACTTCTGGGGATTGTCATCCATGTCAGACCCATTTGAACATTTCTGCTTTATTTTTTTTTTTCAAATGCCTTTGCCAGGAAGAATATGAAACACATTTAGATATAGGAAACTAGGACACAGAGGGAAGATGCTGGATGAGATCAGTTTCTTTCTTTTCCGTGAGGTCCCGGTGTTCACTAACTAGTTTACCTTTCATTCACTCACTTATTCAACACGATCTAACCCGGGCCGGGCGCACACGGGCCGGGCGCACAGGGTCGGGGCGCAGACAGGCTGCTGCTGCTGGGCTTCCCGCGACCACCTCTGTCACAAAGATGAGATCACACCCTGGACGAAAGGACAACGGAGGAGCTATTGCAACACATCCCCCTAGTTACGCTTCTGGTAACAAAACAAAACAAAAAGCAGAGCTCCCCGCATGGGTCTCTCCCCAGCTGCCCGGCGTCCTGCGCTCCCTGCGCTCTGCTGGGAGGTAGCTGCTGGGCGAGATAACCCCATCCCGCCTCTCCAGGTGCCGGTCTGAAAGCAGGGTTTTCTGTTTCACCTCCATCGCCCCGGTGCTCTCACTTATAATGGCTGCTGGTTACAAGTCCTTCCTAGGGGCTGGGCCTTTTATTTTCATGACCCTTAAGCCTCATCGTTCCTTAACAGACATAGAGACTCAGCGGTTTTGATTCCGTGCAGAGAAGGCGGAGCTAGAAAGCAGGAGGGTGGGGCTCTGAACCTTTGTGGATCCTACTGTGAGAGGAGACTCCTTACCTGCGCACATGGCCTCCCAGCCCCTGCCTGTGAGCACTTCCCCTCTGCCCTTGCCCTCGCCAAGAAACCAGAGAATTTCAATTAAGAGTCTGTGCCCCTCGGTTCTCTCTCTGTAGATAAACGTTTGATCGCCTCTAAATGAGCTGTCACCGTGTCTCGGAGGAGAATAACAAGCAGCTCCATGAGCAGATTGCAAAGTGACAGCCACGGGACCAGTGAGACCATCACAGCAGCCGAGGTGGACGTGTTGAGCCCGGAGATGGGGAGGGCGGGGGCCAGGGGTCTGGGCGAAGGGGCAGGGTCCCTGGCCTCATCACCGCTTCAGGATCAACAAGCCAATCTTCTTTTTGTTCTCCAGTCCTTTCGATTTTTTAAAATAGATATTTCTTAAGCCAAAACTCTTTATTGCCTTGAAAAAGGGCACATTTTATCTCCCTAGTTCTCTTGGGAAATAGGAATAATAAAGTGTGAACTCCTATCACTTATGAAAACTTGTTGCCTGAAGATCTTGGCTCAACTCTCCAAGCATGAGACATTTAAATAGCATTTTTTCTGATGACAACCTTGAGGTTGCTTGCCTGAGTTACATGGCTGAAGCTCGCTGACCAGGG
This sequence comes from Myotis myotis, assembly GCF_014108235.1. NCBI lineage: Eukaryota > Metazoa > Chordata > Mammalia > Chiroptera > Vespertilionidae > Myotis > Myotis myotis. Next base: position 22,928,197 of record NW_023416325.1, on the reverse strand, counting down.
CCCCTGGCCTGGGTGGGGGCAGCCCTGCCACGCCACAGGGGAGGTGGACTGAGCCTTCTTGCAAAGCAGCCTGAGTGCGCTCATCCGCATGGGGCTCAGCAGAGTGGCCCCAACTTCCAGGCCTTGTTCAAATCATTGAAGGTATTAGAGCTTCGCCTGCCTCCCCTGTAAGTGATGATGCAAAGTCGCCTGCCCCACAGGGTTTTGGTGAAGGTGTTATGCCCAGATTTCAAGACCCCGAAAAGATCCACCAGGGAGCACCAAATCCGATGCAAAACAGAGAGTCTTTTATACAAGCTCTCTTGGTCCCCCCCCTGCCTGCCTCCATTACTGGATGCAAGAGAGAACCCCGAGTCCCAAGAGAACAAAGAATTTATAGGGCTTGGGGTCGGGGGTGGGGGCAGGGTGCAGCTAGGGAGGGTCTGGTTATACAAAGACAGGGGGGGTGACTAGCATACTTTTGGCCTTGGGCTAGTTTCCCCCGCTTTCCCATTGGCCGAGATAAGGGCAGGCTGAGTAACTGATACATTCTGTGGCTTTTTCTTGGAAGAGGGGTTAAGGACACAGCTATCAGTCCTGTTCTGTCCTTTCAAAGGCAGTATCACAGGTGTAGGGCCACAGTGCCAGGCACCTCTGTGTGAGTTAGGAAAAGGCTGCCCTCAGAGTGGATGCTACGCGAAGAAGCCCAGGACAATCAATGTGTAGACTCACATAAATAGGTTTACCTTCTGCAGTGAACACAGCCCCGGGCCCGGGGGCGAGGGTGGGAGGGGGGGGGGGGGTATTGGGAGAGGCTGGCTGAGGGAGCCACTGGCTGGACATCAGCTCCACTCACACCTTCAGCTGGGAACCCTCGACCATACACAGCAAACCTGTCTAGTGGCACATTTACCTAAGGAGTCAGGATTTGCAAACGTGATGTTACAGACAAGCCTCGGTTCTTGAACACTGCCATCGTGAATAACTCAGTTCTCAACCGAGTTGTTCATGGAAAAAAGTCTCAGTTGTTGACCTAGCTGAGGACCCTTTCATGCTGTTAGATTAGCATGACAAAAAGCATCTCTCAGGCCACAAATAAAGGAGAGAATGGGAGTAGCTTACCTCTTAGGAAACTGTGCTGTGAATATATTTTTGTTTTTGCTTTTGTTGCTGGCGAAATGGGTGGTTAGCACCATTTTAAATCTTAAAGAGGCTATCAAGAGTGCTGAAGTTGCTAAGGGTGTGAAAGAAACAGTGGTCACAGGCCATCAAAGAGGTGGAACAATGGTGGTTGATTTGGATAAACAAACAGCAGTTAGCTGGTGAGTGCATTTCAGCTGTGATGTGATATGTGAAAAAGTGGAGATGCTGCTAACACTTCTGAAAGGTTCCCTGTAATGAGTGACTCCTTTAAGGCTGGTAGGGGTGGTTCAATAAATCTGAAGAAAAGACGTGTTTGTCAGAGATCCAAAATGGCGGTGGAGTAAGTGGAAGCTACACTGACCTTCTCCCACGACTGAACTGGAATTACAACTAAAATCAGAAAACCATCCTGAATAATCAACTGAAAACTCCCTGGAGAGAACCCCGATAACCAGCAGCTGAAGTTCAGGGGGCTATCTCAGATGTGTGTGTATGGGGTGGGGGTGGGGGGTTGGGGGGCAGGCGGGGGCGGTCCCCACTGAGAGCTGAGAAAGGTGCCCATATAATACCTGGCTGTGAAAAGCAGCAGGGCTGCTGTCTGCCAGGGATAGATGGCTGGGAATGCAGGCACCCTTTTAAAGAGCCAACACAACATTTCATGTGCAGTCACTCACCTTGGGCTCTGGCAGAGGGACGGTTGAGTGGATTAGAGCTGAGTGAGCAGAATCCAGAGTGAGGGGTTGGAGTTTGGAAGGCAGCACCCTGGTTTTCTGTGCTGAGTCATCCCCTCATGCTCCAGAGGACATCTTTCTCCGTCGTTTACCATCCAGGCAGCTTTTGCCTGGGGGAGAGGGAGCAAGAAGCAATTGCCCCACCCTGTTGTATAACTTCTTGCCACTCCCTGTGATTGATGGCCTGAGTCTAATTAACATTGAGAATAACACTCACGCTGCAGGCAGAGATGGATCTCGGGAAGCTTTGGGTCTTTGCCTGCTCTCCTTCTGGACCTGGTGCTGGGATAAGAAGCCTGGGAGCACATCTTGGTTCTTCCCAAAGGCACCAGCTCCAACAGAAGGAGCCACAAGCTGTGGATTGCTGATAGCTCCAAACAAGGCACTCAGGGCCAGTCACAAACAGCATCTGTCATTGTCCTGCACGAGATATTGGGAGTCATAGTAGATCCACCTGATACATAGACCAAACCCAAACAGGCAGCCAAAATGGGGAGACAAAACACACACACACACACACACACACACACACACACACACACCAAACAAGTCCCAAACGAAAGAAGAGAATTCTCTAGAAGAAGAGCTAAATGAAATGGAGATAAGAAATTTATCAGATATAGAGTTCAGAATAATGATGGCAAAGATGCTAACAGCATGGGAAAAGATGTAGTAACTATGAAGAATGACAGAGCACTAATAAAGAACACATTGGAAGGAATACACAGTAGATTAAGGGGAGCCAAGGATCAGATTAGTGAATTAGAAGGAAGGGTAGAAAAAAAATCACTCAATCAGAAAACCAAAAAGAAAAAAACAATTTTTAAAAAGAACAGCTTAAGGGAGCTGTGGGACAACCTAAAATGTAACAATATTCACTTCATAGGAGTGCTAGATGAACAAGGGATAGAGAACCTGTTTGAAAAAATAATGGCAGAAAACTTCTTTAACCTGTGAAGAAAAAGTTACACAAGTTCAGGAGGCACAGAGAGTCCTAAGCAAGAAGAACCCAAACAGGCCCAGGCCTAGGCCCAGCATAATTAAAATGCCAAAAATTAAAGACAAAGAGAGAATCTTAAAGGCAGTAAAAGAAGAGCAATTTGTTGCTACAAAGGAGCTCCTATAAGGCTGTCAGCTGATTTCTCATCAGAAACTCTACAGGTCAGAAGAGAATGGCATGAAGTATTCAAGGTAATGAAAAGCAAGGATCTAAAACCAAGATTACTATATCTAACAAGGCTATTATTCAAAATAGTGGTGAAAAAGTGACATCAGAGAAATGGCAGCATAGGGTCGCATCTTTTTGCAGATGTCATGAATCTGTATATAAAAAACCCTAAAGACTCCACCAAAAAACTATTAGAAAAAATAAACAAATACAGTCAAGTTGTAGCATACAAAATCAAAGTGAAAAATCCATTGCCTTCTTGTATACTCACAATGAAATTTCAGAAAAAGAAATGAAAACAAACCCCAATTCCTTTTGCAATTGCAACCAAAAGAATAAAATACCTAGGAAGAAACTTAACAAAGAATGTGAAAGATCTATACACTGAAAATTACAAAGCATTATCAAAAGAGATTGAAAAAGACACAACAAAATGAAAAACATCCCATGTTCATGGATTGGAAGACTCAACATAGTTAAAATGGTCATATTACCCAAAGCAATATACAGATTTAATGCAACCCCCATCAAAATCCCAATGTCATTTTTTTTTAAAAGAAATAGAACAAGAAATCATCAGATTTGTGTGGAACCACAAAAGACCCTGAGTAGCCAAAGCAATCCTGAGAGAAAAGAACAAAGCTGGATGTATCACACTAATGACATCAAATTATAGCACAGAACTAGGATAATAAAAACAGCATGATATTGGCAGAGAAACAGACACACAGATCAATGGAACAGAATAGAGAGCCCAGCTATAAAACCACATGTATATGGACATATAAGTTTCGACAAAGGAGACAGAAACACACAATGGACTAAAGATAATAAATGGTGCTGGGAAACTTTTGTCTGAGCTTCCCAGACAAAAAAAAAAAAAAAAAAAAAAAAAAAAAAAAAAAAGGCTAACGGAGCTTATTACTATCAAACCAGCATTACAAGAAATGTAAGTTTCTTCCCATGTACAAAAGTTATTTCAAAATGGATCAAAAATCTAAATATTAGACCCAAAACAATAAGTTACATAGAAGGAAATATAGGTACCAAACTTATGGACCTTGGTTGTACAGAACATTTTATGAACCTGACCCCAAAGACAAGGGATGTAAAGGCAAAAATAAATGAATGGGATTTTATCACACTAAAAAGCAAAAGAAACTGACAACAAAACAAAGAGGCAGCCAATCAGATAGGAGATGATATTTGCAAACAGTAGCTCTGACAAAGGCTTAATTTCCAAAATATAGAAAGAACTCATAAAACTCAACACCAAACAAACAAAGTACCCAATCAAAAAGTGGGCAGAGGACCTGAAAATATACCTCTCCCAAGAAGACATACGAACAGGCCATAGATATATGAAAAGATGTTCAATCCCACTGGCAATTAGGGAAATGCAAATCAAAACTACAATGAGATACCACCTTATACCATTTAGAGTGGCCATTATCAACAAAACAAGCAATAACATCTGTTGGAGAGGTTGTAGAAAAAGGGAACCCTCATTCATTGTTGGTGGGAATGTAGACTTGTACAACCACTATGAAAAGCAGTCTGGCGATTCCTCAAAAAAGTAAGAATAGAGCTACCATACAACCCAACAATTCCTTCCCTGGGTAAATACCCAATTAACTCAAAATCATGTATTCACAAATATATATGCAGCATTATTCATGGTGGCCAAGACATGGAAATAACCAAAGTGTCCTGAGATAGAGGACTGGATAAAGAAGATGTGGTCCCTGTGCACAATGGAATACTGCTCAGCCATAAGAAAGGATGAAATAGCCCCTTTTACAGCCAATGGATGGACTTTGAGAACATTATGCTAAGTGAAATAGTCAGAAAAAGCTAAGACTCATATGATTTCACTCATATATGGGATATAAAACTGAAATTTATGAACACAAACAACAGACTGGTAGTTGGTAAGGGGATAGGGGAAGAAGGGGGTCCTAATATAAGGTGACAGGAGAAGATTTGACTTTGGGTGGTGGGCACATGGTGCAATATACAGATCTTGTAACATAGAAACCCACACACGAAACCTGTATGTTCATGTTGACCAATGTCACCCCAGTCAATTTAATAAATAAATATTTTAAAAAATAGATAGTGAAATAAAGAACTTCCCAGATTAAAAACAAAAAGCTAAAGGAGTTTATCACCACCAAACCAGCACTGTAAGAAATCTAAAGAGATTGCTGAAATGAGACGAAATATATATATATATATATATATATATATATATATATATATATATAGAGAGAGAGAGAGAGAGAGAGAGAGAGAGAGAGAGAGAGAAACATAGGCATACAGAATTAAAATGGCAATAAATAAGTACTATCAATAATAACCTTAAATGTAAATGGATTAAATGCTCCCATCAAAGGACATAAGGCAGCTTAATAGATACAAAAACATGACCCAACTATATGCTGTTAACAAGAGACCCACCTCAGATCAGATGACACACACAGGATGAGAGTGAAGGGATGGAAAAAAATTTTCCTTGCACATAGAAAATAATACAAAACTGGGGTAGTAACACTCATATCTGACAAAACAGACTTCAAATTGAAGGCCATCTCAAGAGACAATAAAGGTCACTACATAATACTAAAGGGATTGATCTAACAAGAGGATATAACCCTGGTAAACATATATGCACCTAATGTAGGAGCACCTAAATATTTAAAAATAGATTCTGGAGGACTTTAAGGGAGAGATAGATAGAAATACAGTCATAATAAGGGACTTTAACACCCCTCTGACTTCACTGAACAGGTCTTCCAGACAAAAAATTAACAAGGAAACAGTGACTCTAAATGACACACTGGATCAGATGGATTTAATTGACATTTATAGAACATTTCACCCAAAAGCTGCAGAATATACATTCTTATCAAATGCACCTGGATCATTCTCAAAGATAGACCACACGTTAGGACACAAAACAAGTCTCTACAAATTCAAGAAGATTGAGATCATATCAAGCATCTTCTCAGATAGAATGAAATTAGAAATCAACTACAGTAAAAATAATCAAAAACATTTAAACACATAGTGGCTAACTAGTATGTTATTAAACAATGAATGGTTACCAAGGAGATCAAGAAAGAAATTAAGAACTTTCTGGGAAAAAAAAATGAAAATGAACACACAACAACCCAAAACCTATGGGAGACAGTGAAAGCAGTCCTGAGAGGGAAGTTCATAGCACGATAGGCCTATCTCAAAAAACAAGAAAAATTAATAATAAACTATTTAACCCTACAACTTGAAGAACTAGAAAGAGAACAAGAAAAGCCCAGAATAAGTAGAAGGAAGGAAATAACAAAGATCAGAGCAGAAATAAACGATATAGAAACTAAAAACTAAAACAAAACAAAACAAAAAAGAATACAAAAGTTCAATGAAACCAAGAGCTGGTTCTTTGGAAGTAAAAAGGATTGATGAACCTTTAGCCAGACTCATCAAGAAACAAAGAGAGAGGACCCAAATAAATAAAATCAGAAATGAAAGAATAGAAGTAACCACAGAAATACAAAGGATTGTAAGGAAATACTATGACTAACTATATGCCAACAAGCTGGACAATGTGGATGAAATGGACAAATTTCTAGGAAAATACAACCTCCCAAACCTGAATTAGGAGGAATCAGAAAACGTGAATAGGCCAATAACAACTGATGAAGTAGAAGCAGGAATCAAAAAAGTCCCAGCACACAGAAGCCCTGGCAGCTTTACAGGGGAGTTTTATCAAACATTCAAATAAGAACTAGCACCTAGACTCCTCAAACTACTCAAAAAAAAATCCAAGAGGAAGGAGCACTTCAAACCTAATTAGCCTAATTCCAAAACCAGATAAAGACACTACAAAGAAAGAGAATGAGAGGCTAATATCCCTGATGAACATAGATGTTAAAATCCTCAACAAATATTAGCAAGTCAGATCCAGCAATACATTAAAAAGATCATACACCATGACCAAGTGGGATCTATTCCAGGGATGCAAGGCTGGTACAATATTTGCAAATCAATAAACGTGACACATCACATAAACAAACTGAGAGACAAAAATCACATGATCATATCAATTGACCCAGAAAAAGTATTTAACCATATCCAACACCCACTTTTGATAAAAACTCTCAGCAAAGTGGGAATAGAGGGAGCATATCTCAACATGATAAAGGCCATATATGACAAACCTACAGCCACCATCATATCAATGAGCAAAGACAAACCATTTCCCCTAAGAACAAAAACAATCCAGGGATGCCCGCTTTAACTACTCTTATTCAACATAGTCCTGGAAGTCCTAGCCACAGCAATAAGACAGGAGGAAAACATAAAAGGTATCCCAATTGGAAAGAAGGAAGTAAAACTGTCGTTATTCACGAATGAAATAATATTATACATAAAAAGCCCTAAAGACTTCACACAAAAACTACTAGATTTAATAAATGAATTCAGCAATGTAGCAGGATACAAAATTAACATCCAGAAATCGATGGCATTTTTATACACCCATAATAAACTCTCAGAAAGGAGAAAAAACAAAACACAATCCCTTTTACCATTGCAACAACAAAAAATTAAGATACTTAGGAATAAACTTAATCAAGGAGGCAAAAGACCTGTTCTCAGAAAACTACAGGATGTTGACAAAAGAGATAGAAGAAGATATAAACAAGTGGGAAAATATACCATGTTCATGGATTGGTAGAATCAACATCATTAAAATGTCCATACTACCCAAAGCAATCTATAGATTCAATGCAGTCCCTGTTAAAATACCAACAGCATATTGCACAGATCTAGAACAAACACTCCAAAATTTATATGGAACCAAAAAAGACCCAAAAAGCCACAGCAATCTTGAGAAACAAGAACAAAGTTGGAGGAATCACAATACCAGATATCAAGTTATACTACAAAGCCACTGTACGCAAAACAGCCTGGTACTGGCATAAGAACAGGCATATAGATCAATGAAACAGAACAGAGACCCCAAAAATCAACCCAAGTCATTCTGCTCAATTAATATTTGACAAAGGAGGCAAGAGCACACAATGGAGTCAAGACAATAAGTGGCGCTGGGAAAATAGGACAAATACATGCAAAAAAAGAAGCTAGGCCACCAAATTACACCATACACAAGAATAAACTCAAAATGGATGAAAGACTTAAATGTAAGCCATGAAACCATAAAAGTCCTAGGAAAAACCACAGGCAGCAAAATCTCTCATAGCAATCTGTCTCCTAGGGCAAGGGAAACTAAAGAGAAAATAAACAAATAGGACTACATCAAAATAAATGGCTTCTGCACAGCAAAAGAAACCATCAAGAAAATGAAAAGTGAACCCACTGTATGGGAGAACATGTTTGGCAATGATACATCTGATAAAGGGTTAATATCCAAAATATATAAGGAACTCATACAACTTAACAAAAGGAAGACAATCCAATTAAAAAATGGGCAAAAGATCTGAATAGACACTTCTCCAAACTGGACACACAGATGGCTAAGAGACATATGAAAAAATGCTCAGCCCTAACCGGTTTGGCTCAGTGGATAGAGTGTCCGACTGCAGACTGAAGGGTCCCAGGTTTGATTCCGGTCAAGGGCATGTACCTTGGTTACGGGCACATCCCCAGTAGGGGGTGTGCAGGAGGCAGCTGATCAATGTTTCTAACTCTCTATCCCTTTCCCTTCCTCTCTGTAGAAAATCAATAAAATATATTTAAAAAAATGCTCAAAGAGCATTGTGGAGATACAAATGAAAACCATGATGAGGTGTCATCTCACACCTGTCAGAATGGCTACCATTAACAATTCCACAAGTGACAAGTGCTGGGGAGAATGTGGATAAAAGGGAACCCCAGTACACTGCTGGTAGGAATACAGATTGGTGCCGCCATTATGGAAAGCAATATGGAGTTTCCTCAAAAAATTAAATATGGAACTGCCATTTGACCCAGTGATCCCACTTCTAAGAATATGTCCTAAGAAACCTGAAACACCAATCGGAAGGAATGTATGGCCCACTATGTTCATAGCAGCACAATTTACAATAGCTAAGATCTGGAAAGAGCCTAAGGACCCATCAGTAGATGAGTGGATAAAAAACCTGTGGTACATCTACACCATGGAGTACTATGCAGCAGTAAAAAAGAAGAATCTCTTACCCTTTGAGACAGCATGCAGGGACCAGGAGATTATTATGCTGAGCGAAATAAGCCAGTCAGAGAAAGACAAGTATCACATGATCTCACTCATATGTGGAATCTAATGAACAAAATAAACTGATGAACAAAATACACTGAGTGGCCAGATTATTATGACCGGCCAGATTATGACCACCCCATCAGTACAATGAAATGAATTAGTTATGCAAATAATAATAATAATAAAACCTTGAGAGTATTTGCTTAGGAAGTTTTCAATATTCAGTATTTTTGGAAGTGTAAATGAAGTACTGATGGGGTGGTCATAATCATCTGGCCACTCAGTGTAGCTCTAGAGACATAGAAGCATGGAACAGAGTGTGAAGTCTCAGAGGGAAGGCAGGGGAGTGTGGGTGGGTGGGGAGAGATCAGCCAAAGAACTTGTATGCATAAGTGCATAACCCAGGGACACACATAATAGGGTGATGAAGGCCTGGGGTGGGGGGCAGGAACGAGCTAGATAGGGTCAGTGGGGAAGAAAAGGGGACATATGTAATACTTTCTACAATAAAGATAACCCACACACACAAAAAGAGAAGTGCTTGTTTATAGATTAATCAGTCCATGAGACACGTACTGTATATAAGAAAGGTTAAAACAGGGAATCATTTGGGGTTCTGGAACAAATTAATTCAATTTACATTATTTCTAGAAAAAATGATTCGGTTTTCGAACAAATCGCTTCTCAGACAGCGTTTCGGGATGAAGTAAGTTCAGGAACTGAGGGCCCACTGTATTTACCGTATGTCCATCAATACGTAGAGAAAGGGATGAGGATAAAAGGAACATCGTTGCCTTAACTGTTTGCATTCAGTGTCGGAGAAGATTGCTGCCAAGGACCCAAGCTCCGTAGGGCTGGTTTGAGAAGTACAGTGAGTGGGGGAGACAGTATTGCTACAAGTGGCCGGGGTGAGCGAAACATCACTCAGAGACCATGTTTGCGAACGCCCCAGATCTGCTTTGAGGCTCACAGATAATTTACAAACCGGCCCTGTGAATTCTGCAGGCACAATATGCAGGGGCTTGTCATTTCTCTTCATGTGTTTGTTAGGCTTACAGACACCAGGAAACAGGCTTGAAAAAATTATTGATTTCAGAGAGGAATTGGGGGTGAGAGAGAGAGAAAGAGATCAATGATGAGGGCGAATCATTGATCGGCTGCCTCCTTCCCGGCCCCACACCAGGGATCGAGCCCACAACCAGGGCACGTGCCCTGACCGGGGATCGAACCCTGACCTCCTGGTTCACAGGTTGACGCTCACCCACGGAGCCCCGCCGGCCGGGCAGGAGGCAGGCTTTTGGATGTTGGGTTCTACGGGGGCAAGGACCTAAGCTTCCCTCTTCCCCCCCAGCCTGACTGACATCTAGAACTTTCTGTGTGGGCTGGTGCCTAGCAAGGTGTCAAGTGCTCTGGAGCCTCCCTGGGCCTGTAGGCCCCCCCTCCCCCGCCCAGGCCTTGCAGGAAGTGCTTGCTGCCTCCCATGGAGCACGCTGGAGCATGCCTCGCCTTGGCCGTGGAACAGTCTGCATTTCTTGCTCTTGTTGAAACCCATGGGTAATTTGTCATCTCTAACATTAGACACAATGCAAATTCCCCCAAACAGCCTGTGGGGAACCTCACCTGAACTCCTAACGCTTTTTCTCTGTTCTCCACCCCAATGCCCTCTTGTGTTCACAAAGCCGAACCATCACCACAAACTCCTCAGGAAACTTAACAATAGAATTACAGAGAGCGCGAATTAATAGCTCATTTTCCAAAAGTTTGGCTGCGTCCAACATGGAGACGCCAAGAATCTATGACCTCATCTTTTTCCCTGAAGTACTCCCAGTGGGCAAGACTAGGCCTGGGCCACTGGGAAACCAAGTAAAAGGATTGCCTGTGAGACGCTGAGAACTTAGAATTTAAGACAGCTTCAACCTTGATTTGCCTGTTTCTTAATAGATGTCCTCTTTCTTTTTAGTGGACTGTGGAACACATATTCATGGTTGAAGCCATCAGTTTGTCTTGCAAGGCAGAGAAGTAGAAGGTTACTATTACTACTATTTATTAGAGGAAAATGGAAGCCTGTGGAAGGTAAGTAATTTGATTGAGGCCCAAAGGACATCAATCTCCAATATGCTTACCCGTGAGGGTGCAGGGCGGTGAGGGTGCAGGGAGGTGAGGGTGCGGGGCGGTGAGGGTGCGGGGAGGTGAGGGTGCGGGGCGGTGAGGGTGCGGGGAGGTGAGTGTGCGGGGCGGTGAGGGTGCGTGGAGGTGAGTGTGCGGGGCGGTGAGGGTGCGGGGCGGTGAGGGTGCGGGGAGGTGAGGGTGCGGGGCGGTGAGGGTGCGGGGAGGTGAGGGTGCGGGGCGGTGAGGGTGCGGGGAGGTGAGTGTGCGGGGCGGTGAGGGTGCGTGGAGGTGAGTGTGCGGGGCGGTGAGGGTGCGGGGCGGTGAGGGTGCGGTGCGGTGCGGGTGCGGGGAGGTGAGGGTGCGGGGCGGTGAGGGTGCGGGGCGGTGAGGGTGCGGGGCGGTGAGGGTGCGGGGGCGGTGAGGGTGCGGGGCGGTGAGGGTGCGGGGAGGTGAGTGTGCGGGGCGGTGAGGGTGCGTGGAGGTGAGTGTGCGGGGCGGTGAGGGTGCGGGGCGGTGAGGGTGCGGTGCGGTGCGGGTGCGGGGAGGTGAGGGTGCAGGGCGGTGAGGGTGCGGGGCGGTGAGGGTGCGGGGCGGTGAGGGTGCGGGGCGGTGAGGGTGCGGGGCGGTGAGGGTTCGTGGAGGTGAGTGTGCGGGGCGGTGAGGGTGCGGGGCGGTGAGGGTGCGGACTGGTGAGTGTGCGGGGCGGTGAGGGTGCGGGGCGGTGAGGGTGCGGGGCGGTGAGGGTGCGGGGCGGTGAGGGTGCGGGGAGGTGAGGGTGCGGGGAGGTGAGGGTGCGGGGCGGTGAATGTGCGGGTGGTGAGTGTGCGGGGCGGTGAGGGTGCGTGGAGGTGAGTGTGCGGGGCGGTGAGGGTGCGGGGCGGTGAGGGTGCGGGGAGGTGAGGGTGCGGGGCGGTGAGGGTGCAGGGCGGTGAGGGTGCGGGGCGGTGCGGGTGCGGACTGGTGAGTGTGCGGGGCGGTGAGGGTGCGGGGTGGTGAGTGCGGGGCGGTGAGGGTGCGGGGCGGTGAGGGTGCGGGGCGGTGAGGGTGCGGACTGGTGAGTGTGCGGGGCAGTGAGGGTGCGGGGTGGTGAGTGCGGGGCGGTGAGGGTGCGGGGAGGTGAGTGTGCGGGGCGGTGAGGGTGCGGGGCGGTGAGGGTGCGTGGAGGTGAGTGTGCAGGGCGGTGAGGGTGTGGTGCGGTGCGGGTGCGGACTGGTGAGTGTGCGGGGCGGTGAGGGTGCGGGGTGGTGAGTGCGGGGCGGTGAGGGTGCGGGGCGGTGAGGGTGCGGGGCGGTGAGTGTGCGGGGCGGTGAGGGTGCGGGGTGGTGAGTGTGCGGGGCGGTGAGGGTGTGGTGCGGTGCGGGTGCGGACTGGTGAGTGTGCGGGGCGGTGAGGGTGCGGGGTGGTGAGTGCGGGGCGGTGAGGGTGCGGGGCGGTGAGGGTGCGGGGCGGTGAGTGTGCGGGGCGGTGAGGGTGCGGGGCGGTGAGGGTGCGTGGCGGTGAGTGTGCAGGGCGGTGAGTGTGCCGGGCGGTGAGGGTGCGGACTGGTGAGTGTGTGGGGCGGTGAGGGTGCGGGGTGGTGAGTGCGGGGCGGTGAGGGTGCGGGGCGGTGAGGGTGCGGGGCGGTGAGGGTGCGTGGAGGTGAGTGTGCGGGGCGGTGAGTGTGCGGGGCGGTGAGGGTGCGGGGCGGTGAGGGTGCGGTGCGGGTGCGGACTGGTGAGTGTGCGGGGCGGTGAGGGTGCGGGGTGGTGAGTGCGGGGCGGTGAGGGTGCGGGGCGGTGAGGGTGCGGGGCGGTGAGGGTGAGTGGTGGTGAGTGCGGGACGGTGAGGGTGCGCGGCGGTGAGGGTGCGGGGCGGTGAGGGTGCGTGGAGGTGAGTGTGCGGGGCGGTGATTGTGCGGGGCGGTGAGTGTGCGGGGCGGTGAGGGTGCGGTGCGGTGAGGGTGCGTGGAGGTGAGTGTGCAGGGCGGTGAGTGTGCGGGGCGGTGAGGGTGCGGACTGGTGAGTGTGCGGGGCGGTGAGGGTGCGGGGTGGTGAGTGCGGGGCGGTGAGGGTGCGGGGAGGTGAGTGTGCGGGGCGGTGAGGGTGCGTGGAGGTGAGTGTGCAGGGCGGTGAGTGTGCGGGGCGGTGAGGGTGCGGACTGGTGAGTGTGCGGGGTGGTGAGTGCGGGGCGGTGAGGGTGCGGGGTGGTGAGTGCGGGGCGGTGAGGGTGCGGGGTGGTGAGTGCGGGGCGGTGAGGGTGCGGGGCGGTGAGGGTGCGGGGCGGTGAGTGTGCGGGGCGGTGAGGGTGCGGGGTGGTGAGTGCGGGGCGGTGAGGGTGCGGGGCGGTGAGGGTGCGTGGCGGTGAGTGTGCAGGGCGGTGAGTGTGCCGGGCGGTGAGGGTGCGGACTGGTGAGTGTGTGGGGCGGTGAGGGTGCGGGGTGGTGAGTGCGGGGCGGTGAGGGTGCGGGGCGGTGAGGGTGCGGGGCGGTGAGGGTGCGTGGAGGTGAGTGTGCGGGGCGGTGAGTGTGCGGGGCGGTGAGTGTGCGGGGCGGTGAGGGTGCGGTGCGGGTGCGGACTGGTGAGTGTGCGGGGCGGTGAGGGTGCGGGGTGGTGAGTGCGGGGCGGTGAGGGTGCGGGGCGGTGAGGGTGCGGGGCGGTGAGGGTGAGTGGTGGTGAGTGCGGGACGGTGAGGGTGCGCGGCGGTGAGGGTGCGGGGCGGTGAGGGTGCGTGGAGGTGAGTGTGCGGGGCGGTGATTGTGCGGGGCGGTGAGTGTGCGGGGCGGTGAGGGTGCGGTGCGGTGAGGGTGCGTGGAGGTGAGTGTGCAGGGCGGTGAGTGTGCGGGGCGGTGAGGGTGCGGACTGGTGAGTGTGCGGGGCGGTGAGGGTGCGGGGTGGTGAGTGCGGGGCGGTGAGGGTGCGGGGAGGTGAGTGTGCGGGGCGGTGAGGGTGCGTGGAGGTGAGTGTGCAGGGCGGTGAGTGTGCGGGGCGGTGAGGGTGCGGACTGGTGAGTGTGCGGGGTGGTGAGTGCGGGGCGGTGAGGGTGCGGGGTGGTGAGTGCGGGGCGGTGAGGGTGCGGGGTGGTGAGTGCGGGGCGGTGAGGGTGCGGGGCGGTGAGGGTGCGTGGAGGTGCGGGTGCGGACTGGTGAGTGTGCGGGGCGGTGAGGGTGCGGGGTGGTGAGTGCGGGGCGGTGAGGGTGCGGGGAGGTGAGGGTGCGGGGAGGTGAGTGTGCGGGGCGGTGAGGGTGCGGTGCGGGTGCGGGGGCGGTGAGGGTGCGGGGAGGTGAGTGAGAAGTCAGGAGGTGCTGAGCCGCCCCTCACCGCCTGCGGCTTCTGGAACCACGGAGCGGAGCGAGGGTGCTGATTAAGCTGCAGCTCAGGGCGTGTTCTCCTGAGACCGGACCTGGCTGCTCTCAGGAGGTGAAATTCGCTCCTGGGAAGTGTGATTATGATCAGAGATGCTGATTTAAACTTGAGCTTTGGAAGAGGAAAAATGCTTACCATCTTTTTTAGCTTCAAATTAAGAAACTGGTAAAACGGGCAAGTTGCAAGTGGCATATCCGGGTTTGTGAGGGAATGTGGCGATGAGTTGCCCTTCCTCACAAACATCTGAGAATGAAAGGCAGCGACTCCGAGCAGGAGTTGGTCAGAGGGAAGCGAAGAAATCCTTGGCCACGGGGGTCTGATCCACATGGTGGCCTGTAATTCCTTCTCGTCCTGCATTTCAGTTCCCTTTTTTTGTTTTTAAGCTTCATTCTATGGGCAACACAGAGTGCTGAGCCTGCACCTGCCGCACCCAGAGAAAGCTTAAGGAGAGCCGAGCAGCTGAGAGGAGCCTCCCTGTGGAGCCCTGCCTGCATGCCCCCTCCTGGCCACCCCAGTACCACTTGTTCCCACGGCAGGACTTGTTCCCACCGGCCGAGCTTGGTCTGCCACTGAAACTGTCTTAGAGAAAAGATTGCTGGGCTGGGGGGACTTTGGGTATTTGGTAATATCTTTGCTTTGGTTTCTGGACCGTGTCTCTCAACTAGGTGCAGTTTTGCCCCCTAGAAGAGGATATTTCGCATCGTCTGGAGACATTTCGGTTGTCATAAATGGAGGTGCTTCTGACATCTAGTGGGCAGAGACCATGAATGCTGCTGAACATTCCATGGCACGCAGAGCAGTTCCCAAGAACGACTGCGCCCAACATGTCAATAGGGTCAACTCTGAGAAGCCCTGCCTGGACCCTTTGCAGAATCCCATATCCTTTTCCAAAGCAAAGTGTGCTGGGATGACAGTGCAGCCTGTACCACACTGGTCTCAGCTGATAAAGGAGGCCCTGCCTACCTCTGTTATGGCCACGCTGCTGGACAACAACCAACCATAGGGCCTCCGTGACAGGCAACAATAAACTCTGACTTCTCTGCTCATGAGGCTAGAGGTCAGCTGGGCAGTTCTGCTAATCGGGGTCAGGCTTGGCTGACCTTGACTGAGCCCATTCACGTCTCTGCAGTCAACTGGTGGTTTCACCGTGAGCCGGCAGGTCTCGTATGGGTTCAGCTCACTTTTATGTGTGATGGTTGGTGGGCTGTTGATTAGAGTAACCAGGATAACTGGACCATGTGTTATGTCGTCATCCAGGGGACTAGCCCAGGTTTTTCACATGTGGATGGCAGAGAGAGAGAGAGAGAGAGAGAGGGAGAGTACATTTGAGGCCAAGGCTTACAACAGGCACAACATCCTTTTTACCACATTCTATTGGCCAAAGCAAGTGACAAGATTTAGGGCATGGAGAAATAGACAAACTTTTCATGAGAAGAGCTGCAAAGCCAATTGCAAGGGCCAAGAATACAAGGAGTGAAAAATTGTGGGCATTTTTCCCCCCCAAATATGTTTGTATTGATTTCAGAGAGAGGAAGGGAGAGGGAGAGAGAGCTAGAAACATCAATGATGAGAGAGAGTCATTGATAGGAATAGGGCAGGGGTGGGCAAACTTTTTGACTCGAGGGCCACAATGCGTTCTTAAACTGGACCGGAGGGCCGGAACAAAAGCATGAATGGAGTGTTTGGGTGAACTAATATAAATTCAAAGTAAACATCATTACATAAAAGGGTACGGTCTTTTTTTTTTTTAGTTTTATTCATTTCAAACGGGCCGGATCCGACCCGCGGGCCGTAGTTTGCCCACGGCTGGGATAGGGTGAGGGTGAGGGTTAGGGATTCTCTTCCTCCTGCATGCCTCCTACTGAGGATTGAGCCCACAACCTGGGAATGTGCCCTGACAGGGAATCAAACCATGACGTGCTGGTTCATAGGTCGACGCTCAACCACTGAGCAACAGCGGCTAGGCTGTGGGCATTTTTCAATCCATCTACTGTATGCTCCTTCTCCCTTCTAATTTACACTGATGCTTCAAAAGCCATGGGACCAGCGCCTCCTCCAGGAAGCTTAATCCTCCGTGCCCCCATCTGTATCCTGGGCCAGCAGCACACACAGCCCCCTCATCCTGTACGGCCACCATGACACAGCCAATGGGCTGGCCCACTAGATCGAAAGCTGCTGGTATGTGCTCTAAATGTTTTTGCAAATCGGCTGTAGAGCACTGAGTCAAGAGTGGGAATGCCTTGATTTCAATCCTGCCTTTGCCTCTTACTAGGTCAAGCCAAGCAAACTAATTAGTCTCTCTCCTTCTCTGCACAGTGGGGGATCCTCAGAGCACACACTCCAGGCTTCTGAGGGCAAATGAGGTCAGACAGGAAAGTGCTAAAAAGTGGCGATCTCCAGCAGCGGCAGCTTCTATTCACGTGGGGCCTCCATCACCATTTCAACCTGGTGCCTCCTTTGTAGAGAGCCATGACCTCGGTCATCAATTCTTTCCTTCTCAGTAGACACTGTCCTTGCTTCTCCTCGCACAGTGAGAGCACAGCGCACTCAGCCAGCCGACTTCTCAGCGGTGGAACTGTTGTGCTTGGTTCTGCATTCCCTGCCGCTACTGGAGGGCACTCTTACCCCGTCCCCAGCGGCCAGGAGCGAGGGACCCAGCTCACTGCCAGGAGGCCCAGCTACCAGGGACAGGGAGGCAGTGCCTGGCTTGCAGGACACTGAGGGAGCGTGGAGGGGGCTTCTGGGAGCTCAGGAGCCGGCTCCTGCCGCTGTAACACGTGGGAAAGTGGAAATAGGACACACGTTCCCGTTCAGACAGACTGTTAAATGGCAGCATGAAACAGCCATTCCTGCCCTGGGCTGGGTTGTGGACTTTATAACCATAAACAATGGGGCGATGCCTCATGAATAATACATTGACTCAGTACTGTGAGCCGCACCCTCCCTCCCAGAGTGACTGTCCATGACTTCATATTCTGCAAGCTGGCCGGGGCCTCTCACTGGGTGGGTCTGAGCAGAAACAGGATCCAGAGGCAGAACAGCGGGGCCAGCCCCACCCCCTTATCCAGCTGCCCAGTCAGATGGCTCCTGCCTGGCCTGGGGGCTGCTCTCGCCAGAGATCACTGGTGCCTGCTGGGAGCTGGAAGGAAATTTGGTTTTGATAGGTTATCAGGGGATTTACTAAACACCCATGTCCATACTAATCTATTTATATTATTTTACTAGTAGCCCTGCACACAAATCCGTGCGTGAGTAGCTCACTGTCCCGCCTTCCTGTAGCTCTCAGCCACTTGTAGATCGGTGGTGACATTGCAGCATCCTGGCTAATTTGCATATTCCTCTATTATTATATTAGATTGTTGAAACTATTGCAGATGTCCCCTTTATTAATTTCTAAATACTTTTGTGTTATATAGTCAGAATAATATAACTTCACACCAATTATACTAGGCTTTCAAAGTATTTTTAAATATTTTCTTACACTCTAGTCTTGCTTTTTGAGGGCACGTGTCATGTTTTAAATGTTTTCTCTACAGTCCCTAGCGCCAAGTTAGACATGCCATTGGGTTCCTACCTGTCATTGTCACACACTAGTCAGCCACATCTGTGTTGTCTGGCTTCCTGTTTGTTTGAGCAGCCTCAGTGCAGTGCTGTAGAAGGTGATGTGGTCAGTGGGTGTCGCACCGGGTCGCACAGCAGCAGCAGCGCCGGGTGCTGTGCACCGGCCACTTCATCGGCTCCAGTCCCACCACTACCTGAGGCTCAGGACCTCGAGATGTTCTTTCCTCACCTGTCCCCTGCCCACGTCCTGCTCGCACTGCAGGGTGCACCTCTAGTGCCGTCTCCTCCATGAAACCTTCCTGCCAGGACACCCGTGGCCCTCCCGCCTCCCAGCTCACAGCGCCTCCCCTCACGGCATCCCATTCAGGAGCTAGTGCAGACTTGCTGGTCTTTGCAGGCATCCACGTGTGTATGTTCTCTCCTGCCAATTAAGCTGTCGATCCTTTTCAAGCAGACATTGCAGCCCAGCCGTGTCCCAGATGGAGCTGATGCTAACTGTAGGCAAGGGGTACGGATGCTCTCGGAGAGAGTCGTTTCTCTTGGGCACCTTCCCGGGAGGCCGTGGCCAACCTCACGGCCACCTGGCTCCCATCCTAATCGCCAGTCAGCGTGCGATCACAATCAGGGATCCCCTACTTTGTATCCTTTATAGGAGACACTGAGCAGAGAAGGGACTCCGAGAGCGTGGCACTGCGGTGTGGAAGCTGGAAGTTTTCAAGTCACAGATGATCTAGCATAACTACTATGTCATGAGTTTCCGAGTTTCATTCCCTCAGACACCTCCCAACCTTGGTCCTTTCCTTTATCCTCTCAAAAATTCCCTCTGTCTGTTACACACCTGCCAGCTTTCCCCCGAGCTTGCTGGGTGTTTTCCTGAATTAGTTCAGTCGCAGGAGACAGACGCAGCAAGAACGGCGTTCAGCGCACCGGGTGGTGTCATGTTCCTGGCAGGTTACTCAGCACCCCCTCTGCAAGGCACCGGCAAACACCCCGGCAGTTCATGGCTCCTGCTCTCTGAGTTCAGTCTGCATGCAGAAATGCTACCTGCCACCCGGGATGCATAAGTAACTCGGTACCTTATTTATGGCGCTGAAGTGCCAGTAAACGCTATGAGTTCCCAGGAGGGGGTGTCCCTGAGGAGCAGGGGAAGGTTGCAGGAGGAGGCAGAGCTAGTTCTGGGCCTGCAGCACAGGCGGGATCTGCAGGAGTAACTGAGCAGAGAGGAAATTCCGAGAGCGTGAGGGCACTGTGCGGTGGGGAAGCTGGAAGTCTTCGAGAAACAGATGATCATGTCACGAGTTTCTGAGTGCCACTCCTTACTTGGACACCACCGTGTGCCATTTTCAGTAGAAACTGTCTGGTGAGGTGACTTGCTTGTGAGCTTATAGTAACTGCTCACAGTGATCAGAGCGAGTGCGAGACGGGAACGCCGGTCTCGCTGGAACCTATGGGAGCAGCGGGACATGAGGTGGGGAGGGGGTTCCCTGAACTCACCTGCTGGACGACTGAGAGGTCTGGCTAAGCATCTGGCCTCCAGCAGTGGGCTGGGAGGGGGCAGCACTGATGGCTCTTTAGCAGAGTTTGGAAGTCCCTAACTTGGGACATACATCTGCAGAGGCACCGGAAATGGTGGGTGGCAGGAGAGGCTAAGTCTCAGCCTCATTATACCCGTGTGAGTGAGGCTTTCTCTCCAGAGATTTGAGAAACACTTATGTAAAAGCAAGACTTCTGAAATAAGAAAATTCTAAGATCCTAAATACTGAAATCTCAATTTAAAACAATCTAAATCTAAAATATTACATGAAAAGTACTGAAAATCCGTGCACACCCTCCACCACTCCCTGCGCCAGCGGTTCTGAACATTCCTTCCCGAGTCATCCAACTCCTTTGAGTTCTAGAAACTGGGCCTGGCAGGGAGCCTCCAACTGTGCCAATTGGAAACCATTTATATGCAAAGTGCTGATTAACAGCCGTTCCCTCTGGCTCCTCCGCATGCCCTTCCCTAAGGTCTCCCACGTGCAGCTGTGGGCGGTGGAAGGTGTGGGTAGTGGAAGGTGTGGGTGGTGGAAGGTGTGGGTGGTGGAAGGTGTGGGTGGTGGAAGGTGTGGGTGGTGGAAGGTGTGGGTGGTGGAAGGTGTCGGTGGTGGAAGGTGTGGGCGGTGGAAGGTGTGGGTGGTGGAAGGTGTGGGTGGTGGAAGGTGTGGGTGGTGGAAGGTGTCGGTGGTGGAAGGTGTGGGCGGTGGAAGGTGTCGGCGGTGGAAGGTGTGGGCGGTGGAAGGTGTGGGGCGGTGGAAGGTGTGGGCGGTGGAAGGTGTGGGCGGTGGAAGGTGTGGGCGGTGGAAGGTGTGGGGGGTGGAAGGTGTGGGTGGTGGAAGGTGTGGGTGGTGGAAGGTGTGGGCGGTGGAAGGTGTGGGTGGTGGAAGGTGTGGGTGGTGGAAGGTGTGGGCGGTGGAAGGTGTGGGTGGTGGAAGGTGTCGGTGGTGGAAGGTGTGGGCGGTGGAAGGTGTGGGTGGTGGAAGCTGTGGGCGGTGGAAGGTGTGGGCGGTGGAAGGTGTGGGCGGTGGAAGGTGTGGGTGGTGGAAGCTGTGGGCGGTGGAAGGTGTGGGTGGTGGAAGCTGTGGGTGGTGGAAGGTGTGGGTGGTGGAAGGTGTGGGTGGTGGAAGGTGTGGGTGGTGGAAGGTGTGGGTGGTGGAAGGTGTGGGCGGTGGAAGGTGTGGGCGGTGGAAGGTGTGGGTGGTGGAAGCTGTGGGTGGTGGAAGCTGTGGGTGGTGGAAGGTGTGGGTGGTGGAAGGTGTGGGTGGTGGAAGGTGTGGGTGGTGGAAGTTGTGCGTGGTGGTGCTGGGTCGTGCTTGTTCTCACAGGAACGTGCAGCCCCCTGCTCCAGAACAGACCAAGTGGTTAAGAAGCCATTTTGGTGAAGGGGGTGGTGGTGGTAGGGAGAGGAATGAGAGAAGCACTTTACAATTATATGCATTTTGCTATTTTAATTTATTGTTCTCAATCCTAAACAATATCTAAAAAGTATACTTATAGATCAGAGTGTGATGACCCATGTCCTGCGTTGTTCAGGGTTCAGTCTCCGGAGAAGGGCCGAGTGCAAATGACAAAGACGAAGACAAGAAATAATAACTTGGAAATTGGGGGGCCAGGCGGGAGCCCAACGCAAGAGGAAAGACTCCCCCTGTGCTCAGGCCTTGCCATCCTTTTATTCAGTTCGGGATACACCTATAGCCTTTAGGCAACTTCCAGTTACAGACAGACTATCTTATCAGTGAGGACTTACATGACTATCTGGTTGGGAAATTGCTTCAGCTACCATTGTCTCGACTAAACAGTGGGTGCATAGCTCTGACCTTTGCCACACCTCTCTGCTAGTGAAGACACTGGGCGGCTTCCAACATCAGAGGAAAGTATCTTACTTTATCTTTGTTCAAGTTAGAAAAAAGTAGCCAATTGGCTTAAGCAGCAGGAGATATCAAGGCGAAGTTGAGCCTGGCCTGTGTGGCTCAGTGGCTGAGCATCATCCTATGAACCAGGAGGTCATGGCTCAATTCCCCATCAGGGCACATGCGCAGGGTGTGGGCTCGATCCCCAGGGTGTGCAGGAGGCAGCTGATCTATGATTCTCGTCATTGATGTATCTATCTCTCTGTCCCTCTGCCTTCCTCTCTGAAATTACTAAAAACATATTTTAAAAAGAAGCAAAGTAGAAGGAATAAGCTTTATAATCAGAAGGCACGCTTGAGTTAAGGTCTGTGTTGAAAAACTGCTGATAGCAGAGTTGTCAGAAGGCTTTTTGCATCCAGCTGGTTGGTTAAAGCTGTTTCAGAGAATTTCACTGCCAAGAAGCTCCTGTGACTCCCAGCGTGGTCTTCGTGTGGAAGGCCACGCCTTCTTAACCTAAGAAATAAATGTAAGTAGACAGAAAGGTTGTTTACCCAGTTGCAATATTATGTGACATTTAACATTGAATTTGAAAGAAGCAGGGTGATTCTGCTATTTGAGAACAACAGATGAATCCACCAGAAACGCCTACAGATATCTTATTTCTTGATTATAACTTCGTCACTCCAAGAGATTCTGACATGGCCCTGGCCGGTGGCTCAGTTGGTTGTCATCCCCTAAGCCAACAGGTTGTGGGTTCGATCCCTGGTCAGGATGTGTACAGGAGACAACTGATGGATGTTACTCTCACATTGATGTGGCTTTCTCTCTCTCTCTCTCCTGTTCACTCTCTCTTTAAAAAAATCAATAAAAAAAAACATACCCAAGGTGAAGATTTAAAAAAAAGAGATTCTAATATGATTGTAGTTCAGGTTTATCTCAGATGGACTGTTGTAAATAAGACTTGATCTTTAATGAAAGCCCCAGTCAAAGTAAGAGAGATTTATTGAGGGCCCGCCTTACCCAGCCTGGACTGAGTACTGAGGGTATGAAGACAAATAGTACACAATTCCTAATCTTAGGAATTGTGACAAGCCATGAGACAGATACACTGAAGTAAATACTCTCTTAAGGCAGCATATGCCAAACATAAGACCAGGGGCACAGTCAGTGCTGCTGGGCTTAGGTGGGGAGCGTGGCAGGTGCTCCGGGCTAGCGAGTAGATGTCGCTTTGCCTGGAGTGGAGGGCTCACACAGAAGAGTGAAAGGGAATAATGTTGGTGGGTGGTTTGCAGCCAAATTGTAGAGGATTTTAACAGCCAGCATCACTTCTGCTTGTAGGCAACTAAGATCCGTGGAAGGACTTTGAGCAGGAGTAAAATTGCCTTTAATTTGGGGAGATAACCCGGTAGCAGTGTGCTGGGTAGACCCCGGGGCCACCGGCCATTAGGGGAGTGAGAATAGTTCAGGTGGCAGCTGGAAGAGCATAAGCCAGACCAGATGAGAAAGAGACATGTGATAGGAATTAGGAAGAAAGAAGCAGCTCTTAAATAAGTTTTTATTGAATTTAGAGAGAGAAGAAGGGAGAGAGATAGAAACATCAATGATACCCCCTACTTCAAGCATGTCAAACTCGCAGCCCACAATGAATATTTTTGCAGCCCAGCCAATATAATGGTATGTGAGAAACATTTTAATAAAAATTTCATAACTTAATTTTATAATTTTACAGTATCCTGTTATACATAATTATTAATAATGAGCTACAATGTTCACTAATGACTGATGACTATCATCGAGTTGCATTCATTTCCCTTACGTGCCTTACGTGCAGGCACACCATTTCTCTCCACTAATACCAGCAGTGAATATTTTAGCAGCTGATTGCTATGTCATTAGTCTTGGACTGACCTGTTTGGTGTGCGCAACAGGAAATATTTCGTTTTCAGAGAATAAGAAAAATAGGTTTATTTGCATTACGCTTATTAATTTGTGCCGTTATTCAGTGTCTGATAAGTTAATGTTCAAGAAAAATATTACTTTTTATTAAAATGTTCTATTGTTTATGTTAACGATGACTCATTTATTTCAGCCCTTTGTATTCAGCATGTCTCTATCGAAATAAACCTACGTTTCTATGAAAATGGAAGCTTTTGTTTTTCTGCGGCCCACAGAAACTTACACCTTGTTTATTTTGCCCATGTTTGACTTGCTTGCCCTACTGGATATCAAGCCTGCAACCAGGGCATGTGCCGTAACTGGGAAATGAACCAGCAACCTTTTGGTTCATGGGTTGGTGCTCAACCACTGAGCCACACCAGCCAGGCAAGAAGCAGCTCTTGGTGATTGCTTCCTTCCTGATGGGAGCATAATTACTGTCTTAGTTTGGGCTGCTATTTCAAGACCTGATCGACTGGGTGGCTTAAATAATGAGCATTTATTCTCACAGTTCTGGGGGCTGGGACCCAGGATTAGGTGCTAGGAGATCCATGCCTGGTGAGGGTCTGCTTTCTGGTGTGCAGATGGCCATCTCCTCATTGCATCCTCACATGGCTGAGAAAAAAGTCACCTTTCTCGTATGTCTTCTTGTCAGGGCACTAATCCCACTCATCAGGGCTCCACCCGTGTGACCTAATTAACCACCTCCCAAAAGCCCCACCTCACTTGGGGAGTTAGGATTTCAAGCTATGAATGTTACAGGACACAAACATTAAGTTACCACAATTATTAATACATCTATCACACTGCTCCGATTAAATTGCAAGTTTTTTGAAGGCAATGCTTCTCATGTTCACAGGAGGTTCAGTTGTTTAAGTGGATTGTGTATAACCTAATATGTTAACATTAGACTAATTTCACACTGATCATTTCAGTTCATCTGCTTTTCCCTTGGGAGATAGGTTCTTCAGCCAGCATTTGGAAGCCAGGTCAAACCCAAACAGCCATTTTTCCTGAGAGGAGCCAGCTGCTCCCAGGAGCCACAGGGCAGATAAAGAGAAACCCCCACCCTGGGTGAAACAGCCAACCCCACCCTCCGGAGCCCTGCCTGCCACACCTGCATTCTGACCTTTTCTGAGGAAACAGAAGCAGAGGCCAAGCCTCAGGGAGCAACAGTGACAGGATTGGGGGAGGGCCCATCTGCCCCACTATCCTGGGAACCAGATTGGTATCTTCCGCACCCCCCCACCCCCCCCTCCCCCCGTCACACACACACACACACACACACACACACACACACACACACACAGGAGAGCTAATAAAAACTCCAGGCTTCCAGTTGAACCCACAGGACTGCATACAAGGATCTATGCCCGGCTGAGGGCAGAGTAATATTTTAGGCCACTCTCAGAGGAGTGGCTCAGGGACAGGGAAACGCACCCACCACATTCCCTGAAAGCTGAACAGCACTCCCCCACCTAAAGCCCTTTCAGAAACAGACCTTTGAGTGATGAAGATTGACAGCTGGCTAGCATGCAAAGGCAGGTAAAGGTGGAGCCTGGAGAACCAGGGCAAGTTTGCTGACCCAGCCCTGGGCCCCTGTGGCTAACAAACCTGCTCCAGAGGGCAGATTGGCCCCTCCTGCTGGCAGTCTTGTCCTGTGGAGACAGACACAGATGGTGGGTCACTGGGCGCTTCAAGCAGGTGCTGAGAGCCAGGAGGACAGTGTCTGACAGTGCTGAGTTAGCACCTAAATATCACACAGGAAGCCCAGAATTGGCAGACAGAACAGTCAGCCACAGTCATCAGAAGAGTAGGAGCCAAAGGGAGCTCCCATGGGCATTAAACTTGGCTGAAAGGAATGCCATTTCACTTTTTTTTTCTTTTCTCTTTTTTTGTTTCTTTGCCTTTTTAGAATTTGTTCTTTCCTTTCTTTTTTTCCTTTTTTAAGTTATCTTCTTTATCGATTTGTTATTATTTGAGTTTCTATTGTTTCATTCATATAGCTAATTTTCCTCTTCCCTTGTCCTACTTAATCTTTTTTTGCTTTTTCTCTCTTCCTTTTCCCATGCAATCTCATCTGTTATCCTTTTATTATTTTGAGTATATCTGGTTTCTCCTCTATTTTCCTTTTCAAAAATTTATTTTCTTTTCTTCCTCCTTTATTTTAAACCATTTTTCCTTCTTATATTTTCCTAATTCTTTATTCTTACTTTATTTATTCACATTTGCACTACATATTTCTTTTTCTCCCTCTCCCCCATTTTTTGTCTTTTTTGTTTTGTTTTTTGTTTACTTGGGGTTTGTTTGTTTGGTTGGTTGTTTTGTTCTTTTTCTCATATTTTTTCATTCTTTCTTTTCTTCTGTCATTCTTGCTCTCTTTTCTAGTTCTCTCTTCTCTGGTGGTTGCTTCAGTTGTTGTTGTAGGGGTTTTGTGTATGTTTTAGTTTGTTGCTTTTGTTTCACATTTTGTTGTGTTGTATTTTGTTCTGTCAGCACCTTCATAACAGCTCACATGACATGGTTGGACCACATAGTCAGCCAGCCTGAGAGGAGATTCCATCCACGAATGGGACAATAACATTCAAAACCCAAATACAGCAGGAGAACCCAAATAACTCAAACAAGAGACTTTCCTAGAGCACTCAGCTCAGGAGATCTAAAAGACTGCACCACTGGGTCCCACAAAACAACTACTACATAAGACTACTCCACAAAGTCTTGGAGGCATAGCAGTTTAATCATATACATAGAAACAAATACAAAGAAACAATAGAAATGGGGAGACAAAGGAACAACCCCCAAATGAAAGGAAAAGAGGAATCACCAGAAAAAGAACTAAATGAAATGGAGGCAAGCAATTTGTCAGATAAAGAATGCAGAGCAATGGCAATAAGGGTGCTCAAACAATTCAGTGAGAACTACAAGCAACTTAATGAGAATTATAAGGGTCTTAATGAGACCTATACCATCATGAAAACAGAGCTTGAAACAATAAATAAGAATCAGCCGAAACCGGTTTGGCTCAGTGGATAGAGCGTCGGCCTGCGGACTGAAGGGTCCCGGGTTCGATTCCGGTCAAGGGCATGTACCTGGGTTGCGGGCACATCCCCAGTAGGAGATGTGCAGGAAGCAGCTGATCGATGTTTCTCTCTCATCGATGTTTCTAACTCTCTATCCCTCTCCCTTCCTCTCTGTAAAAAATCAATAAAATATATTTAAAAAATAAAAATAAAAAAAATAAATAAGAATCAATTGGAAATAAGGAATGACATAGCTGAAATAAAGAACACTCAGGAAGGATTCAACAGTAGACTAGAAGAAGCTGAGGACTGAATCAGTGAATTAGAAGATAAGGTAGGAAAGAAAAACACCCATTCAGAGCAGCAAATGGGGAAAAAAATTAAAAAGCAGGAGGAGTGTCTAAGGGAGTTTTGTAACACCATGAATCATAACAACATTCACATTATAGGGGCACCGAAGAAACAGAATCTGAGAAAGGAATAGAGAATCTGTTTGAAGAAATAATGTCAGAAAATTTCTTTAGCCTGGTGAAGGAAAATGTCACTCAAGTTCAGGAAACACAGCGAGTCCCAATCAAGATGAACCCCAAAAGACCCACACTTAGGCACATATTAATTAAAATGGCAAACATGAAAAACAAAGAAAGAATCTTAAAGCTGCAAGAGAGAGACAGAAAGTAATCTACAAGGAGCCCCCATTAGACTTCCAGTTGACTACTCAATAGAAACACGCCAGATCAGAAGGGAATGGCATGAAGTATACAAGGTAATGAAAACCGAGGGATTGAACCCAAGTGTATTCTATCCAGCAAGGTTATCATTCAAAATCAAAGGAGAAATAAAGAGCTTTGCAGGCCAAAAAAAGGCTAAAAGAGTTTATTACCACAAAACCAGCACTGCAAGAAATGCTAAAGAGATTGGTGTAAGAAGAAAAAACAGAGAGAAAGAGCATAAAGAGTAAGAATAGCAACAAATACGTAACTATCAATAATAACCTTAAATGCAAATGGCTTAAATGCTCCAATCAAAAGACATAGAGGCCCTAGCTGGTTTTACTCAATGGTTAGAGCATCAGCCTGTGGCTGAAGGGTCCTGGGTTTGATTCCAGTCAAGGGCACATACCAGTTGTGGCTTGATCCCTGGCCCTCGTCAGGGCACATGCGGGAGGCAATCAATTGATGTGTCTCTCTACATCGATGTCTTTCCAATCTCTCCCTCCTTTCCAATATCTCTCAAAATCAATGGAAAAATATCCTCCAGTGAGGATTAACAAAAACAAAACAAAACAAAACAAAACAAACAAACAAAAGACATAGGGTAGCTGAATGGATAAGAAAACATGACCCAGATATATTCTGTCTACAAGAAACTCATCTCAGAGCAAAAGACTCACACAGAATGAAAGTGAAGGGCTGGTAAATTTTTTTTTAGGCAAATGGAAATTGAAAAAAAGAAAAAGCTGGGGGAACAATACTCATATCTGACAAAATAGACTTCATACTGAAGGCCATAACAAATGGTAATGAAGGCCACTAAAGGGATCAATATGGAAGGGCAGTTGGGGGCAACCAGGCCAGCAGGGGAGGGCAGTTGGGGGTGAGATCAGGCAGGCAAGGGATGGCAGTTAGGGGTGATCAGGCAGGCGGCAGAGGGGTTAGGGGCAATCAGGCAGGTAGGTAGGTGAGCGGTTAGGAGCCAGCAGTCCCAGATTGTGAGAGGGATATCCAACTGCCATTCTAGGGATCAGGCCTAAACTAGCAGTCAGACATTCCCCAAGGGGTCCCTGATTGGAGGGGGTGCAGGCTGGGCTGAGGGAATCCCCCCCACCACCATGCATGAATTTCATGCACCAGGCCACTAGTAAGTAGGTAAAAAAAGCTGTGGGATATTTACACAACGGAATACTGTGCAGCAGTAAAAAAGAAGGATCCTTACCCTTTGAGACAGCATGGAGGGACCTGGAGAGCATCATGCTGAGTGAAATAAGCCAGTCAGAGAAAGACAAGTATCACATGATCTCACTCATATGTGGAATCTAATGAACAAAATGAACTGATGAACAAAATAGTTCCAGAGACAGAAGCATGGAACAGAGTGACAAATTTCAGAGGGAAGGCAGAGATGGGGACAGGGGTGGGAGGAATTAACCAGGGAGAGCATATGCATATATGCATAGCCCATGGACACAGACAATAGTGTGGTGAGGCCTGGGACGGGTGGGTGCCGGCAGGAGGGGGTCAATGGGAAAAAAACCAAAGGGGACATCTCTAATACTATCCTATCTAATAAAGAGGGAATATGCTAATTACCACCACACCCTCACAAAGATGGCAGTGCCCACAGCCAATAAAGAGGGAATATGCTAATTGACTGCCATGCCCTTAAAGATGGTGGCGCCCACAGCCACAAGATGGCGGCGCCCAGTCCCCTCAGCCCCACTGGGGCAGCAGGCACGCGGCATTGCTGGGCCTGCCCCCAGACAAGTCCGGCTGCTCTGCACACCTGCCTCCAGAGTCCCCCAGCCTCCCAGGGCCGGCCTGACGCGCAGGCAAACCTCAGATGGTGGCTGCCCAGCTGCCCAGGGCCACCTGAGGCTCAGGTAACCAGGGCCGGCTGAGGCTTGGGCTGCCAGCAGTGGCAGCAGCAGAGGTGTGATGGGGCATCATCTTCCCCTGATCACCAGGTCACCTCCTGTTCCTGAGGGCTCCCAGACTGTGAGAGGGGGCAGGCCAGACTGAGGGACCACCCCCCCTTCCAGTGCATGAATTTTCATGCACCGGGCCTCTAGTCACCAATAAAGATACATTTTTAAAGAGATTATTTTATGCAAAAGGTATATGTCCTAGTAGCCCATTACTTTGAATGGAACCTCAGTCCCACACATAAACACACTAAGATAACTCAGAATCACAGTGCGGTTTGCCTAGTGAAACAGGAGGGGGCGCTGGGGAGCACACTTCCATTCTGCGGCAACCTCACTGCTGTGAGAGGCTTATGCAGTTTCTCGGGCATTTAAGCATTTCATCACATTCTGTTTTCCACTTTTCAAATTCATCAAGCTCCGGCTTCGAGATTTGTCTTCTTCTATAAAAAGCTTCTTAGCAGACATCCCAATACCCTCTTACATAAACGCCACTTCTGAGGATCAGCGACAGAAACTACTTTCTATTTTGAATGATGTGCAGCGGTCTCGTCTGGAGGAGTGTGACCTCTGGTAGCAACTTCACCTTAACCATCCGCGAGCTGCTTGCCCTCGCAGGGGCTGTGCATTCCCGGGCACCGGCTGGCCTCCCAGCCCCCCGACCTCCCAGCTCCCCAGCCTCCCAACCCCCCGACCTCCCGGCCCCCCGATACTTGCTTACACTGCTTG
The DNA here is from genome assembly GCF_014108235.1 of Myotis myotis. Lineage (NCBI taxonomy): Eukaryota > Metazoa > Chordata > Mammalia > Chiroptera > Vespertilionidae > Myotis > Myotis myotis. Next base: position 22,898,213 of record NW_023416325.1, on the reverse strand, counting down.
CCTTTTGCTTCTCTTTAAAAACTGCTTCTCTTGACACTTTTGTTCAGTTCGGTTCATCTGCTTTTCACAGGGGAGATGAATTATTCAGCGAGCGTTTGAAGCCACGCCAAACCCGAGCTCTGGCACTTGCCGGCGGATGACCTTGATCCAATCCCCTCGTGGCGTTCGCTTCCGCATTTGAAAGTGGGGAAGAATCCTACTCTACAGAAATGTGTGCAGATTAAATAAAATGCGACAACCAATGTACAGCAACCGGCATCCAGTATCTCGGGAAACACTCGTTTCTTTTCCCGAACCTTCTAGTGCCGAAGAACAACGCACTGAGCATAGGGACAAACCCTCTGCACTGTGTTCATGATAACGTGGTTCTCAAAGTGTGGCCCCTCCCTTCAGCCGCAGCCACACCCACTTCAGTCCCCCTAAATCCAACTCCACGGGTGGGCCCAGTCTGCATGTTAGCAGCCTTCCGGGTGCTTTGATGCCCATTGAAGTGAGAGCCATCAGTTCCAGACCAAGGCCCACACGGTGTGCTCCTGAGCTAACCTCCAGGGAAAACGTGGACCCGTGTGCGCGTGTGTGTGGCATGCATGTGTGCGTGTGCATGTGTATGTGTGTGTGCCTGTGCATGTGCGTGCGTGCGTGCCTGTGCCTGTGTGCGCGTGTGTGCGCCTGTGTATGTGTGTGCACCTGTGTGTGCACGTGCATGTGTGTGCGCATGTGCGTGCATGTGCCTGTGCCTGTGTGTGCATGTGTGCCTGCGCCTGTGTGTGTGCCTGTGTGTGCGTGTGCGTGTGCGTGTGCATGTGAGACGCTGGTGGTGTGGTGGGTGTTAATCTATCACTCACAGACTCAGCTGAAAGAACACATCCAGGAGCCGGAAGTGGAGAGTCGCTCGGTTTAGATTCAGTAAGCGTCTGGTCACTGCTGTTCTCTGTCTGTCATGCTGAGGCTGGGGTCCAGGGGTTCGGGAGTGAATGGGTCTGGGGGACCTGAGGGTCGGAGGTGGCTCTGGCCTGGCTTGAGGTCACACCCGGTGGCACGTCTTCTTCGGGAGCAGAGCGGGGCTGGGAGGGTGCCAGCCTTCTATGCGATGATGTAAGTCCAGGCCCCTCGCCGCCTCCGGGGCGGAAACAAACCTGGATTCCATGTCTGCTGGGCAGGGAGGCCTTGGGGTGGCCCTGGATGTGGGGGCCTCAGAGGAAAGGGCATTTCTGAAAACACGCGCCCAGTGCTGACCTGTTAGTAGTTGGGGTTAGGATGGTGGCAAAACAGGCACAAACTCGAATCAATGGCTCCCACGCTGCCCTCGTAGGGACACTGGGCTCAGTCCGGCCCGCTGAGTGGTCAGGCTCTGCCCCCGAGTGGGCAGTCAGCCTTCCTGGGTCCCGTTGGGCACCCCGAGCCTGGAACGTGCTCAGCTCAAACTTCCGAGGGTGCTTGGCGACATGCCCAAGGCTTGCCTTTCCTTTCCACCCTTGCTCCTTGCTGCGCTCGCCACGGCCACCTCGCTTCCCCTCGTGCCTCCATGGCCACCTCCCTTCCCCTCCTGTTGGCGCTGGGAGAGACCAGCGTGTCTCTGGAGCCACCCAGTGCTGCTGGGTGTCAGGCATCCCGGCCGGCACCGGGCGCAGGGGGGCGGGGGGTGCTGCAGGCACCGGGGCCACACTTCAGGGTCCAGGCTTCTCAATAGAAGTTTATAAATTTATATTTCAAAATAGAAATGTTTTCAACTTTTAAAAAATTATACAGGTAATATGTTTATCTTAGAAAAATGAAAATGTGTCACCACAGTTCTCTCACTACTAAGTAGATCATCCCATATACACTCTCCTCCTGGCACCCGGCTCCCTCACTTTTCTCTTTCCTGGTTCCACTTTAGATGTTAATTTCTCCCAGGACAAGAGCACAGAGAGAAGTGTGTGTGCGTGTGTGTGTGTGGGGGGGGGGGGGGGGCGGCTAGACAAGGACAGAGCGACCGAAGCTGATTGCTCCTGTGGTGGTGGCAGCTGCGGCGGCCACTCCGTGAGACCCCTCCCTGGCTGCTCAGCCTGGGGACGCCTCCGTGACAGGGCCCCCTGCCTCCATTCTGGAGCTCGTCTTTCTGGCCACTTCTCTCTGCTCAAAGGCCACATCCTCCTGCGTTTTCAGCCGCAGAGAGAGGAGAGGCGGGTCAGCTGTCGGGGCTGGGCCTGTGGCTGAGGTCCCGCCAGAGCTGCGCAGCCTCGCTGGGGCCGCCGTTTTCCTGCCGATGAGTGAAGGTTCTGACAGATCAGGCATCAGCCCGGGAGCCAAGTGCTTGCTTGTCAGAGCTTTAGCTCACAGCACTCGCACTCCACACTCAGTGTGTGTTCACACGCTCGGTCGTTCATCCAGCTACACATGCCTGTTCCCCAGGCGGCCTTCTCTCCCTTCTCTCCCTTCTCTCCCTTCTCTCCTCGCTCTGATGGCTTCAACTGCATCTCCCAGCAGATTCCCTCTGGAGCTCCTGATCCGGTTACCCGACAAGCTGCCCACATCTCCACGTGCTTAGCCATCACCTGAGCTCTGCTTGTCTGAAACGGGACTCCTCCCCGCATACCTCCTCCAGGCAGCCCCTCCTCCCTGCGGCCCTGCTCCTGTGCAGCCAGCCACCCACTGCCTGGCCCTGCCACTCGCTGCCCCGTCCTGCCGCCGACTGCTCCCCTGCCGCCCACTGCCCCTCCCTGCTGCCCACAGCCACCCCCCGGCCACCTTGCCGCCCGCTGCCCCCACTCCCCACCCCCGCCACCTTGCCGCCCGCTGCCTGGCCCAGCTGAGAGAGCCAGCTCTCCTCCTGGCCCTGCGCCTGCTCTCCCTGCATCTCCCTCCGGCTCCAGGGCAGGCTCTGCTCATGGTGGACACCCACTTAGCAGGCAGGTCACCCCTCTCCTGCCTACCCCCTGTCGGGGAGATCCCAATTCGGGAATAAATGGATCTTAATGTGTGGGGACACTGTGGAAGCTCAGTGATTTGGCAAACAACAGATTTTCAGGGTGCATTTTAAGAGACAGGTAATCAGAGTGGTGCAGTAGAACATGTGATTTCTTAGAAAAAAACATATCTATCAAAGCAGAAATAGTTTGTCCTGTTTGTTAGTAAATTCTTTGGGAAGGACGTTGGACCTATAGTCCCGGGAACAATTAACATGGAGATTACTCAGAAGGCATGAGCTCCTCCCACGAGACTCCTGGGAAAAGCTGGACCACATATAAAAGTAGGAGGGAACCAGCCAAGTCTTTGCTTTAGGTTTTAAAACAACTCTCCACCCCTCCCTCCTTCCCTCCCTCCCTTCCTCCTCCTCACGTTTCTTTCCGCCATCCCTTCCTTTCTCTTTCTCTTTCTTTCTTTCCTTCCCTGTCTACCCCTGGCTCATTATTCCCCTTCTTCACTGTGCAGCCTCCACAGTCTGAGTCATCCTTGCTCAGTCTCTTTCAGGAGGGGGCAAGGGGAACGAGAGAGAAAAGCATTGATGTGAGAGAGACGTTGATTGTTTGCTTCTTGCAGGGGATACGGAACCTTCAACCCAGGTATGTGCCCTTGATGGGAATTGAACCCACGACCCTTTGGTGTGCAGGTCACCGCTCTAACCACTGAGCCCACTGGAGAGGGTGGTTTTGGCCTCTTTCCATCTAACGAATCGGCGATGCCTGTGCCCGAAAAGGGAACTGCTGGCAGTACGCGAGGTGTGCCGGGGACAGGGGATGGAGACCAAGCCAAGGGTGGCAGAGCCTCTGCGGATGAGAATAAGGGGGGGAATGGTCAGCACGTTGGAGGGATATGGAATCGTGAGGGGGAAATAAGGTTCTGGAAATGAAGACGCTGTCTGAATCCTAGCTCTGACAATTAAATGCTGTGGGGCTTGGTCAAGTAATTACAATTTCACCATCAGTACCATCAGTTACTTCATCTGTAAAATAAAAATATAATGCCCGAGCCCTAACCAGTTTGGCTCAGTGGATAGAGCGTCGACCTGCAGACTGAAGGGTCCTGGGTTCGATTCCGGTCAAGGGCATGTACCTTAGTTGCGGGCACATCCCCAGTAGGAGGTGTGCAGGAGGCAGCTGATCAATGTTTCTCTCTCATGGATGTTTCTAACTCTCTATCCCTCTCCCTTCCTCTCTGTGAAAAATCAATAAAATATATATTTTAAAAAAATATAATGCCCTCACTGGTTTGGCTCAGTGGATAGAGCGTCGGCCTGCAGACTGAAGGGTCCCGGGTCTGATACTGGTCAAGGGTACATGCCTGGGTTGTGGACTCAATCCCCAGTAGGGGGCATGTAGGAGGCAACCAATCAATGATTCTCTCTCACCATTGATGTTTCTATCTCTCTCTCCCTTACTCTCTGAAATTAATAAAAACATATTAAAAAAAGAATATAATAATTTCTTCACTAAGGTATTACAAAGATTAAATAAGTAACTGTATAGGAAGAATACCCAGGGGCAGGAACATAACTGAACCCAAATCTGAGAACATCACTACTGACGGCTCCTGCCTCTTCCCTCTGGAGTCTCAGGACTTTGCACATTTGTCTTCTCCTCCAGACAATACTTTAAGGACAGAGGTTGTTTTATTTGTGTGACATCAGTGCCTAGATTAGGGTGAGCACCTATGAGCTGTTCAAGACAGGTGTGTGGGACACTTGAGGGCACCCATGAACGTGCCCAAGGTTGGCATCCACTGGAATCTTGGTCCAATGAGCTACATCCCATTCTCTTCCTCTCCCCACTCATCGTCCCTTTGTCTCCTGGTACTTTCCGGAGACTCTCCCATCAGCAGCCCGTGTCTGTCCTCTCGCTCGCACACATGTGAATATTTTGGGAATATACCTCCTCTGAGGACTCATTTAGACTCTCTAGCAAGTGGCCCAGATAATCACTGTAATTGCCAAGATGTTAGGAGAAACCCTTAAATTAACTGCCTTTCATTCCAAGACTCAGGAGATTTCAAATGGGTGGAGCCAGAGTTCCTGCAGTTGTCACAGCAACGACAGGCTTGGTATCTCTCTCTCCTCCCCACAAAACTCACAGCTTTCACCAAATCTAGTCTTTGATGGCTTCAGGCCATAAGTCTAGGGTCAGAGACATTCTTTGAAATGAATTTAGGGATGACTGGATATAAAGCAAAGGTTATACTGCTCTAAATAAAATGGTACAAAATCTGAGGCAAAAAATTTGTGGTAGCCTCCCACTTGACCACGACAGACTAGGCAAGGAAAGAGGAACATTGGTAGCTTTGCTTTCTTCACCCCTTCAGGCTAAAGTCACCGACATTCCCCGCTCCACCCGTTTCCTGAACAATTAATTCTGTGTCTACCGAAGCTTCACTCAGAGCCTTGGGCCTGCCTGGACCTGCACAAGGGTCCCAGCCAAAGGGCAGGGGAAGAGAACATGGATTACACAA